>NC_052359.1:72527654-72858244 GCF_009727055.1 Benincasa hispida | reverse complement strand
AACTGCTTTCAGCTCATGCGACTGATTGCCTTTCTATCTTGGGGTCAATATTGGCTTTTGGCGCATTGCCTACACTTTAAATATTGTTGCAACTTGATCGCACAAGCTATAATACTCCCAGGTAAAAAAGGTTTCCTGCGAAAACACAAAACTCAACAAACATTAGCTGCCAAGTTCCGACACGGCGCCAAAAACTTGGTGCATGATGAATGGAGTAAAAAAAATATGTGTTTATCATTCAATTCTCCATGCGTCGTTGGTCATGCGTTGGACTAAGGGATATGCAATATGCGTCTAAGATTTGGTTTTTAGACTACTTTCTCAAGTATGCCTAATTGATGAATGATGCGCTCATAAGACAAAATAATCACATAAAGCATGGTTGTCATAAAGATTATTCCTATCTCTAGGAACACTGCTTACTTTGCTTAATGCGTTCAACTACTTACCCTCTCGGGCAGTTAGTCACTGCTGATTAGCTCATAGACAAGTGTTACTACAACCTAACACTAAGTAAATAAGATTTTCTCACAATACCCGCACAACGCACACCTCTCGGTGGTTTGCTACATGCTTCATATGTCTATATCCGCATGATTAAGTATGCGATACTCTAGCAATCTTACTTAGTTGTTGCAATGAAAGTAAAGGGTGATAAGAAGTGGTAAATGTAGTTTGAAATCGAAAGAAGTAGAGAAAATGCATTGATCACAAAATGTAATTACTTCTTAAGCCACAAATGTAATACAATACATAGATAGAAGAGATATGGAGGGCCAGATGGACAATTTTTGTTTCCATCAAATGTGTGTCAAGGTTGTCGGTGGTGCCATAAATGGGCGGTGGAGTAGTCTCTCTTGAGATCTAACTCCGGTAGGGCTCTGGTCGTCATTCAGAATGGTAGTAGGAATGAAGAACTCTCAAGACTATCTTCTCACGCTTTCATCTGGATCACAAGGATTTGCCCTAAGGCAAGAAGCTTGGATGATTTCAAGTTGGGCTCTTAAGGCTTCTATTTATAGAGCTTGATCGCCGACAACATTAATGGTCCTTCTTTGAAATTCTGCAGCTAACGACGTGATGGACCTGCTCTAAAATCTTTGCTACTAACGGCGTGGTAGGTGAAATGTCAACATCACCTTTTGATACTCCCAAGGTATGCGTTCATACCTGGTTCTGAAGTATCATCACAATTCCACCACCCTTGCGTACATCCCTCTATTATGGTTATTACTCTGTAGCCGCAACCTCTATGCGATGGGCGCATGCGGTTGATGGTCGCAACATCCATGCGTCAAACATATGCGATCGCCTCCGCGATGGTGAGATTTACCGCACGCGATCGATTCCTGCATTAGCTACAAAAATAGATAATTGGGCGCAAAATAACGCATAATAGTAGGTTAACCGAGATTTTCATAGCTGATCGACGCAAGCTTAACTTTCTCATGAATTCTTAGAATAATCGCCGCATATTCTTCTCAGCCTTCATAATTCTAATAAAAGGCCTATAATAACGTACATTTCTGTTCGCTCATCTTATCAATGATAGATATTAATAGCCAGTGACATTTTTTTATATTTGAAATATTTTCAGTAGTATTTCTATGTTTAAAAACCATTACTCTTATTTTAATAGTAATGAAATATTATGCCACGTTTTTAATTGGTCCATTTTTTCCTTCGGTATTTGAACTAGTAAATTTTGGGTTGATTTTTAAATATTTGTATTAGGGATGGCCATTCAAATTGTAAAAACTGAGCCGTTACTAAAAACTGAATCGAACTGAATTGAAAACTCAGTGAAACTGAAAAATGCAGTTCGGTCCAGTTTGAAAAAATTTTTGAAAATCGAATTAATTCGGTTAAGTTCGGTTTCAATTTCAAAAACCGAATTTGAAACTAAACTGAACCGTTTTTAACTAATATATATATATTATATATATATATATATATATAATTAAAAAAGAGTAGAATCGAGTTTAATACTGAACCGTTTTTTAATTTAAAGAACAAAACCGAATTTAAAACTGAACCGAATCGAACCGTTTTTTAATTAAAAAAATATTATATAGATTTTTTAAAAATACCAAAAATCGAATTTGAATTGAACCGAACCGCATAACCGAATATGTGGTTCGGTTCGGTTTCACATATAAGAAATTCGGTTCGGTTTGGTTTGACCACCAAACCAACCTTGGCTGGGGTTACCCTTGCGATCAAGCTTAGTGATGCAGTGAAGTCATCCCTGCCATTTTATCTATTTTCCCATGCATTTTATTACACGTTAACGGTTGTCTCTAACTCTCATAGTCATACTTCCATTGCTTAATCTGTTTAGTTAGGAGTAGAAGTAGCGCATAGCCCATAACCTTCAATATTCTTTTATTCTTCGCCGCAAATGCATTGCCTGTCTCTTATACACATCTAGATGTGTATAAGAGACAGACCTACCACGCCGTTAGTAGCAAAGATTTAGAGCAGGTCCATCACGTCGTTAGCTGCAGAATTTCAAAGAAGGACCATTAATGTTGTCGGCGATCAAGCTCTATAAATAGAAGCCTTAGAGCACAACTTGAAATCATCCAAGCTTCTGCCTTAGGGCAAATCCTTGTGATCCAGATGAAAGCGTGAGAAGATAGTCTTGAGAGTTCTTCATTCCTACTACCATTCTGAATGACGACCAGAGCCCTACCGGAGTTAGATCTCAAGAGAGACTACTCCACCGCCCATTTATGGCACCACCGACAACCTTGACACACATTTGATGGAAACAAAACATTGTCCATCTGGCCCTCCATATCTCTTCTATCTATGTATTGTATTACATTGTGGCTTAAGAAAGTAATACATTTTGTGATCAATGCATTTCTCTACTTCTTTCGATTTCAACTACATTTACCACTTCTTATCACCCTTTACTTTCATTGCAACAACTAAGTAAGATTGCTAGAGTATCGCATACTTAATCATGCGGTATAGACATATGAAGCATGTAGCAAACCACCGAGAGGTGTGCGTTGTGCGGGTATTGTGAGAAAATCTTATTTACTTAGTGTTAGGTTGTAGTAACACTTGTCTATGAGCTAATCAGCAGTGACTAACTGCCCGAGAGGGTAAGTAGTTGAACGCATTAAGCAAAGTAAGCAGTGTTCCTAGAGATAGGAATAATCTTATGACAACCATGCTTTATGTGATTATTTTGTCTTATGAGCGCATCATTCATCAATTAGGCATACTTGAGAAAGTAGTCTAAAAACCAAATCTTAGACGCATATTGCATATCCCTTAGTCCAACGCATGACCAACGACGCATGGAGAATGAATGATAAACACATATTTTTTTACTCCATTCATCATGCACCAAGTTTTTGGCGCCGTTGTCGGGAACTTGGCAGCTAATAGTTTGTTGAGTTTTGTGTTTTCGCAGGAAACCTTTTTACCTTGGGAGTATTATAGCTTGTGCGATCAAGTTGCAACAATATTTAAAGTGTAGGCAATGCGCCAAAAGCCAATATTGACCCCAAGATAGAAAGGNCAACAATATTTAAAGTGTAGGCAATGCGCCAAAAGCCAATATTGACCCCAAGATAGAAAGGCAATCAGTCGCATGAGCTGAAAGCAGTTATCAGCGCGTAGCAACCAGCATGCGCGCAACAATTGTCGGAAGTGCCAATGGTCAGGGCGAGCCTCTTGACCCAAGCAGTTGAGATTAATCTCCTGCATGAAAAAACTCCTTGCGGTGGCATCACTCTAATTTTTCCAAGGACGTCTTCTACTCTATCTTTATCCTGTTTTTCTAGTTTAGTTTATTTTTATTATTATTTTGGATATGCGGCTACTTTCTTGGATGTGGTGCACTCGCTCCTTGTAAGTGCGACAATAATTCTCCTCGGTGTGTAGTTACAAAGGAAGAATCCTCTCCATCATTCAACGCATGGCTTTGACCGCATGAATTCTAAAGCATGGTCGTAAGTGTTATTCTACTCTAAGGTTCTTTTCTTGTTATCTTGTACGCAATATCCTTTTGAAATTCTCTTTTGACCGATTTCCTACCTTTGCGTTGATAAATTAGCATCTATGAAGGTACTTATAATTCACTACATCTGCTAATTAAAAATCGTGAGGCTCACCTCACTTTTAATAGCTTCTTCAAGGTTTGACAGTCTAAGTTTTGTTGTGTGTAAACCTCTGCTCAAATATTTGTTACCGCAATCCTGATGAGTTTGTCTTTAGCTTTACGACGAGAGCGCTGCTGATCTCTAAGTTTGGGGTTGGCAGTGGTCCCGGAAAATGCGTTCATTACATTGTGATGCTTCCTTTGGGAAAAAAAAGAGAGAGAGAAGTTCGATAATAAAAACTCCACTGTCAACGCAAAGGGGAAACTCAAGCTGATAAGAGTTAAGTTGTGAAAGGCACTTACCCGTAGTTGGATACTTTTCATGACACCTATGCAGGTAAGCTAAAACGAAAGTAAGTGGCCAAGATCAATGCATGAGAGCAACTCCTCTGTCTAGCGCAAATTTAAGCCAAGACAAGAGTTGAGTTGAATATGGCACGCAACCGAAGTTGGCTGTTCGCATGACACTCGTGGGGGCAAGCCAAAACGAAGAGCGTAACTAAGTTCAACACCTCATTCTAATAATAAATCGCAAAGCTTTGAATAGTTTTAAACGAGCGCATTGTTAAAAGCTAAAAGTTACGGGAAATGGGTAAGAAGTTTTTGAGCCAAGGCTTACCTAATTTAAGCTTAAAAAATATCTCTTTAAAGAAGTAGCCGAAGTTAAGAAAAGCGTTGCAGCCAAGGTTAGAGGTATGAGTAAATTATATTCGGAGAGGCTTACCTAATTTAAGCTTAAAAAGATCTCCTTGAAGAAAAGCTCGAAGGTGAATTATGAATTTCTTAAGTATAAGGCATGCTTGAGAACAAGCATGATTCTAAGTTTGGGGGTGTGATGACGGGCAGAAATGTACATTATTATAGGCCTTTTATTTAGGATTATGAAGGTTGATAAGAAGAATATGCGACAATTATTCTAAGAATTCATGAGAAAGTAAGCTTGCGTCAATCAGCTATGAAAATTTCGACTAACCCACTATTATGCATTATTTTACGTCCAATTGACTATTTTTGTAGCTAACGCAGGAATCGATCGCATGCGGTAAATCTCACCATCGCGGAGTGATCGCATATGTTCGACGCATGGATGTTGCGGCCATCAACCGCATGCGTCCATCGCATAGAGGTTGCGGCTACAAAGTAATAATCATAATAGAGGGATGAACGCAAGGGTGGTGGAATGCAATGATACTTCAGAAACCAGGCATGAACGCATACCTTGGGAGTATCAAAAGGTGATGTTGACATTTCACCTACCACACCGTTAGTAGCAGAGATTCAGAGCAGGTTCATCATGCCGTTAACTGCAAAATTTCAAAGAAGGACCATTAATGTTGTCGGCGATCGAGCTCTATAAATAGAAGCCTTATAGCACAACTTGAAATCATCCGAGCTTCTGCCTTAGAGTAGATCCTTATGATCCGGAAGAAAGCGTAAGAAGATAGTCTTGAGAGTTCTTCATTCCTACTACCATTCCGAGTGACGACCGGAGCCCTGTCGGAGTTAGATCTCAAGAGAGACTATCCCACCGCCCATCCATGGAACCACCGGAAGCCTTGACACACATTTGATGGAAGCAAGATATTGCCCATCTGGCCCTCCATATCTCTTCTATCTCTATATTGTATTACATTGTGGCTTAAGAGAGTAATACATTTTGTGATCAATGCATTTCTCTACTTTCTTCGATTCCATCTTTAGTTACCTCTTTTTATCACTCTTTACTTTCATTGCAACAACTAAGTAAGATTGTTAGAGTATCGCATACTTAATAATGAGGTATAGATATATGAAGCATGTAGCAAACCACCGAGAGGTGTGCGTTGCGCGGGTATTATGAGAAAATCCTATTTACTTAGTGTTAAGCTATAGTAACGCTTGTCTATGAGTTAATCAGCAGCAACTAACTGTCCGAGAGGGTAAGTAGTTGAACACATTAAGCAAAGTAAGCAGTGTTCCTAGAGATAGGAATAATCTTATGACAACCATGCTTTATGTGATTACTTTGTCTTATGAGCGCATCATTCATTAATTAGGCATACTTGAGAGAGTAGTCTAAAAACCAAATCTAGGCTCGAGAGATTCATATTGGAATGCATAAGCAAGCATAGAAGCTTAGAATAAGTTCTATTTGCTATTACACAGCGTATGCCCCCTATTGATACGATATGAAAGCATGCGGTCACATCGCATACGTCCAGAAGTAGGATACGGTGGTATGCGGTCATCTCGTTTATGTGTGGGAGCAGTGAGTGAGAATAGAGACTTCGACATAAGTCCTCTCGACACTATTGCATATGCATCGCATGCATCTTCGTCAAATGTGTATAGCACAATCGCATAGCTTGCGTTGGCTGGGGTTACCCTTGCGATCAAGCTTATTGATGCGGTGAATTCATCTCCGCCATTTTATTTATTTTCACATGCATCTTATTACACGTGAACAGTTATCATGTCTCTATCTCTCATAGTCATACTTCCATTGCTTAATCTGTTTAGTTAGGAGTAGGAGTAGCATATAGCCCCTAACTTCAATATTCTTTTATCCTTCGTCGCAACACATTACTCCATAACATTTAGGTACAAGTCCCTGAGTTCGACCTCGGATCACCCCGAGAAACTTGCAATCTTGTTATACTTGACGAGAGAGCAAGAAAACTTGTGGCAGGAATGCGCGGGTATTGCATAAATTCTTAGACGCATATTGCATATCCCTTAGTCCATCGCATGACCAACGACACATGGAGAACGAACGATAAACACATATTTATTTACTCCATTCATCATGCACCAATAGACAATGACATCTTACTAATGGAATTGGTTAAGGTTCGTGAGCATAAACGAGGATTGGGCCCAATTCATAATTTTTACAAAACTCACAATTTTACAGAAAACATATAAAAATATTATGCATTCAAGTAAAAATTACAACATGCTAAAAATAAATGGCAAATAGAATCAGGCTTTCAAGAAAACACTTACATTTGAATAACATTTTCTTCACGTTTTTCCTCAACAAGAATGGTCACGAATAAAACGATCTCCAAATGGCCATCGCCACGAAAATTACCTTTGTATTCTCTAATATGAGAACCGCAGGAGTTTTGTGGGCTCTGTGATTCTTGGGGAGGGAAAGAAGAATTGAGAGAGGAGAAGAGATTGGGGAAAGATTTCTCATAATTGTTCTATGTCTCTTCTCCCAAATGAAAAAGATCAAACTATCCCAACCACTCATTCGCAATACATGAGTTGAGAGAGATAATAGAGGAAGTTATTTCCCTCCCTAAACAAAATTCAAAAATTAAAATTAAATTAATTTTAATTTTAATTAATTAACATATATATATATACACACACACACATATATATATATAATAACCAACTTATTATATGTGTATATATATGTATATAACTATATGTTATATCATACGTAACATATAACTATGGTTTAATATTGTATCACATATAATATAACTTATAGTTTTACTTCTCTTATCAATCGTATTTAATATAAATTTCATTTATATTAAATTTTATTATATGAATCCAATTTATATAATTAATATTTAAACCATATTCAAATATTTATTTCCTCCTAAATAAGCTTTATATTATAATGTATCAAATACATTATAGTAATTATATCATATATGATTAAATTTAATTAATTATATCACATATAATTAATTCTCTCAATCAATTTGAACAATTCAAATTAATCCAAAATTGATTCTCATTTAATCCCTGTTGAGCAACAGAGGGGACCTCGTGGACTTGTAGCTTGAAGCTTTAATGGTACTTGAATAATTATTTAAACTCCTTTAATTAAACTATTCAACATCCATTAACTTTCGGACGCTCCACTAAAGACCAACAGTTGTACTCTTTGTACTATAAATATATTTCTGTGTCCATTGGATAAAACCAATCAACAGTGCGATGGCTTTTAACAAATTGCTCGTAAGTACAACTAAGTCAAAATTACTATTTTGTCCCTATAATTACATCTAATTCCTTAAGTACCACTGATCCCTCTAATGAATAATAATTCATAGTCCAACTATTACCAACCCCTTTCTGCCTAGGAGGGGGTGTGGCGCCACATTCTTCAAGCCCTAAAATCAGCCCTTAAGAGAGCAATTTATCTACTTACCCCAACCTCGGGGAATTAGTGAATTATGTCTTGTGTAGTTGTGTTTCCAGCTCCCCAATCAGACGAATCCTCAAAATGGTAGGCTTGTTGAGTCATCGATCTAGCGACTCTCACCCATACAAATCAAAGATCACCTTCATAGGCAGGAGTTCACAACGCACTCAGGATTCAGTTCATGTCACCTATGATCATCCTAGTGAAATGTAAGTCTCTATTATGAATGGCGTTATATAATGAAACTAGTCATTTCATGGTTCAGTCTTATACAAACTCCTTTATATAGAACAACTCGCTCACATGTCTCCATATGAATGATCAGGATCAGTTCATTTGTAGCACTTTATAACAATTGTAACACCTATAAAGTGAGCATACTCGTAGTGTGACCAGGATAAGGTATCTAACCTTATCCATCTACTACAGACCATTTAGACTATCACTTAAACATGTGCCACCTGTATATCCCTACATACATGTTTAAGCTACAAAAGATAACATTGGATGTTAATTTATTAGTTTGTGGGTTTAATTATACTAAATGTCAAATAAAACATTTCTTATTTTATTAAATAAATAAAATATTTGTACAATATGATTACAAACTACAATAGCCTACGAGATTTAGGACACAATCCCAACACTTATTATATCTGTAAATAAGTTGACGCATTTTGTTGTATTTGAAAACAACCCTAAAAATAATGAAATATGATAGCAACAACTATATTAGTTGTAAATATATGATAAGTTATACGAAATACGTCTCAACTTTGAGGTTTGTTTCAATTAAATCCTTTTGAAAATTTTCATTCTACCATTGAACTTTAAAATTTTATTCTAAAAGACATCCTTAACTTTATGTATATATATATAGATAGATATAGATATATATTCATTAGAGGGTTTTCAAAAATAGAAAAATAAATAAAGCTATTTATACAAAATAGATCTTTTTTTATTGAGACTGATAGACATTGATAGATGATAGAGATAGATAGAAATCTATCAATGTCTATCAGTGATAGAAATTGATAAAAGCCTATCACTAATAGACATGATAGACGCTGATAGAAGTCTATCAATGTGTCTCTTTTTTTTTTTTTTTTTCTATTTTTGTAAATAGTTTGACATTTAGTCTATTTGAGAAAATTTATCTTGAAATAAAGAATGAAGATTGTTATGGTAATTAAAGTATAAATATTTAAAAAAAAAACTATATAGAAGATTAAAATTGTGGTTGCCATTTATTTTCTTCCCTTAAAAAAAATATCATTAAAAACCGTTTACACTCACAATTTTTACATATTATTGACAAAACAGGGAAAGGTGTTGAAGGAGCATCCCCCAATCAAACTATTTGTGTCAATATGAGGAACAAAATTCAAAGATGAGAGCATATGTGAAGTTGCCTACAAACACAAAATAAAGGTCAAATCTGTTCACTTGATAGGTGAAAAGGATTGGTTGAAACTTCCTTCTGAAGACCTTGCTTCTGCCTTCCATGACCCTCTAATCATAATGCATCCTCAAGGCCAATACCGTTCCTAGACTAGGTCATTTCTCCGCATTTTTCAAGATTCAAATTTTTTACCTTGAGAATATATATCTTTATTAATTGAGCTATATACTAATCAAACAAACAAGATTGATGAAATTATTTTGTTTTGTTATAGAAGAAGCAGCCACTAAAGAGCTCCAATGTTGGGTTGATGCAATTCTATCTAATCGTGATCATAATGAAGATGGAGAAGCGAAGGAAGTAGATGATATAATTGAAAATCGAGTCTCGAAAGATCACAAAAGAACGTTGGATGTCTTGAATTTGTTTGTTGGCACTTCAAACAACCAAATACGGGATATGACCCTAGGATTTAGAGTAGTGCACTATATAAACTTTTTAACCCTTAGAAACGTTGTTTTGATATATTCCAAAAACATCCTCTTTAATAATACTGTTCTCCTTCTACCTGTTGACGTAGCTAACACACCATTAGTGAACCACGCATATCCGTGTATTGATATTTTTTATGTTTTTTATATTCTTTAATTAACGATTTCATGATAAGGAGAATAAATGCATCAATATTTAATTTTATAACATGAGTTGATAGTGCAATGCATGATTAGCTGACATATTTGCAAGTAGATAAACAATAAATGATATAATTTAAACGACGTAATTATTTCTTAGTAGAAATGGAGCATGAAGATTTAAATCTCAAACTTCATTGAAAGTAATACATGTGAATTAAAACAAATCTTTAGAACTGAAACATTGAAATATGACCAAATAGATTATAAATGTATCCTTGTAGTATACTAATTTTTTAGAAATTAACAATATCAGTGAGCATAACATTTCGGGTATGTTAATCTTGAGTTTAAAAATTGTGTAGCAATGTAATTTCATTTCAGCAATGCCATAAACAGAGGCATGTTAGTAGAAATTTCAACTAATATGTAGGGTTATGAATCCTATTTAAAAAATAACTGTACAGGTAACATAATGCTCAATCAATAAAGATCATATTAGAATTTTTTTCCCCCTCAAAAGTGATCACAACATCACTTTTTTATAACAAAATCTGTTTAGAACTTGCAGCTGGGGAAAGTCATCAAGCACCACGGTTAGGGCAAACATTTGCAAAGTGGGATGCATCGCCACAAACAAAACATCTTCTATCAGATATTGGCTCACCAGTTGCTGACACAAATGTCGCCGCAATCCGACTCCAACCACGACCTCGACCACGTCCAGTGTTTCGACCAGGGTTAGGATTAGGTGCTGCGGAGCCTGAGGTCCTGATATTTGACCGTGAAGCACTATTTCCTCCATTGCTATTGTCTACATTGTCTTCCCATCTGCAAAAGGATGCATTATTTACAATGATGTTAACAAGAGATAGGTATAAGCAATAACAACTGTTTAAATGGAAATTTTAGAAATTAAGAAAAATAAATGAAAGAATACAAGAGCATACAAAAAGTCAACACAATAGAAAAGGAAGCCCAACTAGAAGAAAGAATTAAGTTACTGTGAAACCTGTTCTCCTCATCGAACATAACTATGGTATTGTGAAGCCAAAGTTCAGCGTTGCTACTTCAAGTGAAGCAACGACAAAATACGTTGGCAAGGGTTCAATACCACATTGCTTTTTCCTTTTGGGGGGATTTTAAGCTCTTTGGTCGAGTCAACTTTTAACTTATTATCAGATAGAATATATGCATGAACAGTTGATCTAGGTGGAAAGATTATCATTATTGTCAAGTGCTTGAGTTTCCATGTTAAATTGTCAACTTAATGTCATAAAAAAATTTCAAAGAGATCAAACGAAACAAACATAAAGGGAGCCGCATACACGAAGAAATTGCACTCCTGAGATTGACATTTGTAGAACTTTCTTCCCCTATTATTGGTAGTATTAGCAGTCCTTAAGACGCATGGTGTGCCACAGTTACTACATGAAACTGAATATTCTCCTGCCAACAAAACATAAAACAAGATAAAGAAAATATGGTGGTTTGAAATTTATCAACGGAAATAATAGGAATCTGAAAGAAGATGATCCGCAATTTCAGAAGTTCAAAATATTTGTAGATACTATAATTTGTTAGATTCCCTTTCATTAAAATAACAATGATAACAAATTTCTGAGAAAAATAATGACTACAGTAAGATAAAATAAAAGAAAAAGAAAAAGAAAAAAGGTAAATTAATTCCTTCATGAAATGTGAGCTCGGGGACATGCAAATGACCCAAAGAAAAAATTACGCATTTGACAGTAAATATCTCTATGTTTACAGCATTTGGCTCACACCCCTAAAAATATTTAAAATGTATGAACTGTTCATTTACAATTACAGAACAGAAAACCATGCTTTACCACTTTGCCGACGATGAGCACTTCTGGAACCTACAACCTGGGAAGGGCAATCATTTGAGGAATGCCCTACTTGTTGGCAGAAAATGCATACACTTTGCCTGGTGTTATCTCGCTGCACACTGGATGATGAAGTCCCTCGACCTCTAGCTGCAAAACATAATTTGATACATAATTTGAATGTGCAAAAGTAAAATGGGAGGAAAAGTAATAGCAAGTGTTCCTTTGATGCTGAAATCATAGACATGCCTGATACGCGGGATCCAGTCCCACAGATTTCAGTCAATTGCCTAAGAATATCATCACAACCACCTATACAACCTAATCATAAATCAAAGAACCAAGAATTTAGTACATAGATCATTTAGAAAAAAAAAGGAAAAACTATACAAAAGAAAATAGTACTATAAACGGTAATAAAAGAAGTTCCACTCCAGATACGCCTATTCAGCTTTCAACAAAAGACTGTGAAATAGTCATTAATCAACATAAGCATAACCAGCTGCTGATTCTACTCCTAGTATAAGTAAAAAATGCACCACGGTAGAATTTTTTTTCTTTATTGTTTTATTTTCTACCTTGTTCTTATTCTGTTACCTTATTTAATTAGCGCCAGAAATATTTTTATCCCTTTCAGGCTGTTCCATTTTATTTACAGCTAACTTTCTTTGTCTGGCTGATTGTTTTTTATATTTGTAGGTCCGCAAAGCTTTATGGATGCTTATGAAAATATATGGAGTAGCTTCTCTTTCACTTTTTCTCAAATATCAAAATATATTTATGATATTATCCAAATTCCAAAAGGCAACAAGATAATAATAACAAATTTGAGTTCAAAAGCTCATACATCATAATTTACTCCGTACTTACCGTCTTGTGAGTATTCTACTGTCTGGTTGTGTGCAAACTGCCATTACTACATTTTACTGAGTTAGTTTACAGTAAGTGGTTAATACGAACTGCAGTTCCTACAAAGGTTGCTTTCCTTTAGTAAACATAAACTCTTTTGATATTAAAGAGACATTTCTAGACACGGGGAGTTCTTTTAGTTCAATGGTGTAAGGGTGGGATTCAAACATCTAACTTTTTTGGGACAAAATGCATAATGTCAAGCAATCTCCAACTTGCCCCAGACATGGACAGTTGTTGCATCATTATTTGCTGGCTAATTAGGCCCTTATTTTTTTTTTTTTACTGTTAATCTGTGTAAACTAGTGTAATTGAGTTTCTGTGTATGTACAGAGTATAATCGCTTCTTATTCTTTCCAAGCCCCTAGTGTAATCTTATCAATAGAAACTACATATTGTCTTTCACTCTCTGGTCGTTGGCGAGAGTTATAAACACTGCATGAAAATTACAACCGAGAGAAATACAAAAGTTTTATTGCAGAACTTAAAGCAACTAAAGAAGGCATAGTCTTCAGAACTCCGAGTTAACCAGATTGACTGATTCTCTAGATTATCAGTTATCCTTTCTTGTCAATGATAAAGCATGAACAAGAATGAAAATTTTAGATTCTGCAAGGTTAATATGTAAAGCAGAAAAAAGTATACAGATATCTTTCATCAATTTCAGTGGAGAATAGACATGCAAACAATATCATAACGCATAAACGAATAACTGTGCAACTCCCATGCAATAATCATATGTGCATCTAAAAGGATAACCTCATAAAGATCGTGGTACAAAATCATATCAGAAAGAAAAGACAGCTGATGCTTAACAGAACTTCAATTGACGTCCCATGATTAAAATAGCATTACGTACCCAAGTGGTTAGCATTGTAGTTTGGTGGTATTTCCAGCTGGCGAAACTTAAATTGGATTAAGTAGACAGGACCTATTTCAAGATTTTTCAGAAAATAAAAGACATTCATTATTTTATTTTATTTTATTTTAAAGTATGTAACTTTTTATTGAATAAATGAAAATAGACAAAAAATAAAAGTCATTCATTATTTCCAACTCTATAGAGAAAAATCATTGACCACATTATAAGAAAATAGAAAAGAACATAAACTAATACCCAAATCGATGACAACTCTAGCTAATAACTTTGGATGACATGAACAATAGACACGAAAATGGCACGACAAGAACATGAAACATATCATTTTTCTAAAACAGCCTGGCAAAGAGAATCAACATAACAGCATTAGGTAATATGTTAAAACAAATACCCAAATCGATGACAACTCTAGCTAATAACTTTCGATGATATGAACAATAGACACGAAAATGGCACGACGAGAACATGAAACATATCATTTTTCTAAAACAGCCTGGCAAAGAGAATCAACATAACAGCATTAGGTAATATGTTAAAACAAAACTCATTTTCTGGTTTTATTTATTGTTTTATGTTAAAAATACTGGAATCCAACATCCCACATGCAATGTGGTTGCACATAATTTTGTCCTTCATTTTCTAATAAGGCCTCCAATCCAACCATAGATGCAAACATGTAATGATGTTTACACTAGGGTTATTTCCGATCCTTTTAGGAAAAATACAGAAGTGAAGTCGAAGCTAGTCAAAGGCAGAAACCTGGAGTACACAAGTTGCAACAATCAGAGGTTACTGCAGCTTCTGCAATGGATCCTGGTAGCCAGACAACATTTCTACACTGGAAATTTGTAGATAATATACGTTAAATAACCATCTAACACATAAATAGGGGCAGTGGTAGTTGCTAACACAAGAATCATTATATTTTCTCATTACAAAAGATACGGTACTTAGAATGTGTTGGAATTATTTAATCAGTACAATTGTTATCTAGATTTAGAACAAGCTAGCAAGTTAAAAGAATTTGTGCCATGCATGCCCACATGAGAACCACATAATTCGCAGTCAAAACTCCAAAACCTTTGGGTTGGAAGTTTTTCTCCTCTTTGCAGTTCCTTTCGCATCATTTATGAAGTTTGTCAGCTGGAGGGATCTTTTTATCTCTTGAAGTTTTGAAGTGGTGTTCCAGCCTCAAATAATTTTTGAAGTTTGATTCTTTCTTGGCTACTTCACGTGCCTCTGTTGCTCTCATATTTTCCTATGTATTATTTGTTGTTTCAAGGCATACTTCTGTTGGTAAAATTGGAATTTTATCGAATAATTCCTCTTATTTCTTACTTTACAAGAATACAAAGTTCTATCTTAAATAGAAGACCTAAAACATAAAGAAAAAAAATCCTACCAAAATAATCACATTATAATTACAGCTAATAAAGCAGATGTTTAAGGCAAAATAATCACATTATAATTACAGCTAATTGGAATTTTCTGGTTGGCTTTGGCTACTTGGGAGTAGTTATTTTTTTGGTCCTTTTGTTTGGTTTCTTAAGTTTGTCTAGCGTTTTCTTTGGTTTTGTTTGTTCTTTGTTGCAGGTTAATTTTATTGTTGGTTTGTTCCTTTGTTTTATTTTAGGTTTTTAATTGTAATTCTTCTTAGACGTTGTTTTGGTCTATTTTCATTTTTGGTTGACTGCTGTTCTTTTTCTTTTTTCCTTTGATAGGTCATTTTGATTTTCCGTGAATAACTTGTATCTTTTCATCCCCCAACGAAAAGTTATTTCTTGTTCAAAAACCACGATGACATTCAGTTAATAGAGCTAATACCGTTTGGCTTAGGGGACTTATCAACGGTAAGATATCATTTTCTAGACTAAAAAACTAACTAGTGCATGTATTTGTGTGTTAAAAGAAGGAACGGAATAGGGGGGTTGGACAAAATAACAATCAAATTCCTAATTCTTCATGGAAAATTAATATGCCAACATGATATTTATAATAAGTGGCACCCATCAAGGAAGATGGTCACGTCACACCTGGGGAAAGGCCAAACATCCAACCATGTAATTTCCATCCTGCAGATTGTCAAAGTGAACTATTCAAGATGGTTACTACAAATAATAAAAATGAAAAAAATAAAAACTAAAATATTAGGACAAAGTTAGTTCCAAGTTTCAACTACTTAAGACATAATTTTAAAGGATTGATCAAATTGAGAATTGTCAAATAATAATAATAATAATAACGACGATGATGATGATGAAAAAAAACTGACCAGCTTTGGAGTTTATGGTTTCTAGAACCAATTTTTTATTGACGGGAAAATGATTATCATAATAAAAAAAATCAAGCTTTTATTGAGAAAAAAATACAATTCGGCCCATAGCTAGAGAACCAAAACTGAAAGATGAACCTACAAAAATAACATCCCAAAAGGAGCCAAACTGCCCTAACGGCCTAGTTTTAAATTCATGTAGATTTTCCAACTTTTATCTAAAAAAACAAAATAAAGGAGGGCAAAACAGTAACCAGTGATCCTCAATATACTTAACTACTTAAGCATCCACAATAGTTTTATTATTTTTTCCAACTTGAGCCTTATATTTTACACTTCTATTTATTAGTAACAATTGGGATGTTTTCTTGAGTGTTTGTTTTCTTTCCTCTTTATTTCATTGTTTGTTTTCTGTCTTGCTTTTATTTTCTACTTCTTTCAGCCCACTCTTTGTACGTTGTTGTATAATTTCTCTCGTACACTTTTCTTCATTGATGAAAATATCTATTTCCTATTCAAAAAAAAAGGAGAAAAATAAGAAGTGAAAATTCAAGTACTGAAGTAAACTTTTAAAAGTTAGACGAATTATATACATAACAAATATTTCATTGATTACAGAAGGAAGAACCATCCACAGACATTAAATCTTATCAAAGAGGACTACAAAAAGCTCTACAATCGATCCTTAAATCATTGAGAGACTATAGTTGGAAAATGGGTGGGGGCATTTACACCAAGACATCACCAACATTAAAATCTTATTTATCAAAGTTTCTTGTGTTCATCCAAAAAGATGATAATAAAATAGATGTGGCGATGATTCCCCTCATCAAAAATAAAATATAAAGATAAATAAAATATTCCAATTTCCAAAAGTTTTACAATGAAATAGGTATAACGAAGTATGGACAAATTCACATTACTATGAAAGAGTGATTTATTGGCCTGAAATACCTAATTTTCCATGAACATGAATTTATACATATATCATTACCCTGTTTCTTTTAAGCACCATGTTTGAGTCCTGACACAATCCACACCGCTGAACAACTTCTCCAACTGCACGATTTTCATCACCGCCAGAACCATTAGATCTGCATAAGTGAAAGAGGATGCATCAACAGACAAAAAAAAGATACAAGAACAATTTTTTATAAAGTAATATAGAAACACCTCTCAAAGAAAACCTCCATAGCTTCAAGAAGTTTTTGCTTATTGACCCTTGCCTGCAGATATGGGGAAAAGGGAAAAAAGACACAGCATAAATACAATAGATCTTTCACACTTCTTAGAAGAATAAACTAAACCATTTTAATTTTAGAACATTTTAAAGTTGAAATTTAAGCACATCTAAAATTATTATGTTTACAGGCATTGAGAATCTTTTATAATAAAGCAAAGAGTCAATTGATTTTTCCTTTTTTAGAAGTCAATGAACTTTTCCTTTCTCGAGAGTCAATTAAATGAAAAAGTATTTCCTATATATACTAATATCATTCAGTGTACTTGTTCTATAAAAGATGATCCAACTTAGCATCAAAGAAAAGAAATATCCAAAAACTCTAACCGAAAAGAAGTTTATTATCCATCAAAAGTACATAAACATAAGAGATTGACTCCCTATTCATGGAGGACTTTAACCCACTAACCAAGCAAATAGACATAAATAAATAAGAAAAATAAAAACCCTCAAAGTGAAAACAACTTTTTCAACTCATCAAAGGACCAATTTAATAGCTTGTTGAATCCCCACTATGTTGCTGAATGCAGATATATAAATTCCAAGGAATGAAACATGGCTCTCCTCACCGTGGTAATCGGCAAGAGGTCAAAATATTTTCCTCTCCAAGCTCATTGGTCTTGGCTGGTTTACTCCAAAAACAAAATATTTTATATTTCTTATGAAAAAATGTGAATTCTTTTTAATGTCTCAGGCAAAAAAACAAAAGTAAACTCCCTAAATATTCTGTTACTCAATCAACCCAATCTCCCCAAGCTATATGAGTCGATCAGCATTTTAGCAAAAAATTAGTGACAAGGACGTGACAATTTAACCTGAAATTTTTTTGGCACTTTGGTACATAACAAATGCTTAGTTTCACAACTAAAATCAATTCTGTAAAAGTCTCATTCATAAAGTGGAATCAAAATCAGAAATTAAATTCATGACAAAAAGTTGTAAACACAATTAATTCTTACATCTAAGAAGCAAGATTTCATCTGCTGCAAGCATGTAGCCAACACTTCATCTTTTCTCTTAGTGCCCTCACTGACTGCTTTCATCTCATGCTCCATGATTGCTCTAAGGTGTGGTTTCCACAGGTTATACCTAGGAAAAAGAGAAAAAGAAAAAAAAATGGTTTTAAACTAGAATTATCACCCATAAAGGAAGGTAATGAATGAGAGAGAATTTGTTTTCTGGTGGGGAAAAAAAGCAATGCATAAATAAGTTAAAATTAAACTATAAGAAGGATATATGAAATCACTCCAATTAAGATAGATATTCAGATGAGAAAATCCCACAAACTGATTTGTATAAAGAAGGATATTATTTCAAAATGATATTTATAGCGCTGTTTTTGAGCCACAACAATTGATGACGTTCTTTGTCTTCATAGGACAGGGTGCCTAACTCTTAACTATTTCTTCTAATGAAATTTCCTTTGCGGTGAAAATTAATATTAATTATAGATTTGAGAATATACAATTATTACATGTGAATCTTTGCACAAATTAACTTCCAGATAGAAAATAGCCAGTCATGTTCCAAAACCAATCCTCTCTTTGTGAC
This sequence comes from Benincasa hispida, assembly GCF_009727055.1. Classification (NCBI taxonomy): domain Eukaryota; kingdom Viridiplantae; phylum Streptophyta; class Magnoliopsida; order Cucurbitales; family Cucurbitaceae; genus Benincasa; species Benincasa hispida. The sequence goes on along the minus strand of NC_052359.1, from coordinate 72,839,235 downwards.
CTTCATACATTATTGATCTTTTACGGTACCAAAAAATCAAGCCAAGACACATGCAGTGATGTCTAATTATGACAACCATACCATGATTAACATAATCTCCATTGCAAAGAGGATTTTCTTCAGAATTTTACTACAAATGATTGGATCACACATTTTGTCATGCTTTAAAATATCGTTGCATCTACCATTATACTCTCAGATATACACTTTCTTAATTTCTTGAGTACTTTTTGAACAAGGTATGAACTACTAGTTGATTAATGAAAAGGAACAACATTGATCGGAGGATACAACCTCCCAGGGAATAGAGAAAGAACAAAAAGAAAAGAAAAAAAAATGAGAAAACAGGAAACCAAAGAGGGAACATCATCCGAAACAAACTAGAAATATAAAAGAGACAATTTCTTTAGTAATGATTTCAGTTAAATCAGTTTCTCAAATTCATATTGAAAAAGATAAATTAGTGTTCATTAAGTACCTATTAATTATAATGTAGATGACCTTAAATTATATTGACACTTTAACACTAACTTGTGGGTTTGAAAATTTGTAGAAGACCCAACAAATGAAAATCAATATTAATTGGGAGGAAATGATATTGTAGGAGTTTTTGATACCATGTTAAATCACAGACTAATCCTAACATTTTTTTTAAAAAAAAAATGGAAATAGAACTTTTCATTGGCATAATGAAAAGAGCAAAAGCTCAAAATACAAAGAGACGTGAACCAAATAAACCACTGAGGATCAAGAGATGCATCCGGATATCTCAACTAGTTGACATAGCCATAGCACCTTCATCATATTCAATACTGTTGAAAATAGAGGAGTTTGCTCTAGGGGCGTTTTGTCTTTTTCCTGTGCTCTAGGGTTTCCTACTATTCTATGTATATGTGTAGTCTCCCTGTATTATTTGTATCAGAAAATTAATAAGAAACATTCTATATAGTGGTTTTTTCTCCCTGTTATAGGGTTTTCCACGTAAACTATTGTGTGCCTCTCTTCTCTTTTCTTTGATTGCTTTTCATCATGGTATCAGAGCATGGAGAAGAAACCCTGGCCACCATTGAGGAAAACCAAACAGGAGAATCACAAGTGCCATCTGGCATTGCAACCATCGATATAGCCACTGTCGTACAAAACGTAATACAACGGTACTTCCAGTCAGTCCTACCACATCTTCATCAGCCGATTGGAGCAGCTCAACCCAGAGGACAGGCAGCCGACTGGATCGGCAACCAGCAGACCCAGTCAGCCGACTGGATCGATCACCAGACGGACCTGCGGAGCAACCAGACGAATTCCGGAGGCACGCCTCAGACGATCGGAAGCTAGGCGTTTAGTGCCAACTGTTGTCTGTACCCGATCCCAACCAACGTCCGTTGATCCCAGCCGTGGTTTCTGCCCGGTACCGACCGTGCCTCCGTTCCAACCGAGCTTGGGTGGCAGTCTCGGCCAAAAAGTCCTTATGGGTGGCAGATTTGAAGTGGGGGAATCATCATCACCACCATATCCTGGACAAACTTGACTATATTCAGGAACAATTCACCCAACTTCAACTTCAACTTAAACAGCAAAACGAATCTATTCAACAACAGATAGCTACCTTCGAAGAAGCACTTGGGACAACCTCAGGTATTCCGTCAGATTTCCCATCTAATCTACCAATGTACTCCAAAAATCTGGTAACCTCTTTCCCTACTTAACCTACAGCACATTTACTATCTGGGTCTATGGGAAACTCTACAAGTTTTGTTGTTGGAGAAAAATTGAATGGGCAAAACTATTTTTCTTGGTCACAATCTATCAAGATGGCCCTTGAGGATCATCATAAATTCGGGTATTTAAAGCATGAGATACTGAAACCAAGACCAGGTGACCCTCAAGAACGTGTCTGGAAGGAGGAGCATTCTTTACTCCGATCTCTATTAATAGGTAGCATGGAACCTCAGATAGGGAAACCCCTATCGTATGTTGCTACTGCTCGGGACATATGGGATGTCCTTCAGAAGTTACATTCCAAACGACAAAATGCCTCCCGGCTCTACACCTTACGCAAGCAAGTTCATGAATGCAAACAAGGAACGATGGATGTAACAGCCTACTTCAATAAATTGTCGTTACTATGACAAGAGATGGACCTATGTCGTGAGATGGTTTGGGATTGTCCTTGCGGGGGAGTTGAACACTTCAAGTCTGAAAAAACTGATCGGGTCTATGATTTCCTTGTAGGCCTAAATTCTAAGTTCGACGGCGTACAGAGTCGAATCCTGGGTCATCGTCCAATACCGTCCCTTATGGAAGTTTGTTCTGAAATTCGTCTGGAGGAATAGGTCTAGTGCCATGAACAATTTACTGATCTCTTCGACAGATTTCGCTACATTTAAGACATCTGGTCCTATTAATGATAAACAGAACAGTAAGTCTCCTCCAGTATGTGAACATTGCAAGAAACATTGGCATACCAAAGATCAGTGTTGGAAGTTGCATGGTTGTCCGCCTAATAGTAAACGACGTCAGTCAAGGTCCGGACAAGCATTAGTAGGTGAGTCCGCTAATCGTAGCTCTCAGCCTCAAAATCAGGGAACTAATCTGAATGACTCCAGTGTTGTGGGTGTCAGTACGATTGCCCAATCAGGTACAACTCAATCCTTTGGTTTTATTAGTGTGAATGGTAGCAAGCCGTGGATGCTAGATTCAGGGGCTACGGATCACTTAACCGACTCTTCTAACCAGTTTATTTCATATTTTCCAAGTGTCGATAATGAGAGAATCAGAATTGCAGATGGTTTGCTCCTATGACAGGAAAGGGTCATCTCTCTCCTTTTAAGGGTTTAACCCTACACAATGTGTTGCATGTTCCCAAAATTTCTTATAATTTATTATCTGTTAGTAAGATTACGAGAGATCTGGGATGTCAGGTCACTTTTTCATCCGATGCTGTTGTTTTTCAGGATCTGAGCTCAGGGACGACGATTGGCACTGCCCGGCATGATGGGGGGCGCTATTTCCTTAATGCAGATACTTCTTCTAGGTTATGTGATAGGACTAGTTTACTTTCTTCTTGTTTTTCTACTTCCGAAAAAAATTACATGTTATGGCATTTCTGTCTCGGGCATCCAAGTTTTCAATATATGAAATATCTATTTCCCCATCTGTTTCATAATATTAATATTTTTTGTCTGACTTGTGATGTGTGTATCCGAGCTAAACAACATCGTGTCTCGTTGCGGTCTCAACCATACAAGTCGTCTAAACCGTTTACTCTCATTCATAGTGATGTTTGGGGTCCATCACCTATCACTACCTCTACTAGCAAACGTCGGTTTGTGACGTTTATTGATGATCACATTCGGCTTACCTGGGTGTTCCTTCTCACCGATAAGTTTGAGGTCTCGTCAGTATTTCAACAATTTTATACCACTGTGGAAACCCAGTTCAATACAGAAATCATCATTCTTCAGAGTGATAACGGTCATGAATTTTTTAGAAGTCTTTCCAGGAATTTTTAGCCTCTAAGGGAATTGTTCATCAGAGTTTGTATCCTCAACAGAATGGGGTGGCTGAGCGAAAAAATCGCCATCTCGTTGAATTCGCTCCCTCTCCTATGTTGTTTACTTCCCTACCGTCCTACTTGTGGGGGGATGTTATCTTAACGGCAGCCCACTTGATAAACCGCATGCCTTCCCGTGTCTTAAAGTTTCACACTCCTCTGGAGTGTTTCAAGGAGTTTTATCCCGATAACCGCCTTGTTCCTGATGTCCCTCTTCGAGTGTTTGGGTGTGTCATGTTTGTCCATGCCCATGATCCTAATCGCACTAAATTCACTCCCCGTGCTCAAAAATGTGTCTTTGTTGGATATCCTCTTCATCAACGTGAGTACAAATGTTATCACCCATCCTCACGTAAATACTGTCTCGATGGATGTTACTTTCCTTGAAGATCAACCTTTCTTTCCCATTAGTCGTCTTCAGGGAGAAAGTACTAGTGAGGAGACTTATTGAAGTCCAAGTCCATTAGGGTTATCTGAACCTGGGATTATTATTTCTGCGTCTGAACCTGGGGATGTTCTTCCTGAGCCTGCCAAATTGACGAGACTGTCCTTCCGACCAAACAAGTTCCTTGGATAACATACTATCGGAAGAATCTCAGAAAGGAAATAGTGTCACTTGTTATTTCTCCAACTCCGGTTCATGAGTTAGACCCAGCATTAGTTCCAGATACTGGTATTCCTACCTCTAGTGATAACGATGTTTGTGTTGAAAATGATGTGGGTAAAAGCAGAAAAATCCTCGATAGTACCGATGATTGTGCTAAGGACGCCTTATGCGAAGATGATGTGGTTGCAAGTGGTGATAATTTCCAAAAAACTACTCCAGCAGATGATACTTTGGAGGGTGAATGTGCAAAAAGTTCCTCAGAAGATGAGACTCTTAAGCAAAAGGTTGAATGTGATGGAGAGTTAAGTGAGAAGAAAAGTTATGATGTCTCTCTCGATCTTCCCATTGCCTTGAGAAAAGGTACCAAATCCTGCACGAAGTATCCACTGCAGAGTTACCTGTCTTACAGTAATTTATCCCCAGAAAACAAGGTCTTTACTACAAGCCTGGACACAATTATGATACCAAGCAGTATACATGCGGCGATGGAGATTCATGAATGGAAAACTGCAGTTATGGAGTAGATGGAAGCACTTGAGAAAAATAATACTTGGGATCGGGTCATCCTTCCTAGAGGACACAAGACAATGGGATGCAAGTAGGTGTTTACAGTAAAATACAAGCCTGATGGAACGGTTGATAGGTACAAAGCGAGATTGGTCGCCAAAGGCTTTACTCAAACCTTCGAAATAGATTACTCCGAGACTTTCTCCCCAATGGCAAAACTAAACACTGTTTGGGTCCTTCTATCAGTAGCAATTAACAGAGATTGGCCTCTCCATCAACTTGATATAAAAAATGTTTCTTTTCTAAATGGGGAATTAGAAGAAGTTTACATGAGTTTCCCCCCAAGTTAATCCTTATATGGGTTGAAGCAATCTCCCAAAGCTTGGTTTGGCAGATTCACTACCTTCGTAAAATCTCAAGAGTATAGTCAAGGGCATTCAGATCACACTCTATTTACAAAAAGGTCAATATAAGGGAAAATTGCGGTACTTATTGTGTATGTGGATGACATTGCCATATCTGGTGATGATGCTATAGAGATTGTCAAGCTGAAGAGGAGAATGACTAAGGAGTTTGAAATTAAAAACCTTGGAAAATTGAGGTATTTTCTCGAAATGGAAGTGGCTCGATCGAAAGATGGGATTTCAATGTCTCAGTGGAAATACACTCTTGACTTGCTCAAGGAGACAGCTATGACGGATTGTAAACAAGGTGTACCCATATGGAGGTTAATGCTAAACTTACTAACTTGAATAACAGTGTTCCGGTTAATAACGAAAGGTATCAGCGTCTTGTTGGGCGATTGATCTACCTATCTCATACCAAACTAGATATATCTTACGTTGTCAGTGTAGTTAGTCAGTTTATGAAAGCTCCTTACGAAGAACATATGAAGGCTGTGGAACGTATCCTGAGATATTTGAAAACTACTCCTGGTAAGGGGTTGATGTTCAAGAAGTCTAACAAACAGTGCGTTGAGGCTTACACAAATCGCAGATGTTCTCACAAAAGGGCTTCTCAGACAAAACTTCGATTTTTGTGTTAGCAAGTTGGGTCTTACCGATATCTATGCCCCAACTTGAGGGGGAGTGTTGAAAATAGGGGAGTTTGCCCTAGGGGCGTTTTTGTCTTTTACCTGTGCCCTAGGGTTTCCTACTGTTCTATTTATATGTGTAGTCTCCCTATATTGTTTGTATCAGAAAATTAATAAGAAACATTCTATATCGTGGTTTTTTCTCCGTGTTATAGGGTTTTCCATGTAAACTATTGTGTGTCTCTCCTCTGTTCTTTTATTGCTTTTCATCAAATACAAAACAAGATTTCAGAGATTACATTAGATTTAAAATACTTGATTATATAGAAAAAAACAAAAGTATTCCAATTGAGACAAATATCCTACATAGAATAATCTTCAAAGAGCTTGGACTGCGAACGCCAAGAAGAAGCTAAAAGACGAATTGAATCCCATTTGTCTGACTAATCCTTGTAATAATCATGGAGAATTCTCTGATACATTCAAACCAAATCTCATAAACCAAAACTTTAACTTCATTTGACCACACAATCTGAGCTCTAGAAGATGGAGAAGGACAACCAAAAGATGTGAAATATTATCCTTTACATTGTTCCCAAAAACCCACATCAAACCGAAGCTAAAAAATAAGCTAATAGACTAACCCTAAAGTTTAAGCTCATAAATTATAGTAAATTTAATTATATGGACACTTTTACAGAATCTAACAGAACATAGTTAGAAAGAATTATCTTATTTTCTACAGAAAATATCTAAACGACAAGCTACTAGGCTACTGTGATTTCTCTATGAAGGTAGCTAGTTTGTCTCATGTTAACTTCTGTATGATGAAGGGTGTTTGTTTAAACTATGCCGTCTATATAATACTCTAAATAAAAATACTCACCCCATATCGTCATATCCCATAACCAGAGCCTCACCCTGAAAGAATTGTAAATTTTTAGAAGAAACAGAAAAACTAAATGATTGTAGATAAAGAAAGTAAACCATAAAGTATATCAAAAGCTCTTCAAAGATACTGTAAGAAATATAATCAACAACATAAGAAATAAATGAATATCACTAAAATCAATCATACTTAGAAACCCATGAAATTTGATAAATTGGACTCTACCGAACATCAACTTCTCCCCCAACTTTGTCCTCAATAATATAGCTAGGTCAAATGATAGAATAAAAGGGGCACCATAAGATGACTTCTTTCGTCATATTTGTGAAGTTTATGCCATTTGATTCTACCAGTAAGTATATATCATGAGCATTGAAAAACTGCTAATAACTTATTTAAAAATGAAAGGTAAATAAATATATAAATCCTCTCTTTACAGTCAAAAAATAGCAAATCTGTGTAAATACACAAATGTGCAAAATCTCATTTGTGCTGTAGAATCCATCGGGACTTAATCGTCCAATGAGAAATACAGCAACAGTCCAAGGAAAGGAACTCAATATTTCAAGAAATGCCTGTCAAGCCATCTTTGCTAGTGTAATACTAGAAACAGATGAAAGGGATATTAAGAGAGTGGAAGAGAGGATGAAAAATCTTGAACAACGGTCCTCAAAGAGAGTGAAGGTTTCAACCACATATATCCGGGGGAGGAGGAGAAAGCAAATGACCAAAGGAACATTTCACATTTTTTAGTAATCTTTACACTCCATAAAACTTCATGAATATAGGTGGGAGGAACAAATCCCCCTTAGTTACGGAAGAAAAAGGATCAACGGAAGGACCTAGCTAAAGCGAAATGGCTGGGAAAAAAAAAAGGAACAATTTAGCCTCATTCTCCTGAAACACGGGACTGCAAGAGAGCTAGCTGTGAAACAAAAGGGGACAACATTAAAAACGACTTGATAACATAGTTTCATCAATTACGATAAAGGTAGATCTCGATGTGGAACAGATCCTTTCAAAGGGATATTAGACGCTTCATTGGCCCTCCCTTGGAATGTCATGGGCCTAGATTCAAAGCCAAGCGATTACCTTTGTTCCCAAGCTTTTGAGGTTAAATTGTGAATTACAAATGTAATTTGGATGTGCTTGTTCTTTCTGAAACCAAAATCAATTCAATTTTTCAAGTGCTAAAGTCGACGGGGAATCCTAAAGGCATACATGGTTTGGTTTGCTTTGGATACTATTGCCTCATTAGGAGAATTACATCACATTCCTCCAAAGTCTTTTCATTGACTCTAGCAGGACAATACACCTACTGAAGTTAACGAAACTAGAAGAACGAGTACAAATCAAGACAAATTTCATGTTAAGGGTTCCAAACTTCCAATATTTTTTTTTTTTTTGGACGACCCGCCTAACCCTACAACATTTGGGTATCAAGGAAACTCGTAGGATATTAAATCCTAGGTAGGTGGCCACCATGGATTGAACCCATGACTTCTTAACCCTTTATCAAGGTCATGCTTCCTATTTACCATTAGGCAAACCCATGATGGTTAACTTGCAATAAATTTCTTTTTTGCTTTTTTATAAGAACTTCCAATAAATTTCTAAATAGGAATTCTTATTGATCCTATAAATAACACTTATGAATTTTTCCTCCCGGGATGATATGATGAGGGTTTCTCAAGTGTTCTCTCAATTCTATACTAACATCAAAAACCCATATGATTGGGGAGTTCCTCATCCATCTACCCTTTTGAGAGAAGGGTCGTTTTTTATGATTGGCTGGGGTGTGCACTATTTTGTGAGTGATCTAGGGGTAGCGGAATAATAGGGTGTTTAGAGGGGTGGAGAGGGATCCTAGTGATGTTTGGTCCCTTGTTAGATTACATGTTTTCCTTTAGGCTTCGATTTCAAAGATCTTTTGTAATTGTTCGATAGGCTAGTCGGAGTCCCTTTCTTTAGCGGAATTTCCTTTTTTGTGGGCTTGGTTTTTTCTGGACACTTGTATTCTCTCTTTTCCTCAATGAAACTCATTAATTCTATTTTTTAAAAAATAATAATAATAACATATATAAGAACAATTTGAATCAGCTCGTGCATTAATGGTAACGTTGATAGCATTCATCTTATAAATCACATTAAGAAATGAAAGGAGCATATGGGAAAAAAGATGACTGCTGGACAAAATCCAAGCTCATTACAAGGTTAGTTGGTGTGAACCGAGTGTTTGCATCCTTCGTTGCATAAAATCTATCCAACAGCTTCTTGATGTGGTCATGCATTGTTGCATCTGTACCAATTCCCTCCTTAAATAAGGAACAAAAAAAAGAACTTAAACAAAGATAAAGGCTTCACCACTCAATTGCAATATAAATTTAGTCCAACATAAAGGCTCACACCCCAGAATTTGATAAGCTCAGTTGTCAAACACATCTTACTTACCTTATCCATACAAGAAAGCAAATCAGCTTCACTCAGAAGGGGAGGTGGTCTCGTGACTCCTGAATCAAGAGTTAATGTTGTTGGAACGAACTGTAAAAGAAATGGCCAAAGGAGATGTAGTTATTGACACCTTTAATTACCTGCTCTACAAGAAAAAAATGCTAAGTTGAACCTCCTCACTCAAAAGGCCAAACAATTCTCTCAAATTAGTGCTTATGGTTATTGGTTACTATTTTACTTATGCTTCAAGTAAATTTTTAGGTTATGGCTCAAGTGTTTTGGAACTAAATCTTGGTTACTAATTTTGTCTTAGCCATAAGAGATGTTACAGTTAGGCATACCGTTGAGACAGAGTAAATGGAAAGTAAAAACATTAGTAAATAAAACTAATTGCCACCAAAAGATTGTTAGTCAAATGCAACGTTCGAACAACCTCAATTTTCATTGATTTTGGGTTAACATACTTAAAAGAGTGGTTCCTCGTACATGATAGGGAAGTGAAGGTGGCTGATGTGGTGTACGTGGCTTAAGCACTAAGGCATGAAGTACCACACCTCAACTCCTTCACCTGATTTTTAATAAATATATAAAAACTATTATAAAATAAAATAAAGCCAAAGCTCTTTATAAGGAATATATGAAAATATAAGATATACTTTTAGGGATTAGGAGGCATATTTGTCATTAACCAGGAGTTGATAATGGAAGGTTCATATATAGAGTGAGTTGCCCTCAAGAATGCTATAATGTGGATACATATTTCCCGTGCTTCTTTTTGGATCCTATGGAAGAAAAGAAACCAAAAAGTCTTCATGGATAAAGAACATCTTTCGTTGTGTTTTTTTCATATTGTCATTTATTATGCTACTTCTTAGTGTAAGAGTTCTAATCTTTTTGCTACATATTCTTATGCTTCCCTTTTGAACAACTGGGATAGCTCTTTGTAATCATCATGGATTGTACGTCCTTTTTGTGAATTTCATACATCAATGAAATTGTTACTTATCTAAAAGAATAAAAAAAATAGATAGAGTGAGTTAAGACATATTGTTATAAATATTATACAATTTCATACATACTGTAATATTGTAAAATTTCCCCCTTTTTTGTAACAAGAAATAGAACTTTTCATTGAAGAGATTAAAAGAAACTATTAACTAATAATTAAAATGTACGAAACCAAAAGAAGATTCACCATGGAGTTACTTGCCTCAGTGACCTCAAGGCAACCCATGGTAGTTGTCCTGAGACTAGAATTTTCAATCTCAAAGGAAAACGAAAAAAGGTATACAAAGAAAATTAGAGTTTTAAATTTGCGACCGTAGTGCTTCAAGTTTTCAACTGAGAGTTTGTTACACTCAATCATTACTCTAGTAAATGATCCTGCCATTTACCCCATCATAAACAATTCTAATTAATTCAAAACTTACAATTTAATTTTGGGTCAATATGAAGGATAATTTGGTTTGCATATGAAATACTTTCCTTCCCCATATGAATAAAAATTATTGGTATGAAACTTGGGTGGTATTTAGCATATCCTTTTATTTTCTGTGAAAGTATGATTTTTCATCCAGAAAAAAATAGTAGTAAATAACCACTGCATGAAACCCATATATGAATAATGAATGAACCCATTAATTTGCACAAAAAAGGCAACCATATGCAGGAGCAGGACTACCATAATGGACTGATCAATATAAACGTAATGAGTGAACAGAAACCTGTTGCCCAGAAACATAGGTTGGAATAGTTGAACCTCCCCATGATTCAAAGCGGTAAACATCCAGGTAATTTCTCTGGTCAAAGGTGCAATCACATCAAACAAAACCAATAATGTAACGAGTTAGATTGAATTGTATGTGAAAGAAGAACTTATTTACCACCAATACTTCATGTCCTTCACAAAAAAGGGGGACAAAAAGGCTAATCCCAAATTGCATGATAAGGTATCCATGAGAGAGAGAGAGAGAGAGAGAGAGATCAGAGATCAGTACTCGGCCGCCTGTTTGGTCATACTACAGAATTATTTTGCAAATAATGCGATGCCATTTTCAATGAAAAAATGGTAGTATGACTAATTTCTACTTAGTGTTGCAGAAGATCCTTTACCATCTGTCGGTGCATTCGGAAGAGTTGGCACCAACTTTAGTTAACGGTTGTTATTTCCACTTACAATAACAAGATTTTCAAAAGTGGCTAAATAAAATCACTTACCGCCACTTCAATAGCAGCAAATTCCACCAACCCATGAGCATGCTTATGTTCTAAACATAATACGTCACATAATATTTCTGATGGCACATAATATTTCTAGTAAAAATATATAACTTTTTTGTCAAATCATCACCATGCATATCACCCGTTGTGCTTTGTTTAGAAGGAAAAATCTTGATGGAAATAAAATCAGATAACAAAGTAATCAAAATAGAGATAAAGTCAAGAATTAAGTTATTCAGCTGAATTTTTTAAAAAATAAAAAATCTTTTCATTGGGATAATGAAAATAGACTATGCTCAAAGTATAAAGGAAACCAAACAAAAATACCAAAAATACCCAGTCAAGTCAATTTTAAAATGTACATCCTTTTTACTTCATGTTCAGTAAAAGGATGGCGACTAAACATGATAGCAAAATGTTTCAAACCCTATATCTTGATTGTAAATTGCTAATACTATTTTTTGTAGTTCTCATATGCAAGTGGGTGATAAACTAAGAGAACAAGACAGTAACGGTGAATAAAAAGTGAATCAAAGGAAAGTTTTTTTTTTCTGAAAAAAGAAACGAGCATCTTCATTAAGATAATGAAATGACACAGTACAGAGTGTATAATACAATAAAGAAAAATAAAAGAAAGTAAATACAAAGATTGAAATGCATAAGAAAACATGGATAAAGTAATTTTGCTTCTACTTTTTAAAATTTCCACGCCATTAATAGCACAGTTCCGCAATGATGGAACCCAATTGTTGTAACTGAAAACTAGAGTTGAAGAAGACTTGTTCGATGAGATTTTTGAATAGATGGCTTCTTTTGAGGAGCCCGAATGAGTTTTGACCCAGCTTTTGAAACCTAAAGGCCTGTTTGGTAGAGAATCCAGATTTGTTTTATGTTTTCAAATTCACTAAGTTCAACAAATATGTTGTCTAAGAAACTTGTACACCACCTTAAGCTAAAAATTGACCCCCATCCAAGCCCCTATAAGGTAGGATGGATTAAAAAGGGGGAGAGGTTATTGTTAATGAACTTTGTACGGTTCCATTGTCAATTGGAACACATTACAAAGATCAAAGCATATGCGATGTCCTAGACATGGACGCTTGTCACATTCTACTTGGAAGACCTTGGCAATACGATAATCATACCAAACATAATGGTAATGCCAACACATATGAGTTTGAATGGATGGGTAAAAAGGTGATCCTTGTACCTATTGATTTGAAAACTCCTATGAGCAAACATATCATCAAGGAGAAGCACAAGGCAAACTTATTTTCTATCATGCCTTATAAACAAGTTTGGGCAAATGCAAACACATTCAAACTAGCTTTATTTCTCCATGCCAAACCCGAGGCCTTATTACCAACCCCTATGGACAGCAAACTGCAGAACCTTTTAGACAAGTTTCCCTCCATTACTAAGGTCCCAAGTGGCCTACCTCAACTCCGGGACATCCAACATAACATAGATTTCATCCCCTGATCCTCTTTACCCCACTTGCCCCACTACCGAATGAGCCCTAGTGAGTGCCAAGCCCTCCAAGCCATTATCCAAGATCTCTTACATAAGAAACATATTCAACCTAGCCTCAGCACTTGTGCTGTCCCAACTCTTTTAGCTCCTAAAAAAGATGGTAGTTGACGCTTATGCATAGATATTCGTGCGGTCAATAAGATAACAATCAAATATAGATTTCCAATTCCAAGAATTTCGGACCTACTTGATCAATTAGCCGGTGCAAAGGTATTTTCCAAGGTGGATTATGTAGATACCACCAAATAAGAATTAGACCGGGTGAGTGGAAAACCGCATTCAAAACTAACCAAGGACTATTTGAGTAGCTTGTAACGCCTTTTGGGCTGTCAAATGCACCTAGCACTTTTATGAGATTTATGAACCAAATATTTTTACCTTGCATCAACAAATTTGGGGTCATTTACTTTGATGACATCCTAATTTACAGCAAGACTGTCAATGACCACCCTACACACCTCCAGGAAGTATTCTCTATCCTTGAATCTAATGCTCTATGCATCAATCCTAAGAAATGTCTTCTTATGCAGCAACATCAAATTTCTTGGCTTCATTATTGGACAAGGTGTCCAAGCGGATCCTCAAAAAATTGCAGCCATCAAAGAATGGCCAATACCTACATCGGTCAAAGAGGATCTTTCCTTGGTTTAGCATCACTTTATCGCAAATTTATTAAGAATTTTAGCTCCATAGCTGCCCCTTTAACTCGTTGCCTAAAGAAAGGTAAATTTGCATGGTTTAAAGAGACTATGGATAGTTTTAATGTTTTAAAAGATAAATTAGCTAACCCACTGGTTTTAGCTCTCAAATATTTTAGTAAAGTATTTTAAGTAGCTATAGATGCAAGCTCTACTGGCATAGGGGCTGTCCTCTCATAAGAATCTCATCCTTAAGAGTTTTTTAGTGAAAAGCTAAGCGAGGCTAGACAAAAGTGGTCCACCTATGAACAAGAACTTTATGCATTGGTCAGAGCCCTCCATCAATGGGAACATTATCTTATAGGCAAGGAATTTGTTTTAATAACTGATCATTATTCCTTAAAATTCCTTCATTCTCAGAAAAACATAAACTGAATGCATGCTAGATGGATTTCTAGAAGGGCAAGGCAGAACAGACGACGGAAAGTAGTAGATGAAATACCACTGAGCCAAGGGTCCATCCAAAAAGAGGTAGTAGAACCATTACCAATACGCAGACGGACACGACTATTAATCTAACCAACATTTTGACAAATGTATCTCCAAGGGGAAAGATGAAAGCCTCGATGTCTAGAAGAAGGCCAACCCTCCCACTCAGGCTTCAAGACAAAAACCTTGGCTCTTCTATCAAAATGGAGATGGAGATATTTGGAAGAAGAAAATTCACTTTGGTGCCAAGTTGTTAGAAGCATCCATGGTAAAGATTCTTATAATCGGCACACAGTCGGAAAAGTTAGAAGAAGTTTGAGAAATCCTTGGATAAGCATTTCTAGGACTTGGCAGAAAGTGGATGTTCTAGCTAAGTATAACCTTGGAAATGGCAGCCGTATTGCTTTTTGGGAGGATGCTTGGGATGGTGGTTCCTTTCGGCATTCTATTTCCAAGACTCTTTAAAGCAGCCTTGTTTCCAAAAGGTTCGGTTGCTAATCATTGGGATTACTCTTTGGCCTCTTGGTCTATTATTTTCGTCGTTTGCTTAAAGAGGAGGAAATTATTGAGTATCATAATTTGCTCGAGCAAATCTCAGCTAGAAAAGTGACAGAAAACTTTGATAAAAGATCTTGGCCACTAGAAGGGAGTGGGATCTTTTCTATAAAATCTCTCTCGGCTCACCTTTCTCCTTCTTCCCCTTTGGACAAATCGTTCTATCATGCATTATGGAAGCCAAATTGTCCAAGATGTATCAACGTCCTTGTATGGACAATGGTCTTTGGTTTACTAAACATCTCCTCAGTTATGCAACATAAGATGCGTTTAAGTTGCTTGTCTCCTTCCATGTGCTTTCTTTGTAAACAGAATGGAGAGGATTTATAGCATCTATCCTTCAATTGCAATTATTCAGTTAAGTGTTGGTAGGAATTATTCAACATCTTCAATACCTCATGGGTGTTTAGCAATGATTTTAGAGACAAGGTACAGCAGCTTTTAATCGGTCCTCATTTAACAAAAAAACCTCGTTTGATTTGGATCAATGCAGTCAAGGCTTTGTTGGTTGAATTGTGGTTTGAGAGAAACCAAAGGGTATTCCATGATAAATTCCTTGGTTGGTCAGATTGCCTTGACGCTACCCGTCGAAATGCTTCTTTGTGGTGCACTCAATCCAACCATTTCGAGGCATTCTCTATTCAAGATCTTTGCTCAAGCTAGCGGGCATTTATCTTTACTACGTAATTTGCTCTTGTTTAAGTCCGTTTTGATAATTGTTCTAATGTACTTTTTGTTTGGATGGAAACTGCCTTTTTGTAATCTCTTTTTGAATACCGTAAGAAAAGTGATTTTTTATATTGATCTTTTTATATTGAGATTAGATTGTAGGAAATGATGTGGGTGCTAAGGGGGTATCAACTTAGTTGAGATGTCCGGGTGGGCCTCCTGATCCATAGGTCTTCTGTTGTATGCTCTTTGTATAACTATCTTGTACTTTGAACATTTGTCTCATTTTTATTAATGAAGAGACTTGTTTCCATTTCAAAAAAAAAAAAAACCCTTACTTTCCGCCATAACACATCAGGTTCAATAACAAAACGCCATATCCATTTACCCAGGAGCGCAAAATTATGGTAAAAATTACCAATGTCAAGGCCCCCCCTTAATTTTGGACATTGAATAAATTCCCAGTTACCATTATGCATACCACCCTCATCGTGAAATACAACTTTGTCTTCATTGAATCTCTTGTTTTCGAATTCTTTACCAAACATGCCCTAAGTTTTTTGGTCTTTTGCTTACATCACCATTGGGTGAAATTACCAAAATAACCAAAATACACGTGTGATGGGCTAGCTCCTCAATTCTTGATCTCGCTTCTATATGTCGCTTCTTAATTCACAATTGGTCTCCTTCCTTCCCCGTTTGTTTCCTCTATGTTGTCTCCATTCTTGCTCTCACTCCTCGATTCTCGCTCCCACCGCTTGATCTCGCTCTGATTCACACTTGCTTTCCATCTTCCATCTTCTCAGGAAGAAAATTGTGCTTCTCGATTTTTCTGTGAGAGAGAGGGTCCAAACACGCTCGTGGAGAAGATGGAAGATTGAAGATTGCGCTCACGGAGGAAAATTTTCTTTTTGATTAGAGAGAGAGAGAGATTGCAGAATGAAGCCAAAAAAATCAACAGGTTGTTGCAGAACAAAGAAGAAGAAATCTAGGAGGTTGTTGTGGAGGTTGCAAAATGAAGAAAAGAAATCCAAGAGATTGCAGAACAAAGAAAAAAAATCGAAGAAGGAGAAGAAACAAACTGTAACGAGAATCGAGAAGCAAAGTCGTGCATTTTTGTTGTTTTAATAATTTCACCCCATGGTGATGTAAGCAAAAGACCAAAAATCATAGATTTCTAAAAGTTGAGTCAGATTTCATTTAGGCCTCCAAAATAGGCCATTGATGCCATTTTCCCACGTTCAATAGGGAGTTGGAGGAGTGGGGTTGTCTTGCATCCTTTTTGGACACTAAAAGGCCTTCCCTTAGCCAAGACTTGCTAACTTGGAGGTTAGAAAAGAAAGGTAACTTCTCGATGAGTTTACCTATTGTTACCGGAGAAAATAAGGTTGTTGAGAAATGGGGTGAAGTTTTGCTTATGGTCTGTGGCTCCTGGCAGTATCAATACTTTTGACAAGTTGCAAAGAAGGTTTCCTAATTTTCAGTTATCTCCAAATATCTGTGTGTTATGCAAGAGCAATGGAGAGTCTTTGTCTCATTTCTTCCTCCATTGAGATTTCAGTAGCAGAGTATGGGATTTTTTTAAGAATTCGTTTGGCCTCCAGTGATCTAAGCAAGACGATTGACTGGTGGAGTCCCTCAATGGTTGGGGGCTTCGAGATAATGTAAAGGTGTTAATGGTCAAATGTGGTTAAAGCTATTTTGTGGTTAATTTGGAACGAAAGGAATTATAGAGACTTTAAAGATGAGTTCAATTTTTTTGTTTGTTTTTATGTTTGTACAGCTCACAGCTTCCAATTGGATACTTTTGTAATTATTTCACTTTCACCATAAACCTAGATTAAAAGGTGTTTTTGTAACCTCTTCTTATTGAGTTAGGAACTGCTCGTCCCTTTACTTGTTAGGAACCTAATAATTGTGCTTGTTCTGTAAGACATAAGAGTGGAGAAAATTAACATGGTGGTCTGTCACGTACATGCGGCTCATCCTAGCTTGCCAATCACCAAGGCATTGCCTCAAAATATTAATAGCCCTTTTAATAAATAAAGATTCAGAAAATTTATGTAGGGAACTTACTGCTAATATCATTCTCCCAGATGTAGAAAACAATTCACCAGCAATATCAATTTCCACAGTAGTCACAGCACCTACAGCTGGCTGTGAGACACATGCAAGGAAATGGCGAACGACTAGCTCATATAATCTCTGTGAAGAAAAAATCTCACAATTATTGATGACTAAGGACTACAAGATGACAATATACAAGGACCAAGATAAACACAATTATGCAATGTAACAGACAAGTAAAGAAAAACTTTTACATGGTGATCCTGGCTCCATCCGCGTTCCCCAGCCGAGAACTTTGTTGGGTGAATAGGTGGATGGGCTTTGTCATCATGCCCGCCACCACTAGGATTCCTCCAAAGTCCTGATCCAGGATCTAGCAACCTCTGTGCATATGCTCCCCATATCTGGTGTTCTTGTTGTTCTTGCACAATGCCCTATATTATTGAAACTCTTAAGCACCCATTAAAGGCAAGTTTGGGAATGATTTTAAAATGACCAAAATCACTTTTGACATGCATAAAATCCTTTTTCTTCTACAATTGTGATGTTTGGTAAGGATGAAAGAGCGTCCAAAAGCACTTCAAATGATTCTAGGTCAATCATTGGGAGGTGATTTTTGTTATGTGATTGTGAGTGATTCTTTTTTAAAATACTATTATTTCATATTAAAAGATTCTCCTCCTATTTCACTTTATTGTATCCTAAACTTTTTATGGAAAAAAAAAAGGTCTTTTTCTTTTTAAGAGTTTTAGCTCAAAACACTTATGCTAAAAGCCAATCTCAAACATGTCTTTGAGTCATTGAAAATCACTTTCTATTATACAAAATCCCAGGCATAAAACCAAACATCAAAATGATTGTTTTAAAAATAACTTTTAACAAATTACTTGTTAATAAATCAATTTTGTTAAAATTACTATGTATAAAAACACCCCCAAACATGCCTTCATTTCTCCATCTTCTTAGAAGCACATTGTATCACGACCTTTTAGTAGCATTTTTGGATGTTTTGTGTACTACTGGTAGATTAAGTTTTGTGGCTTTGTTGGTTTGTCATTAGTTTATTCCGTTGGTTGAGTTGTAATTTGTTCATCGGATATTTGGTCGTATTTGTTTGTTCTTTAGGATGATTTGGATATGATGAGGGTTATAAAGGGGTGTCAACCTAGTTGAGATACCTGATTGTACCTCCTGATCCTTAGTTTTTTTTTGTTCGTTGTTTCCTTATTGTATATTGAGCTTTGTCTCATTTCATTATCTTAATGAAGAGACTGTTACGACCTTACTTGAATAGGATCTATTCTATGGGTAGTACAATAGTATCCTTGAGATTTTAATGAAGAGACTGTTCCTTTTTTTATATTTAAAAAATAATAATTTAAAGAAAAAAAAAAACTAATTCAATAAGCTAGAGAGAACAAAGTTGAGCCCACTAGACATCTTTCCCATTTTTCACTAGAAAATGTTGTGCTTGCATGGATAAAGTTAAATATCCATTTGTCATAAGAAAGTTATGCATAACTAATAGCTTTAGACTCAGACTTTCAAGTAAATTAGCAAGCCTCCGATTAAACAAAACGTTTTTTTTTTAATATTACGTACTATAAGAACCAGAGAGGTTGTGAACGTACACCCTATAGTGGGAAGCATCATGGCTTCACTTGAGCTATACTCGTCGAAAACTATGGAGCCTTTGTTCAAATTCAGTGTTAGCGAAGGCTAATGGTTGATCCCAAAGATGGGAAAACAAAAAAGTATTCTACACCTTTTATTTCACAATAAATACATTATTCAAATGACAGTTCTTTAAGTTTACTTCAATTAAAAATTTTACTAAAGCTATGCCCGTGGAAAATATGAATTCAGCCAAATAGTTCAAGCTCGAAATTGTTAGCTCAAGTAAGAAAAAGATGCCAGTGAGATTGGTGGTGGAGACCATCACCAAAACATATACCTACATGAAGATCGGTCCTTTGAGAAAAGCAATCAGTCTCTGTACGAGGATAACTAATGAAACCTGCTTGGTACAGATCTTCGGCCACCTTAAAACAACCAAAACAATTTATAGCTTGTTTATTAGCAATATAAAAAAAGGTTTAATAGTCAATTAAATAGTGATGACAATAGTAGATAATAGTGATGACATAAACAAGAGAATCATTATTCATTACCTAATATACCAATTTCTTTAAAACGTTTTTGTATGAGAAACTCAGAAAGTTCGATGAAATGAAATAAGCTGATGAATGAGAACTTAGTAGTAATGAAGCAAAGTTTCTTTCCGGTGAAAACGAGAACTTTCATTAAGAAAAAAAACGAAAAAAATACACGCATAAAAAAAACAAACCACCAAAAAAATAAGCCCACAGCAGAAGGAGCCCTACTAAAGAAAGGGGCTCCAACGTGCACTATGGATTAGTAATGAAGCAAAGATAAAATCTTGGCTGTAACCTTCATGGTGTGTTCAGAACTCATTCGGAAGTACCGTGAAGCTCGCTTTTCAAGCTCAATTGTATTCAATGGATGAGGAGGGTACTTTAACGTCTCTTGTCGTCTAACATTTACAACCTAAATACAATTGAAAGATTATAACTCCAGAATCAGGATGCATTATGGATTACTGCACCTAATTAAATTTCAACATACTCACTGTAGCGGTGGGTTCTTGTACGCACATTTCATAAAATACAACAGCACAAGTATAATCAAATAGATTCCCTCTTCTGCAAAATGAATAAACCCAATAATTACCAACAGATACAGTTTGACTGGAAAAAGATTGAAATTATCAAATAAATCAAGTCATTAGAAATTTACGTCCAACTAAATGTAGAAATCCCATCACCAGAATTGTGTGAACAGTTGATCGTCCAAAATTCCTCTGGCTCATGGGATTGGATCTCCCAATACCGCTCAACAACAAAGCCAAGAGTAGGAAACTAAGGATGAAAGGAAGCAAGAAGGCATACAGGTAAGCATCACCAGTGGTGGAATGCAAGTAAATAAAAAAAAATAAAAAAAAAAATAAAAAGAAGAAGCAAGAAGAAGAGTAAAGCATGCACCTACACATACCTGACATGGCCCATAACTCAAAACAATATTTCTATCATCTACAACAGAATCAATATTAAATGCATCTTTCAACAGCATAGTTTGGAACCTAGTGAAAGAAGCTCCAATTCTTAGATCAATTTCCTGCAAGTATAAAAAGCAACCGTAGTTATAGTAGTAAACAATTACAACAAAATGGAAGTTCTACAAGAAGTGCAATTACTTGTCTAGCATCAACTGCATCGGCAAACCATTTATTTGGTTGGACAAGATTTTGCACAGCTTCATGAATATCCCTGAACTCAAGATTATCATTTAAAATGTAGAAGTAATGAACTTTTGAAAACTACATGGCAAAACAGAAAAGAGATTTAGGATATGGAACCTTTCAATCAAAGCAGAGAAGTGGGCTCTCTTAATGTTAAGATGACGATTCACTGCTGTGCAAACTTCCACCACTTCAAATGCAATATTCTCTCCTTCTCTATCACAATCAAGCCAAAGGATGAGCCATTGACACCTTCTAGCTTCTTGTTCCAAAGTCCTCTTTATATCCATCTTGTCCTAACAACAGTTTTAACTTCAATGACAATCCAGCTCAAAATTTGACAAAACTGCATGGACTACAATACAGACCTTACATGGATCTGTGCTATGACGTGAATGTTAATGACATGCCCACGTGGCAATTGTGGGACTTGTGGGGTTAAAGTTACTTGATGAGGTTTGAAAATCTTTGTTAGATAGTGTTTGGATGCGGAAGGAGAGTGATCAACAAAAGGAAAAGTTTGCTAAGCCAAGCCAAGGTTTTATAGGTCAACGGAGTTTTACAAATGGGAGGAGCTTCAGGAGAGCAATGAGATTTATTATCACAAGAAAATATTTCTTGAGTTTTTGGAATGATGGAAGCCTATATGTATCCGCCTCTTGCCACAGTGATGACCCAATTTAATGGTGCAGATTGCTTTCACAATATTTTCCACCTGATCTAATCTACATCCGACTTTAAAAATAAAAATAAATAAAAGTCCAAGAATACAAGTGAGTGGACGAGTTTAGATATTTGAACATTGTCGATAACTTTAATTCACAAAAGGGATGTACTAGTAAAAGTTAGATAACCGTAGAGAACTCAAGATTATAATTAGTTCCGTGGAGCTGTTTAAAATCATATAGAAGCTTTGTTTACATGTGTACTTGGTAATCTGGATTCTAGTCAATAATCTCTTATCTTTCCTACATGGAAAAGAAGAGAGCATTTAAGCATAGGCAAACTAGCTAGTGTGATATATTCTCCCTTTGATTTTTGAGTGGCTTTACCCCTACCGTTCTTTTGGCAGCTTTACATGATGACTATGGTGTTGAAAAACATACTTTTAACACAATTCTCCTTTTCAGGTATTTGATTTCACTTCCATAGTTCCAGTAACATCTCACCTCCTATTTGGGGTGTAAGTGTCGATATCTCCAAATTTACAATCTATCCTCCTATAGTGAGAGGGTCTTCCAGGTCATTTACCCCATGGTTCCCCATCATCCGATTATTTTCAGCTAGTTGTTAAGCGAAAACCTCCAACGACTGCAACTCTGATGTGGTAACCCCAAAAGGGAGATCACAGACGAAAATCAAGAACAGCCACTTGAGACTTTTCGTAGCCGGAAATTGGCCTAACTGTAGACCTTTCCAAAAGGCCATAACTAGGATCAGAGATAGGATGATCCAGGATCACTTTGAAGCAAAGAGGAGGAACATTTTCGTAGAAATCGGTAAAAATGCAAGTATGAAGAGAACGATACGGACCTCAGGGACAACTTTGCGGACAGGAGCGTGGAAGAGCTGAACTGGGTCGCAGGAATGCCATTTGCGGTACCGTTCTTCAAACTCGAGCTCCATGAGGTGGCCAGTGACGGAGGTGACGATCATATTGCAAGACTGGCCTCGAATGGCGTAGTTGAACTCGAAAATCTTGTTGTAGCGAGAACGACCGTCACGAACTCGAAGACCCTGGTTCCTGGAGAGTATGGTGGCCACAGATTTCGCCACCGATGGCTTCTCTGCCACGTTGAGGACGGTAATCGGACGGCCGCCGGACATGGCTACTGCACCGCCCGTCCGAGCAACAGCTCTGAGATTTTGGAGGGCTTTAGACGAAATGGCGGGAAGGGATAAATTGGGATTTTTGTTTTTCTTTTTGAGAGGAGGTTTTTTATATGGTATGTTTAAATAATTACAAATATAAAATACAATATCACCATAGATTCTAGGTTTAAATCTTATTTTGATCCCTAAACTTTAAAAATATCTATAGTCACTGAACTTTTAAAAAATATTTACTTTAATCCCTACTATTGAGATTTAACTCTTAAACATGATGGTGAAATTACTTGTATTTTCAGATGATTAGATTGTCAAACAAATTAGTCATACTAAAAAATCTATGATTTTTATTTTGAATTGGTTGGTAAAATGGTTTTCTATAGGAGATCTCAAACGCTTTTGGTCATTTATTATTTTGGAACGTTGATTGGTGATATTTCGCTTCACATTCATCTTGCTCAACTCGTGCTTGATGCAGTTTCATCCTTAAACATATTTTATCTTTAAATAATTAACACGATCATATTAGTATATATCAAAATAAATACTTTGTAAGAGTTCGGAGACTAAAAATAACGTTTTTTAAAATTTAGGGACCAAAATAAAATTTGAACATAGATTCTGTCTTTTATAAACTCTTATCGATTATGATATTGTCATAGAGTTATAACCATTTTAGCAGTCTTATATGTTGTCGAAATCAATGGATGAAAGCTTGTTATAGAATAATCTGGTATCTTTTAATTTCTCCATTTTGAATGTTTGTGTATATAGATAACATATTTTTTTAAAAAAAAAAACAAGGTTAAAGTGTTAGTTTAAAACTATGACCATGATAGAGTAAGATTCAAATTACACGATCAAACTATAATATTAACATGCTAACATGTTCTCTATCTAGTTTTTATTTTTATAGAGTTCGACAAGTTGCAAGTATGAGATTCGGACATTTCATTTATTAATCGAGAGATGTCCGTTGAGTAGGTTAATGTCAACACCTACAAACAAATTCAAAAAGTTATCTCTCTCTCTCTTGTACAGCTCAACAACATATGAGCGCGTAGTTATATATTACAATTTCTTCATCAACGTGCATATCATAATTGGTTGAATTATGCTTGAGTTGACAAAAATATCAAAATTCAAAAAGATAAATGATGTGTATATTTTATAATATATATGGCATTCCCTTACAACTAATTTCTCCGTAAATTTGAAATATCCAATTTATTAGTTAAATATGGCCTAACTTTAAATGTTTACGTCTCTTTGTTTCCGCTCCTTCCAATCTTGTTGGTGTGAGACTCTTGCAACTTTGTACATGCAAGAGTGCCACACCAAATAAAGCTCGTAGTATACTACGTGGAGTAAAACTAGTTGTCATCCTCTTTATTCGGAATTGTTTGTCATCTAAGTTGTTATTTTCTTGCTTATTAACATGCAAGGATCATTTCCTCAACAAATTTTGAACACTTTTCAAAATATTCGTCTAAGAAAATCATTTTCTCCAAATGTTCAAAATAGTATAGAGGTTGTGAGATATGCATGTCGTGTTGACGACTATATAAGTTGAATTAGCTAACTTGCTCTAGGGCTAGAGCAAGCATCACACAGTCACTTCACGAATTTTGAAGAAGTGCAATTATGACGCTTGGTATTTTGTTTTTATTACGTAGTTTAAGAGTAAAGCAACCGACCATTTCAATTAAGATTAATGGTGGTGGGGATTGTTGCAATATTGGTATGGTGTAAATGTTATTAGCATGTGATCAAAGTCAATGGCCCAACATAGCCAAACATTTACACAACATAGCTCAACATATATTTATAGAATACGATACTCTATCATACATAAAATCGAAAGTTTAAATATCCATGGAACACATATTAAAGGCACACAAACATCTTGGACACAAAATTAAGAGTTAAAAGACCTATTAAACACATTTTAAAGCTTAGACTTGAAAGTTTATAGACTAAACTCGTGACACACACATATATATATACACAAATATAAGTTTGACATTAGAAGAAATATTTTTTTGGTCCCCAAGTTTGATGTTTAATTTATATTTCATCATTATGTTTCAAAATGTTACACACTTAAATTTCGTTGGATTACCATTTCATTATCTGTTATTCATTTTTGAAAACTAAACATATCTCTTTTCCATTTATTACATTAATCTGCATATTTCTTAAGTACGATAGTCGAATACATAGCCAAATTTTTAAAACAAAACAATTTATTTATTTATTTATTTATTTTCAAAATTTGACTTGGTTTTTTCAACTACTAGGAAAAAATAATTAACAAAGTAAGAAATTTGAAAGTGAAAGTAGTGTGTTCAGACTTAATTTTTAAAAACAAAATGACTACCAAAAGGGGCCTTAGTCATTAAGTTTTAAATTCGGTTTCAACTTAGTCCTCAGGTTTCAAAATTTTGCAATTTTAACGTCGACATTTGATTTTTATTTGAATTTGGTCATTATATTTCGAGATTTTACATTCTTAACCTCAATTTTCATTAAGTATTCACTTTCAAACATTGATGTGAATATCTATTAATTGATTTTAAATAATTATAAAGTAAAATATTAAATTTAGTTTTAATACTGACGAAAAACAGTGAAACTTAATTAATTATAATTAATTTAATCAACCTAGATTCATTAACATATATTAATACCGAAGACACAAAATAAATATTTAGTGGAAATTGAGGTTAAAACTGTAAATCTTGAAATTCAGGAATAAAATATAAACAAAATTTGAATGTTAAGGATGAAATTGGAATATTTTGAAACCTAATAACTAAATTGAAGCTAAATTCAAAACTTAAATACGTCACATTTTGAAACTTAAGAATCAAATATAAATTAAACCCAAAGAGGTTTTTCTTTTTTCTTTAATATTTAAGTCAAACGTTCTCCACGTTTGTTGAAAAGGAAAGGGAAAAAGAAATGCAAAGGAAGTAAACATGGAAGAAGCGTAAGGTCAACACAAACAGAAATAGTTCAACGCAGATAATTTGAAGTTTCGGAGCCATCAATTTTGACATTTTCTTGGCCTTTGGAACTTTAAACAGACAAAAACCACAAAATGATCGAAGAAACCTAGAAACCCCATTTGGTCATGGTCCCTTTACTTTGCTATATTTATACACACGTCCTCTCTTTCCCTTTTCCTTCGCATTTGACCCAAATATTTTATAAGTTTCATTTCTTGTATCCATCATTTAATTTGGGTTTGAATCTCCTTTTTATTCTTGAATTTTTTTTTTTTTTTTTTAACAGTTCATGGATTTTTGTAATATTTGTTATCGATATGATATTAAATTTATCTTTATATATTAAGTTAAACTTTTAAATCGATCGATAATTTAAGATGGTAAACTTTATATTTGGAATTTGTGTTTATTTTATTTCGGTCAACAAAATTTAAGATATTTATTTTAATTAAAAAAAAACAGTAACTCTATCTTACATGAACTAATAAATATATTTTTCTGTTCAAAAAATCAATTTACATTCCAACATTTTCATTGAACCAATAAATGTATTGTTTAAAATATTTAACTTTCACAAGTGTATTCAATTTACATATACTTCTATTCAAATTTTATTTTAAAAAAAAAACATAATGTGAGACTTATATCTGTTTCAATTAAAGTCACTTAAAATGATACGAGTGAATCAATTTAAATAATTTCTATTAAGATTACATTTTCTTTTTTATTAAGATTACATTTGAAAATTATCAATGTATTGATTCTTAATGCATATAGACTTTTTCAAAAGCAAGTTACTAAGGTCCCGTTTGATAACTATTTTATTTATTTATTTATTTTTTAAATTACGTCTATAGACGTTACTCCCAACTTTAATTTTCCTCATTTGTTTTTTTCTTTTTACCACTAAATTAAAAAACCAATCTAAAATTTGAGAACTAAAAAAAAATATATTTCAAAAAGTTGTTTGTGTTTTTAGAATTTCGCTAAAAATCCAATTATCAAACGGGACCTAAAATAGATAATTATAATTGATGTTGGGATGATTTTCAAAAGAAATCCAAATTAAAAGTATAAATTGATTCCCTTGTGGAAGTTTAGGGTTTTAATCGATATAATTATAAATTTCAAATATTATTTATCCAAATGAAACGTAATAAGAATATAAATTGATATACTTATAAAAATAATATGTTTAAATTGATATAATTATCAATCAATAGTCTTAATTGAAACAACTTCAAAAAATGAATTGACCCGCAGTATTCAAACTTTTGATTGAAAAAAAAATCATGTGACTACCAAAAATTTTAAAGGTCAATTTGAATTGACTTAAGAAAAAATAATTTTTCAAAAAATTTATTTTTATTTATTATAAAAATCGATGAAAATATATTTAAAAATTTACTTGAAAAAATTATCAAATACTCAAATTTCTTCTAAAACGGTTTATTTTTTTAAAAAATTAAATACGTTAAGATACGATTGAATCCATTCGTGGTCGTTGGTGATTAACATTTAATTGGACATCACAACCCACCGTATTCTGAGACAATAGAATATCGTTTACAGTTTTAACAAATTCAATTTTATACTTAAAATGTTATAAATTTTATCCATATTTAATTGTTGCTAAATCTACCCCAATTTCCTATATTTTTTTTTTCACAAAATTAAGTGACAATGAAACAAAAATATATATATAATCTTTACAGAATGAAGACTCATTAGTGTACAAGATTGACGATTCAACCAAACTAAAGACTCATAAATAAAAATTAAAAAAAAAAAAAAAACTACCATGTCACTTTTTACATTAAAATTTTTGTATTGACGCATTTTCAATTCAAATTTAGAATACAAAAATGAGGTTAAAAAATACTTGTAGCTCTTGAATTCTCATCAAAGCAATAATTGGATCTCTAAATTTTAATTTATAACAATTTAGTTTATGAACTTTAAATTTTGTAACAATTTAGTCCCTAAACTTTAGTATATAACAATTTAATTTTTTGTATTTTTAAATTTATAACAATGTAATTTCTTAATACTCGTAAATAAAAATTTTAAAAAAAATAAAAAAAGACTACCATGTCACTTTTTACATGAAAAATTTTGTATGGACAATTTTTCAATTCAAACTTAGAACATAAAAATGAGGTTAAAAAATACTTTTTGCCCTTTAATTCTCATAAAAGCAATAATTGAATCCCTAAATTTTGATTTATAACAATTTAGTTTTCAAACTTTTAATTTTGTAATAATTTAATCATTAAACTTTAGTATATAACAATTTAGTTTTTGTATTTTTAAATTCACAACAATGTAGTTCCTTACGTAAACAAATCTATCAAAATTAGATGTTAATTCTTATTATTTTATAATGCAGACTATGTATTTTATATTAAAAAAAAATAAAGTATCTAATTAATTTATCGATTTACTTAGACAAGAAATCTCATTAAATCTCAATATTGATTTCTACAATGTGGACTAAAATATTATAAATCTTAAAGTACAAGGACTAAAGTATTACATAATGAAGTTCATAGATTAAATTGTTACGAATTTGAAAGTTAGAGAATTAAATCGTTACAAACCAAAATTCATAAATTAAATTGTTACTTTTATGAAAGTTTAGGGACTAAGAGTGATTTTCTTTTTTTTTAAAAAAAAAAAAAAATACAAGTCATATTTATTTAATAAAGTGTAATATTTTATTGAAGTTTGAAGGTAACTTTATATGAATTTAAGAAAATATAAATTTTTTGGTGAAAATAAATCAATCTTAGCAAGTGTCAAGCTTGTAATTTTTAAAACAGAGAACTTTTCTGAACTATTTATAGCTTGATGTATTTGTTTGTAAAAGATATATATAATTTTTTTTAAAAAAAAAAAGAACAGAGAAAAATACATAACTTTTTATTTATTGTCAAAAAGAAAGAGAGAGAGAGAGAACATAACTTCTTTAAAAATAAAATTGACTCGCTTTTTTCTGTTATAACAGAAAAGTATAAACAGTATTTTCAATCGACAAATTAAAACATTCACAAATTTACAATCAAAATTAAAAAATAGCATAAAAAGCAAAGGGAAAATTATTCATTTAAATAACATATATAATTCCCCTAAAACATAACATAGATTGAAAAAAATAAAAGAAAAGAAAAAAAAAAGACCTTTCGTTTTTAAATTTTATGTTCGTTCTCTCAATGTATTGACTATGTTTTCTTCACATTAGGTAAAGAAACGTTTTTTAAATAAAATTCAAACGTTTCTAATTTCAAACTTACCATTTGAATTGATTGGCAATTTCATAAAACCAAACATAAGTTTTTTAAAACTATAATTTCGTTTGATAACCATTTAGTTTTTTTTAAATAAACAATATTAAATGTATATGATTAAAGATGTTCATGGCGAGCTAGGGATGGGGAAGACTTCCTCGTCCCCATCCCCACGAATAAATTCTTTCCGTTTATTTTTTTAATATATTCATTTTTAGCAATTTTGTTTATTTTCAACTAAATAAAATTATATATATCAAATTAGTTATTTCCAATAAATTTTACATTAAAATAAAATAATATAAAAAATAATTATAAAAATAATACTATCATATGTATAAAAATATAATTTAATCTAATAATTTATAAAAGTTAAATTTTAAATATTACAATATCATAGTCAAGCTTTCCATTTAAATACTCAACATTTATGACTTAAGGTAGAAGGTTTTAAATGTTAAAACAATTTAGAGATGTATTAAAATATGAACGAATTGGAATGAAAATTAGAAAATAACTAACTTTTTATACCACAATTTTTTTTTGTAAAAAATATATATAGACAATAATAGTAGTAGTAGTTAGTAATTATTATTATATAAATATAATTATATAATATATTCATCGGGGCGGGGAATATAATCCTCGTCTCCGTTCTCGTTTAGCCAACGGGAAAAAAATTATTCCCGTTCTCTTCCTCATTCTCCGTCTAATTGGGGATTCCCCACCCCGATGGACATCTCTATATCTGATGCACCATTTTTTATACATTTTACTATCATCACATACATGAAAAATGAATTAAAATATTTAAAAAACAAGTGAAAAAAACTTGTAATTGATAAATTATAATTTGACAATTTGATGGGATGTACAAAGATGAGTGTTATCTGAAATATATTTAAGTATGTTGTTTTTAAATTTTCTTAGTCACGACTTATTTAGCGTAACTTTTATCACTTCTGACCAACACATTTAATTTATTAGACAAGTTATAAAATTGAAAACAAAATTTTTCGAAGCCATTTAAAAAAAAAAAAACTTAGATAGAATCTTGAAAATACTCCTAAAAAATATATAAGAAAAAAAATTAATAAACTTATTTTTTTCAAAAAACTAAATAGTGATTAAACATTTCCCTCGCAATCTTCTAAATCACAATTTTTTCTCACGAAGGAAAAAGAATTAACAGCTTTTACATTTTTCACATTTTCTTCATATAAAAACCCCAACAACTCTTCTACTTTCACAAATTTGACTCCTTCCATGGCCACAAAGAGAAATCACAAAATCCATGGGGAAACACAGTAAATAAGAACAAAAGAGGCCCTCCACTGCAAAAGCCGTACAAAAACGAAAGAGATACGAAACCCCAAAAATCAACGGCCTATATAAACCCTTTTTCGCCCCTTCAATCTTCATCTTCTTCATTCCCTTTCTCTTTCATCACAAAATCAAACAGTAGAGAGATAGAGAGCCTAATCAATGGGGAAATTCGTCGAATTGTTGGACGTAGGAGTGAGAATGGCGGCGAGATTTCACTCTCACTGTCCTCAAACTGCTCGGCTTTACTATCATCCTCCCTCCGATCACGACGGTGACCACCACCACCACCACCACTATTTGCACCAGATTTTTCAAGCATGCGACGGCGGCCGACACGGCGGGCACTCGACGGAGCCGGTGACGGCCTGTGGAGTGGAGACGGTAGCTATGGGTAGGAGTTTTGATGCTGAGATTGTGTTTCATTCGACGGATTTTTGATGATTTGATTTGATTGGGTTTTTTTTTTTTTTGAGGGATTATTGATTTTTTGTGAGTGTAATTTGATTTGTGCATGCCATTACACATGCCAAATGATAGGTGAAATTGTTATAAATATACAAGAGACAATTGATTAAAAGACGTTTTTTTTTCAACGAGACCATGCACCAGCTAACACGGCTTCTATTGTAGTTTCTATGATTTAAATAAATCAAATCACGTTATTGAAGTTTTAATAATTTATAAAAGTTAATCTTCACCTCTGATTCTCGAGTTCGAAATTAATTTTTATCAATTTGGCAAATAATAATAATAATAATAAAATGTACCATGTAAATACATTTTCCAAATTAAGCTATAGTTGTTGACAATTGTACTTCTAGAAAGATCAATCTTTAAATAAAGGAAATTGATGTTAAATTTCAACTTAAACTTGAAAAAATAGTTTTGATGTTGGTAAATAAATAAAAAACAACTTGTTTGAGATATAATAGCTAAAGTAGAGTAATAGATAAGTTTTTTTTAAAAAAACTTGTTTGTAATTTAGAATTTTAAAAAATTATTTATAATGATATATTTTGTTTGTTAAAAATTAACTTTGAAAAGGGGAATAGCTTTATTTTAAAAGAAAACAACAACATGGTATACTTTTATTCTAAAAAAAAATTGATGCATTCAACTCATGATAATTAGAATATAGATTTGAAATATAAAATAAATTTTATTTTTAAAGTATAAAATTGAAAAGGATAATTATTTTAATAAATAGACGATTGAAAATATTTTCAAGTATAACAATATTAACACTATACTAATGGAAAATAATGTTAACACTAGACATCTATTAGTATGGTGTTATTTTTCATCTATGACATTGATAGACTGAAGTTTTGCTATACTTGAAAAGAAAAGAAAATGACTCATTTTCCTATATTTGAAAACAAGGGATTAAATAAAAACAGAGTCGTACTTCATGTTTTTAATTAACCATAAGATCGAATTTGGAATTTAATCTAATCTATAATATATTACATAATAAATATTTTAATTTTTTAAAAAACTAAATCGAGTCTATAACATGACATATACTATATTTCTAAATATTTTTAACATTATTTAATACAATTATGCATTTTAAATTTTAAAATTCAAATTATGGATCAATGAAAACATGAAAAGGTTGTTTTCAGAATTTACATGGTTTGAATCACGAAATTCGTAAACAATTTTCAGAAAGAGTTCGGTTGCCTGTCAAACACATATTCACTTAATTCAGTAAATCTAAAAATATAAAACAGAATATAGATTATGAATCAAACGGGCCTAAATATTCATTAAAAACTCTGCTTGATTGTAGGAAAATCTAAAAAGCAATAGGATACTACTTCTAAAATAAGCATGGAATTGACGCTATTTCTAAAAAGTGATTTTAATAGATTTAATTTAAATATGTTTTACCAAGCACGAAAAAAAAAAAAAAAAGATTTTTAATTCCTCCACTCCAAATATGATGAACTAAAATAAAAACATTTACCTTGTAATTTATTTTTAAAAAAAAAAAAGATTTTTCTACAATCATCTTCTATCCATCCCAAAAATAATCCACGTGGCTAAATATTTTTAACAAAAAGTTTAACCATAAACTAATATTAGTTTTAAATTTTATTATATTTTATAATTTTGTTAGAATTATAAAAACTAAATTTGAATATTTAAAACTACATAAATCAAAACTGAATTCTTTGTGAAATAAATTTAAAAATGAATTTTTTATTTTAAATACATAGCTACGTCTTTCTTATACCTTTCAAAAAAAGAAAAAACTCGGATGGATCTATTTATTTTGGATAAGATCCTTTAGGGTTCCCTCATCTGGGATCTCTGGGGAAGAGGATCAAGTTGGCCCTTGCGAACAGCTTGATGTTCGTTTAGGATGGGATAAAGTGTGAACTTGGTAGCTCGTTCGTAACAAGGTAGTCGTAGGGACCGATATGATGATTGGTTTAGGTAGGGCGGCCGGCCTACTATGGACACCTGTAGGGATTAGCGCGTGAGACTGCGATCCACAAAAGTGACCTCCACCCCATAGCATGTTGCCATCAGAAGCAGAAAGTGTTGGGGCAGTTAAAAATCCCATACTACATATAGTCAGTGGGTAACAAAATGATAGCAAAATTCACCATCCAA
Organism: Benincasa hispida; assembly: GCF_009727055.1. Lineage (NCBI taxonomy): Eukaryota > Viridiplantae > Streptophyta > Magnoliopsida > Cucurbitales > Cucurbitaceae > Benincasa > Benincasa hispida. The sequence goes on along the minus strand of NC_052359.1, from coordinate 72,806,626 downwards.
CCGCCAAGATGTCACAAAAGAAGACCCATTCATTCATTGAAAACTTGAATGGAAGACACACATCTGTCTCGGGAAGCAAAATTCACACTCCAACTGCACGATTCATGCATCTCGTACCCTTTCTAACAACTCCTCCAAAAAGGGTCGTCCTTGGAGGTGGTTGCTAGAGTGTAGTCATCGGAATTGGCTGTCAGAGATTGTGAGTTAAGGGTGGTAGTAACCATCGGTAACCATAGTGGAGGTGAGGATGACGACCAATGAAGATACGTTGGTAATTTTCACATGGTATAATGACACCACTCAAGATATAAAAAACCTACTCTTTTCTATTATTATTATTATTTAAACTTATGCTTTCATTTTTCCTCAATGAATATTGACTTATTATTAAAAAAAAAAAAAAACAAAAAACAAAAAAAAAAGCCAAAATGAGAATAGCTCAATTGGCACAATGCTTGTATTATCAACTCAAAATCTGAAGTTTGGATTTGACCATCGTTTCGAGAGATTAGTTGTTCAATTTTTTTTTTAAAGATAGCACCCAAAGAAAATATTATTAACAAATACAAACCAAGTGTATACTATGAAAAATCAATTTTTAGAAAATGAATTTACTTTAGCTTCAATACCAAAGTATACACTACCTATAGCATACTATATTTTGTTATCCATTCTACTACTATTTTCAAAAGTCAAGTGAGGTTTTGATAAAAAATAATAATAATGATAAATAAAAACAATAAAAAGATTATTATTATTATTTTAACTTTAGAATTTCAAGTCCTTTAAAATAGATGAAAACAACAATAAAAAAAGATTAGAAGGCTACAAACATAAATTTTAAAAACTAAATCATTATCAATTGGGTTGAATCATACAAACTTCAAAAGCCTTGAAGACATGTATTTTTGTACATCCATGAACCATGCAACCATTGTGCAAGTAAGCTTGCATCACGTTCCTCACCCAAATTACAATGAATTTCAATTTCAACAAAAAAAAGGTTGAGATTTCAATTTTATCTTTCATCGTGTGGGAGAAAATGATATAAAACAGAAGGAAAAAGATTACGCATGAGAGAAAATATAAGCACATTAGTCACCAGAAATCCTTACAAGAACATTTACCTTTTATGAATTTATGGAATCGAACTCGATCTCGTACAATGATTTCCCTTTCATATATCATACTAATTATCTTAATCACTTCATGACAATCTCCACACACCCTCAGATTCTTCACTACCCTAATCACAACAGGTGCTCTAGTTTTTAGTAGCCCATATGCCATTGCAAATCTCTCACTATGCTCACCTAGAGCACCTTCTTTCTCTTCATTCACAACTTTGTGAAGCACATCTGAAATACTAGGCCTATACCCCGAATCCCGGACTCGAACCAACATTTCTTCCATAAACTCTCTCAACATTTTCACCTCCGGATGGGACTGATCACCCATCACAAACTCATGTATAACACCATCAACTTCAATCGAGCTACAACCTGGTATCGGCTTAATGCATTTCTCCTTCATTACCTTTCTTAGTTCACTCATCTTCTCCCATTGTGAAAGAGAAGAGTACAAATTTGAAATCAAAATATAGTTCTCTGCATTTAAGGGTTCTAGCTCAAGAAGATACCTGGCGATGATCTCGCCTAGATTCAACAGCTTTTTCTTCTTGCAACCCATTAGCAAGCTCCGCCAAGTTGCGGCATTCGGGGGGATTTTCATTGTCTTAGTGATTCTATAAGCTTCTTCAACAAGACCTGACCGGCACAGTAAATCAACTTTGCAACCATAATGCTCAACTGATGGCTCAATGCCAAATTCAAGCATGAGTGACCAAAATCTTCGACCTTCAGAGACAAGTCCACCGTGAGCACATGCTGATAAAATGGCAAGGAAAGTTACATGGTCCGGCATCACCTGAAAATCACAACTGAAAGTAATTGGGAAAAGCAAGAAAACAAGTTTTATCTTAATAAGTGCAGAACTATCAACATCCATAACTTCTATAAAACAAGAACTAGAACTGACACAGAGAAGAATGAACTTGTAAAGGAAGAAATGTGTCACTAGAGTTCTAAATCTTTATCGTTGTCTAAATATTGATGTGACATGTTAATTGTACGTATGAGTGTGGTACAAGAGATTAGGCTAATAAAGATAATAATGATAATAAGCTAAAATATATGATTTATAATGTATTTCGTCTACTTGGTCATTAAATTTTCTTGAATGTCTTCCTTCATTTTGTTCAGTTTCTCTTGTGTCACGTGATACAAAACCATCACTTATTAGTCTAATCAATATGCTGCATCAGTGTTAATCTGATAAGAACTGAAATTAGAAGTTAAAAAATGTAAGTGAAGCTTTTCAAAATTATTAACCTATAAGAAACTTGCATATCATCATACGTTACCTCAGTTTCCAACATTTGTTGAAACGCGTTTATAGCATCCTCTGAAAGTCCATGATATGCAAATCCCATAATCATGGAGCTCCAAGCTGTTGTATCTTTCACAGGCATTTGGAGAAAAACCTGCTTTGCCCTCTCAATGCATCCACATTTAGCATACATATCTACAAGTGCAGTGCTAAGCACGAGATCAGTAAAAACAAAATATTTCTTAATATAAGTATGCAACCAGCAGCCAATATCCAAGGTCCCTGCCACGGCACAAGCCGAAACCACACTCACTAGAGTCATCTCATCCGGTTCAATCCCAGCCTTCTGCATCTCCCTAAACAACTCCATAGCTTCATCCACTTCTCCAACTCTCGCGTGCCCACTAATCATCGCAGTCCAGGCCACCAAGTTTCTCACAGGCATTTCGTCGAACACCTTCCTGGCAAGACCAATCTCTTCGCATTTCCCATAAAAGTTAACCAACGAGGTTTGTACAAACAGACTACCACCAAACCCATCTTTTAAAACATGGGAATGAACCTGTAAGCCCTCTCCAAACGCTGTAACAAGAGCACAGGCCTTGAGAACAAAAGCCAGAGTGAAGGAGTTGGGAACAGGGTACCCTGTTTCAGTAAGCTTCTTGAACAACATTATGGGTTCTTTGGAGGGGTTTTGAATCTGGAAACAGCCCTTGATCATAGAATTCCAAGAAAAGATGTTGGGGTGTGAGATTTGAGCGAAAACTGAACGGGCATAGTCGACGTTGCCAAGCGGAGAAAGAGCACAGAAGGCAACGATTTTGGAAAGCGCAAAGGAAAATGTGGAAAGGGGAAGAGGGCGTGTGAGAATGTGGGCGTGAAGCTGGCGGAGCACTCTCATGTTGGGACATTTTTGTATGAGAGACGCAAATCGTTGTTCTTCTTCCAGTTCTTTAACTGTTTTTTGAAGCTCCCAATTTTGGGACTTAAGAAGTAAAGTCTCAGCAGAGGAAGACGAGACAGGCCGCAAAGCTTTCTTGCTTTAAGATTATGTTCTGGACTATTTCATTTATTCATTTGTTTGTTTTACAGATTAATAAGAAATCTCGACGGATGTTTTAGATTGTGCCTTTTAGTAGTCAACATCAATTGAGTTAGGATTTTATGGAGGATTGTTTGGAGGCCCAACATGAGATGGTATATCATTGGTCCATTATCTTATCTCACCGATTTTCCTTCGTGTATCGTATGTCACTGTTTCTCTCAACCATCCTCTGAAACCCTAGCCGCTTCAATCTTCTCCTCAAGCTTGTCCTCAACCATGCCTCTCTCTCATACGTATCATATGTACCGTTTCATTTTCCTTCACGTATATGATGTTTTCTTCACAAATTTGTTATTTTCTCACAAATCTGGTGTTTTCCCTTTCCCCCTCGCCGTTTCAATCTTCTCCTCAACCATGTCCTTGCCGCTTTGACAGTCCTCCGTTCACCCATAACCCATTGTACGGTTTGTTTTTGGTCCTCGATGTTGCTTCGATCGTTGGTTGTTGAATATGCACGGGGACTGGTTGAAAAATTGCAGCTTGGTGGGGGAGAGCGTTGTCCACTTCAAGTTTGTTTTCTAAACCCTAGATCGACCAATGATGAGTCTTTCTCCTGAAATTTTAATTTCATACCTTATTTTGATTTTTCAGCTATTAGAATTGTAGAAGATGAAATCTCGGAGAAAGAATTACTTGATCATACTCGATCGTTCATACTCAATCATGCTTGAACAAACTCGATCATACTCGATCATTCATAATCGGTCATGCTTGATCATACTCAATCGTTCATACTCGATCATGCTTTAACATACTCGATCATACTCGATATGCTTGAACATACTCAATCATACTCGATCATACTCAATCATTCATACTCGATCATGCTTGAACATACTCGATCATACTCACACATTTTGCACATTTTCAATATTATGCATTATTAGTTACTTTATATATTAAACAGTCCACCAACTTTAGTAATGACTGTTTTGATTGTTTGTTGATTTTATTCCACTTACGTATTTCCACTTCCCATTCAACTACTTCATTAATTACTCAACCAGTTTATTAATTGGATTTGAGTTCATTTACCCATGATGTAAACTTAATATTATGAGGCTGGTCACACTTTTTTTTAATATTTGTTGGAACTATTATTAATGTTCAACAACCACCCCTCTCCTTTCACTTTTCCTATATAACAACATTGATCATTCTCTATTTGCTGAGAGCCTCCATTGCCCAAGATTTATTTTGTCAATCCGATGAGTTGTTTAACTCCGATTTCTCCTTCTCTACTTTCTAATGTTTGGTTATGTTATTTTCATATTATTAAGTTCTAACTCTTGGTTGTTTGGTAGGTGGTAGGGTGCCTCATTGTGTTTTGATCCAGCAACCCGTGGACTCCATCCATATCGTACTTCACAAAAGTAACATAGATACTTCTCTATTCGAACTAGTTCTCTTCCTACATTATAAGTATTTATAGATTTTTTTCTAACCTATTTTTATTGTTTTATTATGCAACCCAAACTAATACAGAATACTTAATTAGTTTGAGGTTGGTGTGTTACTCTCTCTCTCTCTGTTTTTTTTTTTTTTAATTCCTCTATATTCCAATTCAGTTGTATTTTTTGGTGTTATTAATTTTGGTGTGTTACTTCTACAATGGACTACGAGATGAGGGGTTCCTAAGATCCTTAGAAAAAAGGGAAGCAAAGACCCATATACAGTTGGTTACCAGAGCACACAGGTATATGAGCGTCGAGGAGCAAATACGATAAAAGGGAATAGCAAATAAGTTGAGGAAATGGTCACTTCCACTTTGGCCTTGGGAGGTATGATGACCAAAAGAGTATAGCCAGAGATTAAGCGACGTGGATTAGACGACCAAGAACAGAAAAAGTTCAACAATATTATAAGACGTGAGAAGTACACTCCAACCACTATCCCAGTAGAACAAATATTTATAGAGATAAAGCATATAAACCTTTCGAGAGGACTAGATCAAATGAAGACAGGGCCACATCATAGGGATAAACAGAGATATTGTTTCTTCCATCGAGACCACGACCATATGACTAAAGATTACATGCAGTTGCCCTAATTCACAATGGATATTTAAGGGAATTTGTCAGGATCTTGGCCGATTGAAAAATGAAAGCAGATGTCGTCAGCAGATGGTTCGAGGCCGACCAAAGATAGCTTTAAAGATAGAGGGCAAAGACCATCTGTGAGAGAAGTAAGGGTAATCCTCAGAAGTCTAGTAGGGGGAGACTCCAACACAAGAAAGGAAGGAAATGGCTGGAGAAACAAATCAAGAGCTAAAGGATTTCCATGTACATTCACTTCAAGTAAGGAATTCAAGATCCATCCTTGAGTTTTATGAGGAAGAAGTGCAAGCTCTCCACCAATCACACAATGATGCACTAGATGAAGGAAATCGAAATCAAGATTTCCATGAGCAGTGGAACAAGATTATTCCAAATTACAATCATGAATAAACAATGCATTTACAATTGACTTCAATAAAAACGGTTATACAATTCATACAGAGAAATTACAACATGAATAAACTCAAATGAACAGAGATTAAACTCTACGTACATATGAGGATGCGTCTCCACGCTCCGTTGCGTGACTATGATTGAACAACAGAAACCACGAGCGCTCGATCTACACGACTACAACACCACACGAACACTTCGCGCTCATCCTCAACGATGGCCTCGGTCACAAACTCCTCAGCAACACGAATGACTTCCACAGCACCACGAACGACCTCTAGAAAACCTCGACGGTGTAAAGTTTAGTCTGCCACCACCAACAAGGCAACCTTGGTATTCTCGGTGTGAGAATCCAAAGGGTGGGCTATGTTTAGACTTGGTATGAGGCAGACGAATGGAGGAAACAACGATTGCGTATACGACTGGGCAAGTGGGAGATGGTGGATATCTATCGCATAGGTTGATGCCCAATCGTCTAGCAAAAGCTATGCGATCGTTTAACTCATCGTTTAGCTCGGTCTATCGCCTACAGACTCTACATGATCGTTTACCTTGGGCCAGCGATCGTCTAGCCAAACTATGCGATCGTTTAGTAAATACTGCACGATCGTTTAGCTCTACTTTGCACGATCATTTAGCTCGTCCAACCGTCGTTTAGTAAATCCGAATTTACTTGTCGACTTCGTAAGTTTCTTTTGCGCAGAGAGAAAACTCAAAACTTTTTCAATCTTTTGTAAAAAATTATTTTTAAAATAGGAAACCACTTTCCTTTTAAACTTACGGTTACCACGATTCAATAACCACCTACTACTTTGGTTATTTAAAAGAAAAAGAATTAATTATCCAGTAATTAATATTATTATAAATATAAATGATAACCAACTTATTATACTATATTTATAACCTATAGTTTTAATATTTCATCTCATGAAACATATAAACCATAGTTCTTTTTCTATTCCATAGTACTTAATGTAAAACTCATTTACATCAATCATTCACTAGATATATCTCATACATCATACCGATTATATCACATATAATCAAAATACCTATTGTCAATTTGAACATTTCAAATCAACACCAAGAACTGATCCTCAACTGAATTCATTGAGCTACCAAGGGGACCTTATGGACCTGTAGCTCGAAGCTCTAACGGTACATGAATAACTGACTAAATTCTTTAGTCACGGGATCCACCATCCGTTAATTGCCAGGCACTCCACTAAAGATCGACAGCTGAACTTTCCTTACCACAAATATATTATGTGTCCATCTTAACCAATCAACACTGGGCACAACCCTTCACAGATCGCTCGTAAGTACAACTGGGCCAATAACCGTTATACCCCTGTAGGTACATCTGTCTCCTTAAGTACCACTGATCCCTCTAATGAACATAAGTCATAGTCCTACCATGACTGAGTCTTCTCTTTTAAAGAGAAGTTATGGTCATGATGTTCAAGCCCCAGAATCAACCTTTAAGGGAGCAATCTCTCTACTTATCCCTGCTTCGAGAAAAGAGTGAATTCCATCTTGTGGATTGAGTTTCCAGCTCCCAGATCAGACAAGTCCAAAAAAGGTAGGCATGTTGAGTTGGCAATTTGGCCACTCTCACCCATACTAATCAAAGGATCGCCCTCAAAGGCAGGAGTTCCCAAAACACTTAGGATTGAGATCATGTCACCTATGGTCGTTTAGGTGAGATGTAAATCTCTAGTATCAACGGCGTTATATACAGAGTCTAGTCATCTCGTGGTCCAGGTCTTATACAAACTCTTTGTATAGGACATCCCACTCCACGTCTCCACATGAATGGTCAGGATCAACCATCTATAGTAGTTTACAACACTTGAAAACCTCTACAAAGCGGGCCGTATCCATAGTGTCACCAGGATCAGGTATCCCACCTTAATCCTTATACTACAAACCTATTTAGATTATCACTTAAGGTATGATCCACTTGTGTATCACATATACATGCTTAAGTTCACATAAGATAACTAAGGAGCTTTGTTTATTGGATATGAGTAAATGCTATAATTAAATAACATTTATTTTATTCATTGAACAATGTGTATCTTTACAAAACAACGAGACTCTGAAGAATTAGGACACCAATCCCAACAATCTCCCCCTTGTTCTAATGACTCGAGAGAGTAATGTACAATACAATATCAAAATGTACAATATACAATAAACTAGAGCATGCCCTAGTATCATCTCCCACTTGCCTTAGACAAGATGATGCATGTCCCGCAGACCCAAACTCTCTAGGTGACCCTCGAACACTTTAGCCGTGAAGGCCTTTGTAAAGGGATCAGCAACGTTGTATCCTATAAGGATCAGATCCTTATCTCCATATACAAGCATGTAGTTCCTCGTTCTCCGAAGATACTTTAGGATCATCTTGACCTTCGTCCAGTGATTAAATCCTGGATTGGACTGAGACCGATTGACAATCCCTACTGCATAGCAAATGTTGGGTCGAGTACACAACATTGCATACATCAAGCTTCCTACAGTAGAAGCATAGGGAATCCATCTCATTTCCTCAACCTCTTGAGGTGTCTCAGGACATTGATCCTTAGACAAAATGATTTCATGTCTGAAGGGTAATAAACCCCTCTTGGAATCCTGCATCCTATATCTGATCAATATTTGATCAATGTATGATGCCTGAGACAAGACCAACCGTTTGTTCTTTTGATCCTGGATGATCTGAATCCCGAGAACATATTGTGCCTCACCTAAATCTTTCATTTGGATCTGGGCAGCTAGCCAACTCTTAATGTCAATCAGATACCCTACAACATTTCAAATGATAGGATATCATCCACATATAGTACCAGGAAAGCTACTGAGCTATTGATGATCTTCTTGTAAACACAAGGCTCATCAACATTCTGGTCAAAGCTAAATGACTTGACAGCAATGTCAAATCTGATGTTCCAAGATCTAGATGCTTGTTTCAGCCCATAAATGGACCTATTAAGCTTGCAAACTTTTTGCTCTTGATTGGAACAATGAACCTCTCTGGTTGAATCATATAGATGGTCTCATCCAGATTACCATTAAGAAAGGTAGTCTTGACGTCCATTTGCCATATTTTATAATAATAAAATGTGGCTATGGACAGGAGAATCCAGATAGACTTCAACATGACAATAAGTGAGAAAGTTTCCTCATAGTTAACTCCCTCAACCTGGGTATAACCCTTTGCCACGAGTCTAGCCTTAAAGGTTTGCACCTTTTCATCTATACCTCTCTTTTGCATAAAGATCCACTTACACCCAATAGGTCTTACCCCATCAGGTGGATCAACAAGCTCTCAGACGTTATTGAAGTACATAGACTTCATTTTCTGGTTCATGACCTTAACCCATTCATCTTTGTCAACATCCTCCATTGCTTTTTTAAAAGACAACAGTTTCTCGACCCTATCATTAGAAATGGCGTTTTGGGCTTCAATTAAATCCATGTAGCAATCTGGTGGTTCATAATCCTCCCATTACACCGAGGCAGTCTCAACTCTTGAGCTGGTTGACTAGATGTACCGACCTCAACAACTCTTGTTCAACTGTCAGTCTGTTCAATAACTCTTGTTGAACCCTCAGCAGTCTCAGTCTCACTAGAAATCTCACGTAAAACGAGTTTTCTTCGTTGCTTATGATCCCAGATGTGGTCTTCTTCGAAGAAGATAACATTTGTAGAAACACGCGCTCTATTCTTACTCGGATCATAGAAGCATTCACCCCTCGTTTCCTTGGGGTAGCCTACAAAGAAGCAAACCTTCGAACGTGGTTCCAAGTTCTTTGGGTTAGTCACTAGTACATGTGCCGAACACCTCCAAATCCTGAAGTGGCATAAACTACCTTTACGGCCTCTCCATAGCTCAAAAGGTGTTTCAGAAACACTTTTCGAGGGAATGTTGTTTAGGATATAGCATGCAGTTTCCACTGTAAAACCCCAAAACGAGTCTGAAAGATGAGCATAACTCATCATAGACCGAACCAGGTCCAACAAGGTTCTGTTTCTCCTTTCTGATATACCATTCTGCTGAGATGTATCTGGGGCCGAGAGTTCGAACACAATCCTATGTTCTATCATATAGTTATGGAATTGGAGGTTCATATACTCTTCATCATGATTAGATCGTAGTGTTTTTATCTTTTTACCTAACAAGTTTTCAACTTCAGCCTTATACTCCTTAAACTTGTCAAGGGCTTCAAACTTACGTTCCATCAAGTAGAGATACCCGTACCTTGAATAATCATCTATGAAAAAGATGAAATATTCATATCCACTTCGAGCCCTTAAGGGAGCAATCTATCTACTTACCTCTGCTTCAAGGAAGGAGTGAATTCCATCTTGTGTAACTTTGTTCCTAGCTCCCAAATCAGACAAGTCCCCGAAAAGGTAGACATGTTGAGTTGGCAATTTGGCTATTCTAACCCATACTAATCATAGGACCGCCCTTAAAAGCAGAAGTTCCAAAAATACTCAGAATTGAGGTCATGTAACCTATGGTCGTTTAGGTGAGATGTAAGTCTCAAGTATCAACGGCGTTATATAAAGAGACTAGTCATCTCGTGGTCCGTTCTTATATAAACTCTTTGTATAGGACACCCCTGCTTGCATATCTTCACACGAATGGTCAGGATCTATCTTCCATAGTAGTTCACAACACTTGCAAACCTTTACAAAATGGGTCGTATCCGTAGTGTCATTAGGATCAGGTATCCCACCTTAATCCTTATACTACAGACCTTTTTAGGTTATCATTTAAGGCATGATCCACTTGCATATCCCATATACATGCTTAAGTTCACATACAATAACCATGGAGCTTTGTTTATTGGACATGAGTAAATGCCAAATAAAATAACTCTTATTTTATTCATAACAATGTGTATAGACTACAAACTATGAGACTCCGGGAGAATTAGGACACCAATCCTAACAGTTAGCCATGCTCATCGTTGATGTTGCAATGGGAAAAAAGGCCTTAGAAAAGGAAGACAAGAAGAGCCAGTCAAAGTTAACAAGCTACGTGGCCGACCTCGTACGAATATGTGTCAAGGTTGATCGAAGTACTAAAAAAACAAGAAAGAAAGGATATATGAACACCAAAGTCTCACATTGCAAAAATCATTCATAGTTCTCATAATCACCTCAGATGGATCATGATATCCAAATGGGGGAGAAGGTCGCCTAGACCAACTTTCTACCAAAGAGCAAAACTTTGTGCTAGTAGTTTCATTTCACCACCCACCTCGGAGAAGTCGCAAGGAAAATAAAAGTACGTGGAAGAGGAGTTTCGATATGGAAATAGAGAGACCAACGACTCATTGGAGGAACAAGGTAAGAGGAGAGATAGGCAGAATGTTGTCTAGTAGATTCATCATTAGTAAGACTAGTTACCTCGCCTTAAAGCCTCCTAAAAGAGTCACCTCTCTTTCCCTTTTTGACGAATTTCGGTCATCAAAGCAATGCGAGAAGACATCTATGCAAATCAAAAGAGTTCATTAAAAATAAAAAGAAAAGTAGCTTCAGCCTCAATTAGGGACTTGATGCATCGAATTGTGATGTGTTATGGTGTGAGTTTGCGGTGATGTGCGTTGTGTGGTGATCATGCAAGTTTTCCTAACAAGGTCCAAGTATAAACCTTCTTAGGTTTCCTGGTAAGTCCAGGGTCGAACACGGGGACTACTAAGTAGATATGCGACAGAATCTTCGATTCTATTGCGATGGTAAATAAATAAAGTGGATATTGTTTTGAGTGAGAGTTTTCCTATGCGACGGAGTTGAACGCAGAGTTGATAAAATCGTAGATTTACAATAAATATGTAATGAAGGGGTTTATCTAACATTTCCTAAGATTGTGCACAAGATATGCGATCATGCTACACACAAATAACAACACTTCATTTCTCAATGCAAAATACCATAATTCCTATTTCTAGAACGCATGCGATGTGCATGCGAAACAGTCGATAGGACTTATTTCTAAGCCTCTACTCTTGCCTATGCGATCATGAATGATGCATACATAAAATAAGGTGACCACATATAATCATTCCTATTTCTAGGACGCATGCGATGTGTAAAGAGTAATAGAACTTATGTCTAAGTTTCTATTTCTTGCTTATGTGATTCTAATCCGACTCTCTCGAGCCTAAATTCTAATCTGACTCTCTCAAGTCTAGATTCCATCTTTAAACTACTCTCTCAAGTATGTCCAAAGGGTGAATGATGCATACATAAGATAAGATGATCGCATAAAATGTAAATCTTAAGTCATGCTAGCTAAGTACTTCTCAACCCATTCAGAAATTTAACTACTCATGCGTGGTATGGAGAGATTGAACATAGATTGAAATGAGATTTCCATTTTTTGTAAATAAAGTACTGAATACAAAATAACAAATGGATGTGAGAGATAACAAGCCAGGTAAGCAATGTCTTGCTTTTTGTGGCCTTTTACACTGCTCTTTTATCACTTCAACTCTATTCTCAATGTAGATTCTTGCTCTTGCAAGTGTTGACCCTCTTTCCTTTGTATTGCTTTCAGACAGTCTCTCGATCTGCTTGGTAATGATCTCTCAGCTTCCTCATCTCCTTGCTCTCTCCGTCCTTTATGTATATGTATAAATATGTGCGTGAACAGACTAACTGATTAACTCTCTAACTCTCTTTTTACACTGGTGGCCTTCGGTATTTATAGATTCCAAGGTGAAACAGCCTTTCTTGCTAATGATTGCAATGATGGGCGGCATTTATTCCTCTATTTTTTTGCGTTTTTTAATGGTCATCGAAAGTTGAGTGTATTTGCTACAGTGTGGTTTTTAAACAGATTGTCAACTAAATTCAGAATCGACAATTATCGACTTTCCGTCCCATCATGATTTATTATGTTGTCACCTTGATGCGAGGTCTTTATGCGGCCACCTTTTTAAGAAACTTCTCATGATCGTATGACTTACGATCGCAATCTTCAAGCGTGCTGACGCATTATTCCTTTGGATCACAATTTCATATGCACCATCGTATTGTACCTGCACAAAATAGGTAAATTAACTACTTTTATGCGACAAGCGCTTGCAATCACAATTCCTTTCAGTTTAGCGTTTTCGGACATGATATTGCCTATTTTACCATCACATTCTCTCATTGTTTTACTTATTTGAGTTGTAATAACCATTATTTCTACCAGTTATCACACCCCCAAATTTAAAGCAATGCTTGTCCTCAAGCATAAACTAAAGATTTTCTTTAAAAAGTCAACCGCCTTTACCCTACCTAGACTTCTCGAGGTGCCTTAAACAAATTTCATGAACCAATGCCTTCTTGATTTCTATCTTGATTTTTTCCTAAAATATTTCTAATATTTCAGGACCACAAGTTTAATCTTTAAAAAAACTTTACTCATTTCCAGGACATCGCATGATTTATTGCAAACGTTCTCCAACTGGGGTGTTCTAAGAGATTTTTACCCTTGTGTGATTCAGATATTCTTTTTGTGATCGTGCACTGATCCAAGTGCCTAGCCTTCGTTTTTGCTTGCCCTCACGGGTGTTATGATGACATCCAACTACGGGCAAGGGGCTCTTTCTCAGTCAAAACTCATGCCCATTTTTTTTTATTTGGCAGCAGAGTTGCGATCACTTAGTTCTGTCTCTTATACACATCTAGATGTGTATAAGAGACAGCCTTCGTTTTGGCTTGCCCCCACGGGTGTCATGCGGACATCCAACTACGAGCAAGATCCGATCTCAACGTTATATATATTTTTTCTCATTGAATTTCAAAAAGTAACAAGGTTGAGAATAACAATACTCACACCCCCAAATTTACACAAAGCAATGTCCCCATTGTTAAGAGTCAAAATAACTCATGCGATGAACTTAGGAAATTTCATAAAAATGGTTTTGAAGGAAAACTGGTAGTCCACTAAATGTTAGAAATGTTTCATTAATTGACTATCCTAAAATTAATTCGACTCTAGTACATGCGGTAAGAAACAAAGGTATGAATTTCATCATTGAAGTCATAATTAGTACGGGGCGAATGTAGTGACTAAATAACATAATAAAAAATTCAATGATTGAGTCAAACTAAAGAGGATGCGATAATAGAATTTAGCAATATTAACTTGAAATGCGAGAAGTGTAAAATTGAAATAAGATGAGGCAAGGAAAGATACAACCCCCAAATTTGCTTTTGCGGTGGACTGATTCCTTGATTGCAATGGGTTGATCGAACTGGTCGCGTGTTTGAGGTTATCGCATTGCTCCATCACAATCGTTTACTACGATCATTTCTAAATATCAAGAGGATAAAAAGTATGAAAGAAATAGTTGGTAATTATAAAAAGTAGTGGTCATGCAAACAGTAAGATAGATTCATGAAAGAAAAATATCAAAAGGATACTAAAAAAAAAAATCGTCCCTAGTGAGTGTGTGTTGCTTATCAACGCAGGGACTACTCGTTTCTTCATTCTGGATTCCTCAGGTCCATGGAGGTTTTCTCGCGTTGAAAATCTCCTCCATGATACATCTTGACTCTTTGTCCATTTACCTTAAATGCGCTGGTCCCTTTTTCATTTGTTAATTTGACCGCATCGTGTGGGAATACTTCTTTAATTATGAATGGTTCGAACCAGCGTGATTTCAATTTTTCCGAAAAGAGTCGTAGCCTAGAATTGAATAGCAAGACCTTCTGACCTACCTGGAGATTCTTTTCACACAGTCGCTTGTCATGCCAACGCTTTGTACGTTCTTTGTAAATTTTTGCATTTTCATACACCTAAAGTCTCCATTCGTCCAGCTCGAGTAACTGAAGTTTTCTCTCCTTTCCTGCAGCCTTCAGAACAAAGTTAAGCTTTTTCACTGCCCACAACGCCTTATACTCTAATCCCAGCGGCAGATGACATGCCTTCCCAAACACCAACACATATGGGGACATGCCTATGGGTGTTTTATAGGCAGTCCTATATGCCCACAAGGCGTCATCAAGTTTCATGGCTCAGTCCTTTCGTGAGGGATTCATCACCTTTTCTAAAATCCGCTTGATTTCTCTATTAGAAACTTCGACTTGTCCGTTTGTCTGGGGGTAATATGCGGTGGCGATCTTATGATGGACATTGTATTTGAGCAGCAATTTTTTAATGATACAATTGACAAAGTGGGTTCCTTCATCACTTATTATGGCACGTGGGGTGCCAAAACGAGTGAAGATGTTTCTTTGTAAGAATTTGGAGACTGTTTCCGTATCATATGCGACGTATGATATCACTTCAATCCAGTTGAAAACATAATCGACGGCCAACAGAATGTATTTGTGACCATTTGATGGTGGAAATGGTCCCATAAAATCTATGCCCCAGACGCCGAAAAGTTCCAATTCCAATATAGTGTTCATCGACATCGCATTTTTCTCTTAAATGTTTCCAGTGCGCTGACACTTATCGCATTTCATAGAATAGTCTGCGCATCCTGAAATAGAGTTGGCCAGTAATACCCGCTTTATAAAACTTTTGCTGTTGTGCATTGTCCCCCAAAATGTCCGCCATAGGGTGAGTTATGGCATTGAGAAAGTATGCGTTGAAAAGCAGTCTCTGGCACATAGAGTTGCAAGATCTGGTCTGGTCTCCTTCTGTAAAGATTCGGCTCGTCCTAGTAATAGGATTTACATTCATGAATGAGCCGCTTCTTTTGGTGGGATGTGTAATTTTCCAGAAATTGTTTGCAGACCAAGAAATTGACAATATCTGCATACCAGGGTAGTTCTTCAATTTTAAGAAACTGTTCATCCGGGAAGGATGCGTTCACCTTCAACTGAATGCAATCCACTTTAGGATTCTATAATCTCAATAAATGGTCAGCGACCTGGTTCTCTGTTCCCTTGCAGTCGAATATCTCTATATTAAATTCTTGGCATAGGAGAACCAATCGAATTAGCCTCGACTTTGCATCTTTTTGGGTCATTAAATATCTTATTACTGAGTGGTCGGTGTGACTATAACTTTATATCCCAATAAGTAAGGTCTGAATTTTTCAATCGCAAAGATCACCACTAGAAACTCCATCTCTGTGGTAGAGTAGTTCGCCTGGGTGGAGTTCAATGTTCTGCTCGCATATGCGATGGGATGTAATATTGTTTTTTCCTTATGTGCTAACACTGCCCCCATCACATAATCGCTGGCATCGCACATCAACTCGAATGGATTTGTCTAGTCGGGTGCGATCAAAATAGGCATTGTAATCAATTCGTCCTTCAGTGCTTTGAATGCATTGAGGCATTGTGAATCAAAGACAAAAGTTCTATCAGGTTCTAGCAACGCATTCAACGGTCGAGCTATTTTTGAAAAGTCCTTCACAAATCGTCTGTAGAACCCTATATGTCCTAAGAAACTCCTTAACACCTTCACATTTGCTGGAGGTGGAAGTTTTTCGATGGCCTCAATTTTTGCTTTATCCACCTCTAGCCTCTCATTTGAAACCTTGTACCCGAGCACAATTCTTTCTTTAACCATGAAATAACATTTCTCCCAATTCAGCACCAGATTGGTCTCTTCGCATCTTTTCAATATTCTCTCCAAGTTTTTCAGACAGACTTCATACATTTGCCCATAAACTGAGAAATTGTCCATAAAGATTTCCACTGAGTCCTCGAGATACTCGGAGAAAATTGCCATCATGCACCTTTAAAACGTGCTTGGCACATTGCATAATCCAAACAACATGCGGTGAAAAGAGAACATTCCATATGGGCAGGTGAATGTGGTATTTTCTTGATCTTCTAGTGCGATCATGATCTGGTTATAGCCCGCATACCTATCAAGAAAACAGAAATAGTCATTCCCTGCTAGCCGGTCGAGCATTTGATCAATGAAAGGTAAAGGGAAATGATTTTTCTTAGTCGCCGCATTGAGCTTCTGATAGTCCATACAAATCTGCCAGCCAATGACGGTTCTTATGGGGATTAACTCGTTATTTGCATTCGGAACTACTGTCATTCTGCCTTTTTTGGGAACGCATTGCACGAGGCTAACCCACGTGCCATTGACGATAGGGTATATGATGCCAGCATCTAACCATTTAATGATCTCTTTTTTAACAACCTTTTTCATCGTAAGGTTCAGTCTACGTTGAGGTTCTATAGAGCCTTTCTGGTTTTCTTCGAGCCAAATTCTATGCATGCAGTACGTCGGGCTAATACCTCTTATATCTGCTAGCGTCCACCCGATTACTTTAATATACTTCTTAAGAATACTGAGCAGCGCATTTATTTTTTCTTTCGGTAACGCAGAGGATATCATTACTAGCAAGGTTTTATTTTGGCCAAGAAAAACGTACTTTAAATGATTTGGTAGAGTTTTAGCTCCAGTGTGGGTGGTTGCTTTAAGGAAGGTTTCTGCGTTCTTCTCTCATCATCTAAATTCAACTTTTTTTCATTGTTCACTGTCTTTGTTATTACATGGCAGGTTTCTAAGGATGTTATCGCATCCTCTTTATCTTCATTTTCTTCTTCGAACTCCAACTCTTCATCGCAACTGTGTTCATCATCATAATCTTATAGGCCTTCATCTTCTGGAAACTTCATCGCCTTGATGATGTTAAACCTAAGCTTCTTTCCATTGATGCTCATCACGATCTCTCCTTTGTGCACATCTATTTAAGCACGACCAGTAGACAAGAATGGTTGTCCCAATATGATCGACACATTTTTTCTGCCTCATAATCTAGAATGATGAAGTCTGCAGGTAGAATGAATTTATCGATTGTGACCAAGACATCCTTCAACTTTTCTTCAGGGTGTACTAGGGACCTGTCTGCAAGCTGGAGAGTCACCGTTGTGGGTGTCAGCTGTCCTACATTCATTTGTTTGAAGATTGAAAGGGGCATCAAATTTATGCTTGCCCCAAGATCCCATAATGCTTGACCGATGTAGATCCCTCCTATCGAGCAGAGTATTGTAAAGCTTCCTGGGTCGCACATCTTCAGTTGGATTATTGTGTTAATGCCACCGTAGTGAATTTTCCTGTGCTTCTTTTCTTCGACACCATATCCTTAAAAAAACTTGGCATATTTCGGCATCTACTCTATCACTTCTGTAAATGGAATATTGATGTGTAGTTGTTTTAATATTTCTAGGAAGCGATGATACTGACCTTCACCGTTTTGCTTCTTTTTAAACCTTTGAGGGAATGACGGTAACTGCATCTTCACTATTCCATGGTCTGGAGGCTTAGAGGTGGTCGCAACTTCAGGTTCCATCATCTCGGGCTCTTCTTACTCATGTTGCATCAACGATTTCTTTGATTCCATCGCATTTGACTTGGTTCTACTAGGCTCCTTCCCTACTTCCGTTGTCGTCTTTCCACTTCGCAGGGTGACTGCTTGGCAGTGTTCTTTCCCTTTGTTCCTTGGGTTACATGGGAGCTCAGTTGAGCTTGGTAGGGTCCCCTGCGGTCAATTCTTCAGCTCTCCCGCAATCTGTCCTATTTGGATTTCTATATTGCGTAAGGAAGTCGCCTACTTCTGGAGAACCATCTCATTCTTTTTTATGTACTGTTGTAACATGTTCTCCAGAGAGGATGATGGTGGTGCTTGAGAGTTGCTGGCTTATTGTTGCTATTGACCGTTAGTTCGTTGAAAAAATCCTGGTGGTCTTTCTTTTTGCGCTATAGGTTGATAGCCTTGTTGTTGATTATTTTTCCAAGCAAAATTAGGGTGGTTTCTCCACCTAGGGTTGTACGTATTTGAAAAAGGGTTGTTCTTGAAAAAGTAGATTGACTGCAGGTTCCATGGACATTCTTCAACCAAATACAATTCTCCACATGTAGCATAACTGGTGCTTGTCTGTTCTATCGCGATGACTTGCCCTTTTTACATTCCAGGATTGTTGATTGCGATGACACCATTATTTGCGTTACCTTCTCTGGGTTTTACTCATTGATCGCTTTCTTGCCAATCTTCATGGTTTTTCGATATGCGATCCAGAATGTTCTTTTCCTCATCATAAGTCTTGTCCAGCAGACTACCTGGTGCTGCCGCATTGGCAGCTGTCTGCGATGCAGGATTCAATCCATGATAGAAAAATCTTCATCTTGAGGCAATCCGGCAATCCATTGTGCAGGCAATCGCGCACTAATTTCTTAAACCTCGCCCATGCGTCACTAAATGATTTGTCTTCTTCTTATTCAAAATTTGTGATTAACTTCCTCCTTCTGGCATTCTCTGTAGGAGGAAAATACTTCTTCATAAATTTCTCCACAACCTGTTCCCATGAAGTTATCTCTCCTGGTTTGAGGGATTATGCCCATTTTCTTGCTCGATCGCATAGTGAAAATGGAAATAACGTGAGTCGAACTTCTTCAATAGAGATATTAGGGAACACAAAAGTGTTACAAATTTCAATGAAGCTTCGGAGATAGGCGTGCGGATCTTCGCCACGCCACCCATCAAACTGTCCGACTGTCTGTATCATTTGTAATATTACCGGATTCATCTCGAACCTCGATCCATCCAAAGTTGCCCTCATGATGATTCCTGGGAAGAAATCATACAAGTTAGGTGACGCATAGTCCCGGATGGGTCTATTGCGATCATTCACCAGTAAGATAGGATTTTCCATTATGTTATTTGCATTTGCGACTCGTTCTCTTGGTTGTTCAGCCATTCTATGAGTTATTCCTTGTTGTCGGTGGTTGTTTCTCTGTCTCCTTCGAAATGTTCTTTCGATCTCTGGGTCGTAATTGGGTTCAGGAGCATGTCCTTCGCTTATGCGATGCTTGCGTTTTCCCTTGCTGAAGGAATGGCAATGCACAGAGGTCGAAAGCTGCAAAGAAAATCAAAGAGGTTTGATGTTACCGCAATATATACCGTAGTCCCCGACAACGGTGCCAAAAACTTGATGCATCGAATTGTGATGTGTTATGGTGTGAGTTTGCGGTGATGTGTGTTGTGTGGTGATCAGGAAGGTTTTCCTAACAAAGCCCAAGTATAAAGCTTTTTAGGTTTCCTAGTAAGTCTAGGGTCGAACACAGGGACTACTAAGTAGAGATGTGACAAACTCTTTGATTCTATTGCGATGGTAAATAAATGAAGTGGATAGTGCTTTGAGTGAGAGTTTTCCTATGTGACGGAGTTAAACGTAGAGTTGATGAAAGCGTAGAGTTACAGTAAGTATGCGATTAAGGGGTTGATAAGGGGTTTAGCCAACATTTCATAAGATTGTGTACAAGATATGCGATCACGCTACACACAAATAACAACACTTCATTTTTCAATGTAGAATGCCATAATTCCTATTTCTAGGACACATGTGATGTGTATGCGAAACAGTCGACAGGACTTATTTCTAAGCCTCTACTCTTGCCTATGCGATGATGAATGATGCACACATAAAATAAGGTGACCACATACAATCATTCCTATTTCTAGGACACATGCGATGTGTAAAGAGTAATAGAACTTATGTCTAAGTTTCTATTTCTTGCTTATGTGATTCTAATCCGACTCTCTCGAGCCTAAATTCTAATCTGACTCTCTCAAGTCTAGATTCCATCTTTAAACTACTCTCTCAAGTATGTCCAAAGGGTGAATGATGCATACATAAGATAAGATGATCGCATAAAATGTAAATCTTAAGTCATGCTAGCTAAGTACTTCTCAACCCATTCAGAAATTTAACTACTCATGCGTGGTATGGAGAGATTGAACATAGATTGAAATGAGATTTCCATTTTCTATAAATAAAGTACTGAATACAAAATAATAAATGGACGTGAGAGATAATAAGCCCAGTAAGCAATGTCTTGCTTTCCGTGGCCTTTTATACTGCTCTTTTATCACTTTAACTCTGTTCTCAATGTGGATTCTTGCTCTCGCAAGTGTTGGCCCTCTCTCCTTTGTATTGCTTTCTGACAGTCTCTCGATATGTTTGGGAATGATCGTCTCCTTGCTCTCTCCGTCCTTTATGTATATGTATGAGTATGTGCGTGAACAGACTAACTGATTAACTCTCAAACTCCCTTTTTACATTGGTGGCCTTCGGTATTTATAGATTTCAAGGTGAAGCAGCCTTTCTTGCTAATGATTGCAATGATGAGTGGCATTAATTCCCCTATTATGTTGCGGCGTTTAATGGTCATCGAAAGTTGAGTGTACTTGCTACAGTTTGGCTTTAACGGCTTGTCAACTAAATTTGGAATCGACCGTTATCATTTTTCCGTCCCATCATGATTTATTATGCTGTCGCCTTGATGCGAGGTCTTTATGCGGCCATCTTTTTAAGAAACTTCTCACGATCGCATGCCTTGCGATCACAAAAGTGTGCTGACACATTGTTCCTTTGGATCACAATTTCATATGCGCCATCGCATTGTACCTACACAAAATAGGTAAATTAACTGCTTTTATGCGATGAGCGTTTGTGATCGCAATTCCTTTCAGTTTAGCATTTTCGGACATGATATTGCTTATTTTACCATCACATTCTCTCATGTTTTACTTATTTGAGCAGTAATAACTTGTATTTCTACTAGTAATCAGGACTCAAGATGAAGGAACCGCAAGGTGAGGCAAGAGCAAACGACACCAGGGTTGCATTGCTTGACTAAAGAAGGACCAAAACGCTAAGATTCAAGGAGATTGCAATTAGTAATAGAAAAATAGAAGTACTCCCGAAGATCCATAATAGTTGCACGAAACTACACATGACGAAGGAAAAAAGTTAAAAAAGAAATACATATCGAGTAAGGTGTGCCCAAAAAGAGGAAAAAAGGAAGAAAGTATGGCTTACTATATTCCCTAAACCCTATACAAACCGCATAGTGGTAACTTTCAAGGCCAAGGGAGAGTCGGTTCCTGTTGACCCAAAACTCGTTGTTTTTCCTTTTTTTTTTTCCACAAAAGAGGGACCATTTACAACAATCCATTTCCTAAAACTCAGGTAATATCACCAAACTTCGGGTTGTGAAAGGACATAAAAGTTGTGGTAGATAAAGAAGATCCATCGCCATATTGGACCCATAAGATATAACAACCAAGTAAATGACTCCAACCGTTCAGGACAATTTAGGTGGAGGCAAGTTGGACCAAAGCCATAAAACTTTGAAGGAATAATTGTAGAAGAAAATGGATACCAAAGAAAAACATAGCCAAGTAAAATGCTACCGCTTAGAAGGAGGATATCGATGCAATTATAGGATCATGGACACTCAGATGAACATTGTCAAGAATATGGTAATCAAGCCTTAGTTTTTCAAGTTGAGAAATGGTAACGAATGAAGGAAGGTTAATAGGATGAACTTCATCCCCCATTTTGAACATTCAATGTAAGGCTCTACTTCTTGATATGAAAAATTTGATGGGTTGTCATCAAAATGATCATCATCACCATCAAATATGCTGAGGTTCATGCTACTGCTACTCGCCATAAAACAAGGTTACCTTAATAAATGATAAAAAAATAAAAAAGAGTAAGGTAGAGATGAGAGAAGACCAACCTTTGGAGTATGAAGGAATATTCGGAAGGAAGGAAAAAGGAAACTCGACCTTAGACGACAAGGGAACTAAAGGGAGTTGGAGGTGCATGGTTCAATTATGAAAGTAGAAATATAAATAGAGCAAGAAGGAAGAATGAAATGCATGGCTCAACCTTATACAGGAAGAGAAGCACTATTCATTTTACATGCATACTATTTATTGCCACATTGAAGGGAAAGTTGAGACATTGATTTAAGAAAGATGAGGTGATTGTAGAGATCTTTCTTGGTGCCGAGGTCGGGGCCGCTATTAACATGTATTAGCCATGTTAAAGAGATTGAAAAGCTAGAAAATAAAAGTATGGAGAGAATCCCATGCAAGTAAAGGAGAGAACAAAAGGATTCTTTTTAATGCATGTAAAAGCAAGACATGGAGAATAGGAAGATTCTATCATGGGTTGATGTGACAAGTGAAGAGTTTTTCTTTTGCCTAAGAAACAAGAATAAAAAACAAAGGAGTTGGCACATCTGTAGAGTGATGGGAAAAGTGAGAGACAAAAAAGTAAAACAAAAATGAAAAAGAAAAGAAAGAGAGAAAGGGGCAAAATTCAAAACAAAAAAAAGAAAAAAGAGAGAGAGAGAAGGGGGCCAAGGAAGTGGTGACCCATGGTCAGCCTCGGCCCAAGGGCCAACCAGGGAAAGCCCAAAAAAGAGCATCACATGGGGCTTCACACAGAGGGCTTTGTAACGGCTGGGCCAAACAGTGAATGCTAGTTAAAGAAGAGACCACATCACAGATTGAGACAATAAGCGACAATAGGCCGGAAAGACGACAAGAAGGAAGTGGCAGATAATAAGCTACAACTAGTGAAAGAAAGAGGAACGCTTGGAGGCCATAACCTAACTGGACAATATTATGAGATGATTCCTTATCCAGGGACAACCTGGGATTAGTTGAGCATTAACTAGTTGTCGGGGCCTATCCTAGAGTTGGGTCTGGCATGATTTTGCGTATAACTTCGTCATGACATGGATAAGTGCACTAAAAAATCAATTGGACCTTAAAAGAGTTTGGCTTGATAGGCCCAAATCCCCTAGCAAATATGAATTAAGTTTCGTGATGAAGTAGAATGGAGTTTGAAGAAGAGATTGTACTCCCACAATAGGTTTCGAGAATTGAAATCTGCAACAAAAGGTCCAGGAAACCATGAAATCTAACTTGGGAGTGGAGGCTAATGTTGTGGGTGGATTTTGGAACCAAGGATAAATGGTCAACACACAGTAAATGAAGAGGAGAAAAATAAGTCCAAAAGAGAGATTGGTTTGGTTGGCCTCGGCTAGCTCATCAGGAGCAACCCAAGGTTGTTTGGCTTAACATAAGCTTGGCCAAAAAGGGATGAAACCTTAAAAGTGCCAGGTAAGAATGTTGGCTGGTCGACCTTGACCCAAAGGGAATCCTTGAAACAGGCAGCCCAGTCAAAAATCCTAATCGGATAAGGAATAAGAGGAAGGTCAAAATCTATATATAAGACAGAGAAGAACGTAAATAATACTAGTATCAAATTCTCTATTCTCTTTCCAACATTTTGACTTAAGCATCAAAGTGAATATGGCTTACACCATGTCGGTGTCTAGGTTTCTCTTTGCTTGCAAGCGAGTTCTCTTCCCCTCAAAATAACAAATTTACCGTTGTTACCCGTGGAGATTAGATACGCTTGTCTGGCCAAATTTTGGCATCGATATATTTGATTATCAAATTTTGATTTATGAACTTCTAAAGTATTTAATAGACTTTAATTTTCACGTCCTTGATAAATTCACATTTTTTTAAACAATTGATCTAATAAAATTTACACTCATGGTGGTAGTTGACAACAATAATCATACCTATCCTATAAGACGAGGAAGGGATATATTGGAGAAGAAGAGGTAGATGTTGAGAAGATGAAGGGATAGAAAGAATAAATAGAAAAAAAAAACCAGATAATCTAAGATGATAATATCAAATTAGTACAGTTCTTCACCTAATTTAAAATTTGTCACATCAATCTGTTATGTTATTTTTCTTCCGTTAGTCAACTAATAGTAAGGTCGACTCAAATGCCATTTAGAACTACTTTTCAAACTTTAGAAATTAAAGAGTATCTTTTGAAATTAAGATACCAAATAAATACTAACTTTAAATTTTGGAGACAAAAGATATATTTTATTTTTAAAAAACTTTTGTCTAATAAAATTTAAATATCAATTTTGTGTTCAATAAATCTACATCTGTAAATTTTAAAAATTATCAAAGCTCAAGATTTAAAAGGGTAAATTTAAAATTTTAAAAATTATAAGATCAAATAGACGAGTTATGGACTCATTTTGTAATTAACCCCAATCCAAGATTCCAAATAATGTAGAATTATCAACCGCATTGGACTTAAATGCGAAACTCACTCTCGTCAATGTTCACTTCACCGTAGGGTTTAAACTCTGATTACACTCACCGGCTCTCTCCGCCGCAATGGGCGGAGCCACTAGGTTCTTCGTTCTCCTTTCCGGTCCTCTTCCTCTCATTCACCACCGCCGCCCTTCCTTTCTCCGTCTCGCCTCTCATTACCATAAGTTCTTCCAATCTTCTATTCAGCCCAGCGCCAGAAACTTATCCTCTTCCTTTAACCCAATTAGAGCCTCTCGCCATGTTCATTCCCAAATCTCCACTCTTGGGGACGATTTCGGGAATTTTGAAGACTCGGGGTCCGCCAGTGGCCTGTTTTCTCCGGATTCTTCTACTTGGCGGGAATGGTCCCAGTTCCTCGGGAGCCTCAACGCCGGTGGCTACTTCGGTCGTTGGGATTCTGGAATTGAGCTCGTCGCTGATCAGAAGCTGCCGGCTGAGTTTGTGAATGCGGCTAATGCTTGTTTCGCTTTTTCCATCGAGCGAGAACATCTTTTAGGGTTCGTTTTGTGCTCTGCTTACCTTGAATTTAACTCCATCGGGTTGTTGAAAGCAAGTATATAATTGGTCCTTAACCTTTTTCTTTTAAAAAAATTAATTTTAATTTTAATTGTTGAGGCAGATTGCTTCCTAGGAGGGATATTGAGGTCTTGGTTGAAAGTGTGAGCCCATGTCTGTTCAGAGATGGGGATGCTTCATTGAGGAAGATGAAGTTGTTTTTACGAGGCGACGGAACTCAGGTGAGTATGGATTCCGGATTAGTATCTGATAATTCTTCATAATATCTCTTTATGTTAACTGTAATTGCTGTCAATTTTGTTGGCGTACTGATGAACTTAGTGCTTGTTAATGAAGGAAACAACTTGTTTTAACGAGCTTCTAGTGTTTATTCTTCGAAAGCATTTTAGAGTGTACTTTTGATCTCCAGGGGTAAGGGCAAAACAATGTTGTGGGTTGTTAGCACCTGGTTGGTTGATATTGGCTAAGTGACTAATTTACATATAAGACTAAAGCACACTTGGTTCCTTGATGCTCGGTGGCTCCACCAAATACCAGACTGCACCCCTAGTGTTGAAAGGAGAATTAGGGATAGGGTTGCGTATGCAATCATGCGTTAGACATGACTTAAGCTATGCGTTTACACCCATGCGTCAGAGGTCAATGAAAATGTGTTAATCTAGTGTGCAATGACCATGCGTTCCTATCACAAGTTTTCTTACGCTCGCGCCAAGTATAACGCGAACGCAAGTTTCTCGGGTAATCCGAGGTCGAACACAGGGACTTGTCACTCAATAATGCTTGTGAAGCATTGTGTTTGAGGCGATGAAAAGAAAAATGAAAAGAAAAAGTTTAATGGATTTACACACTACTCCTACTCCTATCTAAACAGATTGAGGAATAGAAGACTTGCGATGAGAATAGATAGATATACAACAACCATTAACGCATAGTGATGTTTATTATCTTAAATCGCTCGAGTAATCTTAGCTCGTCACACTAACACATTGCACACCTCTCGGTGGTCAACCGCATGACTATATCTCTATAGTGCATGGTTGCGTCGAACATAAGATTGTGCCTATCTCTAGGAAAAATGCATACTTTGCTTTAGTGTGTTCCATCTCTTACCTTCTCAGGCAGTTAGACGCGACTATTTAACTTATAGACAAGCAATACAACAACCCATAGACAAGCGTTGCTACAGCCTTTTACCAAGCAACAAGGATTAACTCACTATACTCGCACAACGCACACCTCTCGGTGGGTTGCTACATGCGTCCTATCTCTAGGTTACACGATTAAGTATGCGATCGTCTTTGATAAATAAACGATGAAGGTAAATGATGATAAAGATAAAGATGATGAAGAAGATGACATTGAAGGAATCAAGAGATGCATTGATTACAAAATGTCTTAATATCTTAAGCTAAAATGTAATACAATACCGAGGATAGAAGAGAAATGAAGGACTCTGCGTCAAAGCTGCCGGTGGTGTCAAGGATGAATGGTGGAGATGTCTCCCTCGAGCTTTATCTCCGGCGAAAGCTCTGGTCATCACTCGGTATGGTTTGTGGAGGTGAAGAATTCTCACTGAAAATCTTGCTCAAGCTCTTATTTGTGATCACAAACCTCTGCCTTGAAGCAGAAGTTCGGATACTTTGAAATGAAGGTCGAAAGGGCTATTTATAGGGTTTAAACGCCGACAACTATCATGATTGCATTATGTCTCACTGCTGCCTTTGTCGCGGTATAGGCAATGTCACATCGTCTTATCTTGTTGATACTCCCAAGATATGCGTCCGAGCTTGATTCAACTGAAGTATCAACGCGTTCTACCCATCTTCCGATCGTTCTTCTATTATGGTAGTCATTCCGTGGCCGCAATGTCCAATTGATCACCGCAACTTCCATGCGATGGACGCATTCGATCACCGCATGCATTCGTCTATGCAATAGCTCGGTTTTCAGCGCATGTGTTTGTCTTTGCGGTCATCTGGCTTCAGCACATGCGTTTGTCTGCGATTGCTTATTTCCAATGCATGCGTTTGATTCCTGCGATAGCTACAAAAATAGACACTTTGGCACGGAGTAATACATAATATTGGGGTCGGTGAGGATTTAGGTGCTAATCGACGCAAAATTCAATTTTTCGCATATTCTAAGTATTATCACCGCATTTTCTACTTATTAGTCCTCCTAGTTCTAAATAAAAGGCTTATAATAATTGTCATTTCTGCCAGTTATCACCTAGCTCATGGACTAGTGCTACAAGCCATGTTGGGTTGTGGAATCTCATATTGCTAGCCACAAGCTTAATGGATGCAATTATCTATCATGGCCACAACAAGTAGTTATAATGTTTGTTTGCAAGAAGAGAAAGAGCGACTACATTATTGGAACGAATACAAAATGAGCCATTCCTAATCCCTGGTATAGGATGTCGAAATTGGAGGATAACATTGTAATGCCTTTGATTAACCAATTCTATAACACCGAGATAGGCTGGAAGTTTCTACCCCTTCTATTATATTCGGTAGCATAGGAAATTTGGGATGAAAATAGGAAAACATCTTAGACTAGAGAATACCTCTGCAGTTTGTATCTTTTGAAACTAGAGGAGGTTATTGACCGGATGTAAGGAGACATGGTCACCTGGCAGTGAAACAACTAGGTGTCTATGGAAATAATAATATAGAGTGCACCAATGATGTTTTATCGTTCAAAAAGATATTGAAAGTTCAAATTCCTTCTTCACCTTGATAAAAGTCTGGATAAAGTTTGAAAGATGGACAATAGCGATCAAGCCCCTACCCAACATGAGTTATTTTATGAAAAGAGAATTGAAGAAAGGTATATGTGGTCACACATGATTCATGCTTTCTTATGGACAATGTGGAAGGAGAGGAACAACCGCCTCTTCAATGAAAAGGTGCAAATGTACATCTTTTTTCAATTCATATGATCTTACATCTCTTTTGACCCATTGGAGAAGTCTTCTATAACTCCATTGAATCGGGCCTCTTGCTCACCTTTTGTAAATTTCATACATTAATGAAATTTGTTTCTTATAAAAAAAATAAGAATCGAAGAAGGGTGAAAGATGAAGAAAGTTGAATATG
The DNA here is from genome assembly GCF_009727055.1 of Benincasa hispida. Taxonomy (NCBI): domain Eukaryota; kingdom Viridiplantae; phylum Streptophyta; class Magnoliopsida; order Cucurbitales; family Cucurbitaceae; genus Benincasa; species Benincasa hispida. The sequence goes on along the minus strand of NC_052359.1, from coordinate 72,778,125 downwards.
AACTCCGACTTAGTTAAATAATGATAACTTTACTAAGGTACTGCAAATAATTGCCCTTGAAAAGAAAGGCCATGATGTGAACTCTGTGAGAAATTTGACGGTATTGAAGAAACCTGTTGAACTTATACACTCTATGATATTAGCGAACTTTAGGATAGCACCCTCTATATTACTCTGATAACTACTTGGAACATTTCTTAAACCCCCAGGCCTTGGGATGGGGGATAAGGATACCTTCCCATGGTAAAAAAGCTTTTTGCTGAGGCAAAAAAATATGGTTGGGAAGCACACAGAGGAAATGAGTTGTGCCTTTTTATTTCTTATTGTTTTTTTTAGCGTCACATCCTTTGTATCCGATGATTAGTTTATTATTTTTAACTTCATTGTTTAAAATGTGCAACTTTGTACTGGTTAAATAGCAATGGATTAATTATTTCATTTCGAAGAATTGTTATTTCCATTTTTACTTCATTTATTCCAGCCCTGAATTCATGTCACGAGTGCTAACAGTTTACAATATTCTCCTTGTACTATCACCATTGGTAGGTTTCGGATCACGATAAGGCACGAACAATTGATTTATTCAAATTTATCTTAAGCTATGCAAGGAACCCAACTGTTTCTTCAGAAAGTAATCTGTACAGTAGAGATATGGTAGAATCATCTATGAGGAATCTGTTACGTGAAATATGCAAGCTCTGTTTTAGCAATCCAGATCCGAAGCCTTTGGAGATGGCTAATCAGTTTTCTGACAAATATGGGCAATCACGAGGGCTTTACGGGCCAAAAATTGAAATGAAAAGAGGCGACTGGATTTGTCCGAGGTAGATATTTATTTATTTGTGACAATGATTTATGAAGTGATATTTATTTATTTGTGACAATGACCACCAATGCAATGACATTTCTGATAATATCTGTGAACCTAAAAATAACTATCGTCAATCTCATAATATCTAACATGGATATTTGTGAATGCAGATGTAGTTTCATGAACTTCGCAAGAAATGTAAAATGCCTTGAATGTGATGAGGCACGGCCAAAGCGACAGCTGATTGGTGGAGAATGGGAATGCCCTCAGTACGGAGTGATTCTCTACAATCTCAGACTTGATATATCTTTCCATTCCCTTTGTTTTGAATGACTAAATGAAACCTTATGTTCTGATTACTTTGGCAGATGTGATTTTCTCAATTATGGGAGGAATACAGTGTGCCTACGGTGTGATTGCAAAAGGCCAGGGGCTCCATTTGTCAGTACCATTAACATGAATTCTGGTCTAGGGGATGACAATGGAAGTTGTGCAACTAAGATCGACATTGATAGTAAGTTGGCTGCAAATGAAGAGAAAGCTCAGCGCTGGTTTGGTAAGATTTCTCAGCTGGACAGTACGTCTGATTCGGGCTCCTCGATAACAGATGAAGATTTCCCTGAAATAATGCCATTGAGAAAAGGAGTTAACAGATTTGTTGTGAGCACGAGGAAGACACCTCTGGAGAGGAGGTTGGCTAATGCTCAATACAGAAGAAACTTAGGCAACGATGGAGTTCCAGAAAATACCAGCAGTGAACTTTCTGCTGCTAACAATTCTCTGGACAAAACAATAAGTCGAAGTTTGGATGACATTCTCGGTCGTACATCCACTAATTCTGAATCCATGAATGTCGGAAAGGAACAAGGGACTGGTACCAATAAGACTTCGTTATCCAGTTCAGGTTCTTCACAGTACGAATCCTTGAAAGGAAGTAATTCCAGTTATGTTCCATTTGTTCCATTGCCTCCAGATATGTTTGCAAAAAAACCTAAGAATTCAAGCATGGAGAGTGAGGTAGTTGATACTGATAATAACAGATCCCTCTCATCGGGCTCTAATGAGTGGACAAGTAGTGCTTCTCAGAGCAATGGATTGAACGAAGTAGGAGATATTCCTTCAACGCTAAATCAGATTGAGAAAACCAATGAAGGGAAGGAAGAAGCTGAAAAATCTGAGAGATGGTTTAAAAGGGTTGCGGAACTGCACAATGTGACAGATCTTACTAGTGCAATATCTAATGAAGACTTCCCTGAGATCATGCCGATGCGCAAGGGAGAAAATAGATTTGTAGTCAGTAAAAAGAAAGACCGCTCTTTAACGTCTCCAGCGTATAAAAGACGTTCAACTATGGAGCAATCTGGCAGTTCTAACTTTGTCCCCTTCGTTCCTTTCCCACCAGACTACTTCGCGAAAAAAGATAAGCCTTCTTCAGATGACTCAAATAGTAAAGTGACTGAAGCACATTCGAACAATTCTAGAATTGAAGTCGATGATAGAAATAATGCTCAACAGTCTGATAACCAAAAAACTCAAACAAGTAGGTCCAACTCAGAACTTCGTGCAGGGAATTCAAGTTGGAACAATGAAGCTTCAAGTAGTAATTATGTTGAAAAAGTGGCCAATAACAACACCAGTGTGGCAGGGAATCCATCCGCATCTGAGGTGCAGAAGAACATGAGAGAGAAATGGAGTGGAAAGAGTTTGGAGGGTTCAGCAGTTACTGAACCAGATCCATTGGACATGTCAGAGGAAGCTAAAGCTCAGAGATGGTTCCGTCGCGTTGCTCAAATCAAGGACATCTCCGAACTAAGTCAAATTCCCGATGAAGATTTTCCATCAATCATGCCGATGCGCCAAGGTGTCAACAGGTTCGTGGTCAGCAAGAGGAAAACACCATTGGAAAGAAGGTTGACATCGCCTCAATACAGAAGAAATCTGCCCATTGTTAGTTCAGACCCACCAAAAAGAGAGAATGATGGCAGTTAACTAAGAACACCCAACGGCATTTTATCTTCTTTCATAAACTAAGAGTATTGGTGTTGGTTTATTCTACATTGTAAAAAAGAAAGTAACTTCAAATATGGGTTTTATAATTTAAAATCTTTGATTACACTACATTAGTGATTAAATTGATATTGAATTCAATAATAGTTAAACCATATAATGGATATCTGTTATGCTTCAGCTACTTGTGAATACATGTCTCATTAGGTTTCTTTCATCTGTAGTGGATTGTGTGCAGATGATCTGGTCTTGTAGGCAAATCCAGTGGCAAGTGGCATCTCTTTGGATTGTTAGTAGTTTTTCTGGATCTTCTAGATTTTTGTATATTTATCTTGCTTGTATGGAAGAAGAGAAGGAAATGAACTTAATGATTATGATGTACTAAAATTGAAACCTTTATGATGTACTAAAATTGAAAAAAATAGGTTAGTGGAAAAATATTGGCAAGCACTGATAAAATATAGAGTAATTTTAATTATGAATTAACTTTCAAATTAATAAACCGAAAGAAATGGCTAAATTTTTTTCAAAAAAGACAAAAAAAAAAAGAAAAAAAAAGAGGAGTAAGAGAGGGCTGAAATGACTGCTGCTGGTGTTAGGTCATTAGTGTCAACTCTGTTTTAAGAAGTATCTAGAAATGTTGTGCTTCATTTTGGAGCACAAAATTCAAGATCAAATTTTAGAAGTGGGTAGAACATTGTCCCATGAATTCGTTCTTATTCCAAGCTTTATTGTTATTAATCTTTCAATTGAAAAAAAGTATAAATTTGTGATTCGATGTCCACGTCTTAATTTTATGAAAATATCTACCGGTCTCTATAAAAAGATTAAAATTTTGTTATTTCGTATAAATAGTTTTTTTTTTTATTTTTATTTATTTATTTATTTATTTTAATCTCTCCATTTATTGAAAGTATAGGATTAAGATTGGTCATTTGAATGTAAATGGTGTTTTAACTAAATAAATTTTTTTAAAAATATTTAAATTAATAAATAAACATTTTATCAATTTTAAATAAGTTAAAATATTCATTACTTATATTATGTCAATATTAGTGACATTTGCCGTTTGCTTTTTTTTGTTTAATTAATTATTTATTTTTTTAAAAATAATTATCTTATAGATCATTTTTACGATATAATAGGAATGTCAACTCACCCTTATGCTGATTTCAAACCTATATATATTTGAAAATATTGATACGTCAATGAACATTTAATCCTCTTTTTGGAGATTAGTTACTTCATACTTTTTTTTCTATACTAAAAACAAAACTTTTGGGGAACATTATATCTCTTTTTCGTTATTCTGAATTTAATTCGATATACTCTATTTTAAGGTAATGTAGGTGAATTTCAGATCATGAATGTATATGGTTCGATCAAGTTAAATTTCTTTTTCTTGAGTTCATCAATAGATAGGATAAGAGATTCGAACCTCTGATCTTTTGATTAATGATTCATATTTTATATCAGTTGAGTTATGTTTATATTTGTCAAATAAGTTAAACTATGCTCAAGTTGTCACTTCAATACTTTGACAAATAAACGTGGTTGTTTGTCATAGTCAAGATAGTTGCGCTAGTTCGAGAAAAGAACTTTCTAGGCAAGTAAGTCTATATGAAAGCTATATTTAGTAGAAATTCAACATTTTTTTTTAAAAGTGATGCCCAACTTTTAATTGTAAAGTTACACAAATGCGTTCATAAGTTCAAAATCTAGAAAAAAAGGGAAATAACGATGATGATAGGGGTAATTCTTGTAAATAGAAAAATCTAAAAAATATTTACATTTTATAGTAAAAAGTTCAAAAAATTTTTGTAATTCAATTTTAATAATTTGCATATTTTACTAAGATGGAACTATGATCTAATAGAAAAAAAGTGATATATATGATTGACAATATTTATTTTAATTATATAATGCAAATGAAGAGTGATATATTTATAAAAGAAAATGAAGGGCAAAAATGTAAAATGAGGATGTGTTCAACTGGGAATCTGGAAAATCTATGTTTTAGGAGAGCATCTAAAACTCTTGAGATGTTGAAATCTCTAGATGCTAGAGCATCTTACAATACCCAAAACAAACGAGGTAATCTTGATGTCAACTTCTTAGGAATCTAGGATTCTTGGAAAACAAACGATCCTTAAAAGATATAATTTGGTTTAAATTCTATTTTGTTCCTTAACTTTGAGTCTTGTTCTATTTTAGTTTCTAAACTTTAAACAACATTCGTTTTAGTCTCTGAACTTTTTAAAAAGTGATTATTTTGATCTATGCTGTTAAGTAAAAATGAAATTTGTTTAAGGATGAAATTGCATCTGGTATAGGTTGATCAAGATAAAGGTGAAATAAAATTCAATAACCAACGTGCCAAAATAGTAAACAGTCAAAGTCTTGGATATAAAATGACTTGAGATTTTCTATAGAAAATTGCTTTACCACCTAATTTAAAATTGAAACCTTAGATTTTTTAGCATGACTAACTTATTTAGCAGCCTAGTCATCCAGACATACAAATCATCTCACCATTATGTTTAAGAGTATAACAAAATCTTAATAGTAAGGATCAAAATAAACATTTTTTTTTACAAGTTTAGAGTCTAAAATGGACGTTTTTGAAAGTTTAGGGCTCAAGTAGAACAAGATTCAAAGTTCATGGATCAAAATAGGATTTAAACCATATAATTTCAAATAAAGATGGTGAATAGTTATTAATTTTACAACAAAATATAAGAAGATAAATAATTTTAAATCGCTAAAATGAGCTCAACTGACATCAAGTGTGAACTATTATTTGATCTCCCATCCCAAAAATTGTCAGTTTTCTTTTCTTTTTTTTTTTAATCGAGATGGCTTTCCTGTCATGTCCCATAATCCATTCTCTATGTCCATGTTTCCTTTACTTATGATATAATTATATATACAACATTAATATTAATTTTATTTAATTTCATAATTTTGTTTAACAATTTATTCTCCAACAATTTCTAAAAATAAATTTTTAATACTTTTGAAAGAAAACTTATATAATCTAAATTAAAATTGAGTGGTTAATCTTAATTCAATATATGAAAATAACTAAATAAATTTTCTACATATTAACATTTTCTTATTTTTAGAACAATAATTTAAAGAAATAACCTAAATAATCCGAATTAGATTGCATTGGGTTGGGTTCATTGTTAAATTATTTAGGTGTAAAAAATTTACCACCTGAATAATTAGGTTGAATGTAAAAAGAATTTTAATCTAATATAATCCAACCCACGAACATCATTATTTTAAAGTTCAAAAGTTCAAAGATGGTTCAAAGGGCATATTAGGCAATTTGTTAAAGACTAGGGACCGTGTTACCAAACTTGAAATTCAACGATTATCCTATCTCTATTCTATTCTTTCACGTCTATTTGTGTGGTGTTCCTCTCTACACATCTCTATATTCAGCCTTCCTCCCAAATTTCACAATGCCGTATTTATATATCCTTTTTCACTGGCCGGCGATCACCGATGAGCGCGGAGGCTTCCTCACATTTTCTCCTCATTCATGAATTCTTCAATCCAATCACCAGCAAAATGGCACATCAAATTCCTAACAAGCCTCCTCGCTCCTGTAAATTTCATCGTCTTCTTCTTTCTCGACTTTCTCGACGCTATTCTCTGCATAATCTATAGGTATCTCGATCAATTTCTGGAAGGGAAGGCCACCGCGTGTTACTGTGGAAGCAGGGGAGATGAGAGGGAGAATGCTGACGGCCATGGCGAATATGAGCTCTCCGATACGCTTTATGGTAGGAGAAATGTTTTCAGGAGGATTGGTTTGGTTGGATTTTCTCGAAGATGTGAGGATTCTGAGAAGATGAATGGGGGTTTGGTGTGGAATAGATGGTCTGATTGTGGGTGTTCGTCCTGTGTTGATGGGATGGAGAATGGGAACCAGAAGCTTTATGTTGCTGTGCGTGAGCCTCCGCGGGGTAATTTTCTCACGACTTACTTACTGTTTGTTTGTTCTTGTTCGTTTTCTTCGACTGCTATGTGTTGAAGTTTTAGGGATGGTTTTGGAAGGTATATTGGGATTTGTTTCTTTTGTTTTTGGTTCAAGTTTTATGGATATTGATTCACTTCAATTTAGCTAATTGAATTAAGTAGTATTCTATTTCATAATCTTGGAAGTTCCACCGGTTTTGATAGGGAAACAGCGTCTGACTATCAGCCATAGTTTCAAATTGGTTGTTTCATTCGAAAGTTTCAAATAGTTCCAATGACTATGTTTTAGTCAAACCTCAAAAATCGTCCTTGCACTTTTAGGGTTATATGAATGAACTGATAACACAATCGAATAAGAGAGATCTTGAAGGTATGTAAATATGGTTAAGAAAAACTTTAAAGAATTGATAGTTATTACCCATATCATTGAAGTAAACTTTCTTTTTTCGGTGACTCAATCATAAGAACTCAAAAGTTAAACATACTTGACTTGAGCAATCCTATGTTGTGTAACCTCTTAAAATTTTTCGTAATAAACATGTGTGTGAGTATAAAACATACTGAAAGAACCCGTTTCGATATGTAGGGGCCCTGCTTTTATAAGTCATTTGAGACAAAGTGACATGGTAGGTGGGGCATTACAGAAATAGATAGTTTTTGAGCCATTTGTGAGATTTAACTAAATCATAAAGGATAAATTGAAACTTTAAATTATAGGGTAATTGAAACTAAATTAAAACTTCTAAAACTATAAAGATGAATGAAAACTAAGTTCAAACTATTGAGTCGAGATTAGCCATTTCACGCATTGGAAACATTTGATTGTGGTGCTTCTGCTGTTAAACTACTCTATAGCTTTCTTAACTTTTAAAGGATTTGAACTACTCTATGGTTTTCTTAATTTTTAAAGGATTTTTCCCCTTGTTGCCTAGGTAGAAGTGAGAAGCCCGAAGAAAATGTTATATTCCTGCATGGATTTCTTTCATCTTCCTCACTTTGGACGGAAACAGTATTTCCCAATCTATCTGGGACAACAAAACAAAATTACAGATTATTTGCTGTTGACCTCTTGGGATTTGGAAGAAGCCCCAAACCAAGGGATTCTTTTTACACAATGAAGGATCATTTAGAAAAGATTGAAGAGTCTGTGATTCATCAATTTGGCTTGAATTCCTTCCATTTGGTTGCACATTCCATGGGCTGTCTAATTGCTCTAGCCTTAGCTGCCAAGTACTCCAACTCTGTCAAGACAATTACCCTTGTTGCACCTGTAAGTGATAGTTTTGTTAATACAAACACCTTTATCTTTGGATGGAACTATTATTATTTCAAAACACAAAATATTTAGAGAAAATGTGAGTCACTTTTAACTTTAATGTTTCAATTTCATCAAATATAATTCTAAACTAGAACAATACCTACCCAAATCTAAATTTGAAAGTTCTTCATAAACCAATTACTAAGATGCACCAATTATATAACCAACAAGACATCAAATCATACAAAAATGCCAAAAACAACTATTAAATACTTGAACCTAACCACAATTCAATTAGGTAAATGGTATCCTAATTGTGCCTAAACCCTGATTAAGAAAACCTAACATGATTAGGAGAACCCTGCCAAATAGTGTTTTGTCCAGTTACAATCTCTAGCTACCTGAAAATATTTGAAAAGTAGAAATTTAACTAATTGCGGGTACTTATTTAATCTCTTATTCAAGTTTAGGGTATTACTTGCACACTAAAAAGAACTCAAATAAGTTGCTAATGTCATGACCCCATTGGTTTAAGTTCTGATTTTTTGGTCTTCACTTACCTTAATTCTACATTTTGCTTTTAGCCTTACTTTCCTTCAAAGGATGGGGCAGCTATGACAGTGCTCGAAAACCTGGCTGCCAAGAGAGTATGGCCACCATTGTTGTTTGGCTCTTCAGTAATGTCCTGGTACGAGCATGTGGGTCGGTGTGCTTGTTTTTTTATTTGCCGAAACCACAGAATATGGGAATGGATTCTGAGGCGAATCAATCCTAGAAGGTGATTATAGTTCCATTTTTACGTAAAAAATGATAAATTACAAATTTAGTTTTTAACTTTTATATTTGTGAAAAATTGATAGGTCAAGGTCTTAATAGAGACAAAATCCAATTGTGTTTAATAGGTCAGAAATTTTTTCAAAATGTTGAATAGGTGATAAATTTTAAGGAGACAAAATTAAAAGTTCATGAACCTATTAGATACGAATTTGGATGTCAAGAAACTTGTTAAAAAATTTTAAGAGTTCAAGGATCTAACATACTACCTTACCTTAGAAGTTCAATGACTTAACTTGTGATTTAACTAAATGTTTTAGAATATTTATTTTGAGTTCAATAGGAATTTGTAGTTCGTTTTTTCCTTCCATCTGTTTGGCTCTACATCTCTATGATTGGCTTTCATGTTCAGGGATATCGACTTCAGGGTGATCGATTTAACGAAGCACACTCATCATTCAGCTTGGCATAGCATGCATAATGTGATCTGTGGGGGAGCAAAACTGATGGATGGCTACCTGGATGAACTGACCAAAGCGGGAATCAAGATTGACATCCATCATGGTGACTGGGACGTGGTAGCTCCGATTGAATGCAGTTACAACCTGAAGAAGAAGGCTGTGGATGCAACTATTAACATGGTGAAAAATGCTAATCACCAAACCATAATTCTGGGTAGGGAAAGGGAGTTCACACAAGATCTTGAGTTTATATGGGCAAATACTGCTGATATCGAGAGATTTTAAAATTGTTGTTTTATAACATAATGGTGGATTAGTCCATTTTGAGAAGAATAAAAAGTAGGAATATGTGAAGTTGAAAAGCCTTTTGTAGAGATGATAAAAGCTTTTGTTTGCACCCAAGTGCTATGTTCTAAAGATCATGATATGAAAATTCAATGGAATTGCCTTGAGTTAGTATTTGTAACGACCCGACTTTCTAGAATGGGAATTGGATCGTTACTATATGTATGCATAAACCTCAAAATGACATTTTCACAAAATTTGACTAAATTCAAAATAATGAAATAAATTATTATTATAAACCTATAAAAGACATGAAATCTCTACTGGTGTGCCCCTAACTTTAAATAAAAATAAATTAAATAAAAAAATCTAATAAAATATAAAAAGAATTTAAAGGTTTAATTACAAAACTAAAACTTGTAAATCTAAGTAAAACATACATATGTGGAAGCATTGTTAAGTCTCGAGTTCCGGTCACTGATTTTTCTTGTCATTCGTCATTTTGTCCTCTCCTTTACTTAAAAAAAATATAGAGTAAAAAGTGAGTATAAAAATATCCAGGAAATGATCCACTACTAGGTCCACTAGGTGCATATGTTAGCCTTCCTATCAAGACATGTGCATCCCAAACATAGGCATAGGCATAAAAAGCAAACTCGAAGGCACGCTTTCATAAGAAGTGACCTCGAAGAGACACAATGACATAATTATAGATGGTGATCCCATAAGGATGTCAAAATATACTCAAGGGATGAACATAGTCTGATAGGAGTGCTAACAACCATCATCAGTCTACATGCAATATACATCGTCCAAGTTCATATCAAGCCATAACATAATACAATAACCATAGTAACATATCTCATGAGTTTTTAGAATAGTCTTAACAGCCATCTATTAGTTAATTATGGAAGGACATTCCATCACAATATAGACATGCTTTCAATGCACTCATAGTCTTAACATCTACTCGGGGTTTGAGGGCGAATCGGTAGTAAATCACTTACCTCATATTTAAGCCTAAGCAAAATACAATCCAAAACCCTCTTTATCCAAATTGTGGTTAGATTCGAATTCACTTTCAAACTCCCAAACAAAAGTTCCAATCTAAGCAAATTCAATAATAATGATTAGGGCCTCAAATTCCAACGTACCATATTTAAATCAAGGGTTCTAAGGCTTAATATACTTACCAAAACGTGTCAAAATGCTTTTGATAATGTTGGATGACAGCTCCAAACCTCATTGAAAACCCAAATTAATCCTCCACAATCAAGATTTAACCAAAAGTTAGGCCAACTATCTATTGATAAACCAAAATCCTTAAAGAACAAGAACCAAGACTCACCAAAAGTCATCGATCGGGTCTTTGTGCTACTGGACAATGATCCTTGTGTTGGGATTGATGTCCTAAATCTCTTGTATTTTCGTAGTTTGTAAACATTGAATAAAAAAATTGTTATTAATAAAATAATTATTATTTTATGAGCATATACTCAATCCAATAAACTAAGATCCTAGGTTATTTTATTTAATTTAAACATGTATGTAGAAACATATGGGTGGATCATGTTTAACTGATAACCTAAACGATTTGTAGTAGATGGATAAGGCTGGTACCTTATCCTGGTGACACTACGACTACGACTCGCTTTGTAGATGTTACAAGTATTGTAAAGTGCTACAAATGATCTGATCCTAATAATTCAAGATATGTGAGCGGGGATATACTATACAAAGAGTTTGTATAAAATCGGACCACGAAATGACTAGTCTCATTATATAACACCGTTAATAGTAGAGACTTACATTTGACCAAGATGACCATAGGTGAATTCCTGCCTATGAAGGCGGTCCTTTGATTTGTATGGGTGAGAGTGGCCAGATTGTCAACTCAATATACCTACCATTTTGAGGATTCATCTGATTGGGGAGCTGAGAACACAGGTACACAAGACGAAACTCATTCATTCCTTGATGTCGGGATAAGTAGATAAATTTCTCCCTTAAAGGCTGATTCTGGGGCTTGAACAATGTGACCACACCCTCTCTTAGCCTGAGAGGGACTTTATCATAGTTGAACTATGACTTATTGTTTATTAGAGGGATCAATGGTAGTTAAGAAGTTATATGTAACTACATAAGCAAAAAGGTAATTTTGACCCAATTGTACTTACGAGCAATTTGTGAAGAGTCATCACACAGTTGACTGGTTATATCTAATGGACACAGAAATATATCTGTAGTGCAAAGAGTGCAACTGTCGATTTTTAGTGGAATGACCAATAGTTAATGGATGTTGGATAATTTAATTAAAGAGTTTAATTAATTATCCAAGTACCAGTGGAACTTCAATCTACAGGTCTATGAGGTCCCATCTGTAGCTCAACATGGATTTATTGAGAATTATTTTTGGATTAATTTAAATTATTCAAATTAATTGAGGGAATTAATTATATATGATATAATTAATCAATTAATTATATGTGATATAATTAATATAATGTATTAGATACATTATAATATAAGGTATTTTGAGAGGAACTAAATATTCGAATATGATCAAAATATTAGTTATATGGATGAGATTCATATAATTGAATTTAATATAAATATGATTTATATTAAATGTCATGTAATGATGAGAGAAAATAAAACTATAGGCTATATTATATTTGATACAATATAAAAACTATAGGTTATGTGTTATACTTGAAATAACATATATATATAATTAAGTAAAATAAATAATTTTAATTTAATTTAATTTAATTAATGGGAGGGAGTTACACAACTCTCTCCCTGATCTTTGTCATTCAGTACTTGGGAGGGGGCAAGTAGTTCAGTTGTATCATCTTCTTCTCAATCTCACCTCAATCTCTCTGAATGTCAGTGAGATTGTTTTTTTGAAAAAATTCTTCCTCCTCTCATCCTTTTTCCCTCTTTCAAAATTGTGCAGAGCCCACAACTCATGCACATTCTCATTCCCAAGAGAACACAAAAGGTTTACGAGTGGTGGTGCCCATTTGGGTTTTCAATTTTGGAGATTGCAATGTTCATGATCGTGGATCAAGGGACTACGCGAAGAAAACTATTCTTCAAGGGTAAGCTATTTTCTTCCCTATTTCTCAAATTAAGCATGCTGTAAATTTTAGATTGTTAATGCATAATCTCATTTCTGTTCTGTAATTTTACAATTATGTGAAAACTAAAATTGGAAACAATCCCTGCTTCCACTACAGAACCTTCACCGGTTCCTTTCAATTGGTATCAAAGCAATGATTTTGATCCCATATTTTCTATTATTTCCATAATTTAAGTACAGTGGTGGGTTCCATTCTGTAAATTTTTCATGTTGATGAATGTTTATTGAATGGTTTCCTATTATGGGTGTTTTGGGATTGGATCTTAGTTTTACAGTTTTCTTTTACAAATTTGGTTTGTAAGGGCCCATGTTTTGGGGCATTTAATTTCTATCGAGGCTGTTTTCGGTGTTGATATGGAGAAAACGATTGATGCGTTGTAAATGTGATGCGATTATGATGTATGTTTGCGGTGATGAGTTATGCATTGCATATGCAAGTTTTCCTAGTAAAACCCAAGTATAAATCACTAGGTTTCCTGGTGAGTCCAGGGTCGAACACAGAGACTACTGAGTTACTATGCGACAGTGAATTTGATTCCTTTGCGATGACAAAAATAAATAAGATGGTTGGTATTTTGTTTAAGTATAAATCCTATGTGACGGAGTCAAGTAAAGAGTTGATGAAATCGAGAATTACAATGAGTATGCGATGAACGGGTTGAAAATGGATTTAGCTAACACTTCCTAAGATTGCGTTCAAGTTATGCGCTCATGCTACACACACACAACAACATGTCATCTCTCAATGCAAATGCCATAGTTCTTATTTCTAGGATGCATGCGATGTATACGATAATATTGGTAGGACTTATGTCTAAGCCTCTATTCTTGTATATGCGATGATGAATGTTGCACACATACACAAGATGACCACATACTATCATGTCCTATTTCTAGGGTGCATGCGATGCGTAATAGAAAACAGAACTTATGTCTAAGTTTCTATCTCTTGCTTATGCGGTTCTAATCTGACTCTCTCAAGCCTAGATTCTAATCTGACTCTCTCAAGTCTAGATTCTTTCTTTAGACTACTCTCTCAAGTATCTCTAAAGGGTGAATGACACATATATAAGACAAGATGATCGCATAAAGTGAAGATCTTAGGTCATGTTAGCTAAGTACTCCTCAACCCATTTGGAGATTTAGCTACTCATGCGAATTGTGGAGAGTTTGAACAGATATTGAAATGAGAATTCCATTTTCCATAAATAAAGTGCAGAATACAAAACAACAATGGAAAGTAAGGATAAGAAGCCCAGTAGCAATGTCTTGCTTCCCGGGGCTTTTACACTGTCTTTTCACTCCAACTCTGCCATAAGAATATCCTTGCTTTCGCAAGTTTCGACCCTCTCTCCTTTTGTAGTGCTTCTCGATAGTCTTTCGAGCTGTCTAGGAATGTTCTCTCGGCGTCTTCTTCTCTTCGCTCGCCTCCGCCTTCTAAGTATATGAATAACTACAGACTAACGACTTTTTCTTTTGTATATGATCTATCTTCTATATGTAGCGAACTCCTCTAACGATGGTGGCCTTTGGTATTTATAGAGCTCAAGGTGAAGAAGCTTTTATTTCTAATGATTGCAATGATGAGAGGTAATTAAATCTTCTGTCTCTGTCTCTTATACACATCTAGATGTGTATAAGAGACACGATTAATGGTCACCGAAAAGTTGAATGTACTTGCTATAGTGTGTCGTTAATGGCTTGTCAACTAAATTCGGATTCGACCGTCATCAGCTTTCCGTCCCATCATGATTTATTAAGCTTTCACCTTGATGCGCTATCTTTATGCGGCCACCTTTTTGAGCAACTTCTCGCGAACATATACGATCGCATGACTTTGCGGTCACCATCTCTCCATGTGTGTGGATGCCTAATTCCTTGGATCACAATTTAACTTGCGCCAATACATTTTTCCTATACAAAATAAGTAATTAGCTATTTTTATGCGATGGGCGCATGTAATCGCAATATTCTCAGTTTAACGCTTTTAGACATGATTTTATGTATTTTTATCGTCGTATTCCCTCATTGTTTTACTTATTTGCGCTGTAATAACGTACATTTCTACCTGTTATCACACCTCCAAATTTAAAACAATATTTGTCCTCAAGCATAAACTAAAGATTTTCTTTAGAGAGTCAACCGCCTTTTCCTTACCTAGATTTCTCGAGGTGCCTTATTCAAATCTTATGAAGCAAAATCTTCTTAATTTCTATCCTGGTCTCTTTCTAAAATATTTCTAATACTTAGGGACCGAAAGTTTAACCTTTAAAAGAACTTTACTTGTTTCCAAGACATCGCATGATTTATTTCAATCGGGGTGTTTCCAAATGATTTTTACCCTTGCGCGGTTTAGATATTCTTTTTGTGACCTTGTGCTGATCCAAGTGCCTTGCCTTCATTTTGGCTTGCCCCCACGGGTGTCATGCTAGCATCCAACCACGAGCAAGGAGCTGTTTCTCAGTCTAAACTCATGCCCATTCGGCAGCGGAGTTGCGATCACTTGATTTATGCGTTGATAACGATTCCTACCTTCGTTTTGGCTTGACCCCACGGGTGTCATGTGGACATCCAACTACGAGTTGGATCCGATCTCAATGTTATTGATTTTTTTTGAATTGTCTAAAGTAGCAAGGTCAAGGTTGAAAATAAATACTGGCACCCCCAAATTTATACGCAACAATGTCCTCATTGCTGATAGATAGAAATGATTCATGAGGTGCTCTTAGGAAGTTTCATAAAAATCATTTTGAAAGAAAGCTGGTGGACCACTAACTTCTAGAAATGTTTCATGAATTGACTGTCCCGAAATTAAGTTGATTTTAGTACATGTGATGAGAAATAAGGGCATGAGTTTCATCATTGAAATCATAATTAGTGCAGAAAAAAAATTTCAGTGACTGAATAAAGTAATCTAAATTCACTGATTGCACCAAACTAAAGAAGATGCGATGATAAAATTAGCAATGTTAAAAATGAGATGCAAGAGTGCAAAATTTGGAATAAAAAAAGTCAAAGAAGGATACAACCCCAAATTTGCTTTGTTATCTGCATCATCTGTGATCGCATCCTTCTTTGCGGAAAGCTGATTTCTCAATTGCGATGGGTTGAATGAACTGGTCGCGTGTTTTTAGTTTATCGTGTAGCTCCACCGCAATCGTTTACTACGATCGTTGCTAAAAAATCAAGAGGGTAAAAAATACGAAAGACAAAGTTGATAATTTTAAAGAGTAGTGTTTGTACAAAAAGGTAAAGTAAGTTCATGAAATAAAGATATCAAAAGGAAACTTAAAAAATTGCGTCCCTGATGAGTTTGTATCGCCTATTAGCACAAAGACTGCTCATTTCTTCTTCCGTCAGGAATTTCTCAAGTCCACGGAGGTTTTTTTGTCGATGCAAGCCTCCTCCGTGATACATCTTGACTCTTTGCCTGTTGACCTCGAATGTGTTGGTCCCTTCTTCATTGGTTAACTCGACTGTACCATGCGGGAATACCTCTTTGATTATAAATGGTTCAGACCAATGTGACTTTAATTTTTCAGGAAAAAGTCATAGCCGAGAATTGTATAACAAGACCTTCTGTCCGACCTGGAGATTCTTTTCGCATAGTCGTTTGTCATGCAACGTTTTGCGCGTTCCTTGTAGATCTTACCATTTTCATATGCTTGAATTCTCCATTCGTCTAGCTCAAGCAGCTGAAGATTTCTTGCCTCCCTTGCGGTCTTTAAATCAAAATTTAGTTTCTTCACTGCCCACAGTGCTTTGTGTTCCAATTCAAGCAGTAAGTGGCATGCCTTCCCAAACACCAGCGCATACGGGGACATGCCTATAGGTGTTTTATAGGTGGTCCTGTATGCCCATAAGGCATCATCCAGCTTCATGGTCCAATCTTTGCATGAAGGATTCACCACCTTTTCTAGGATCAGTTTGATTTCCCTATTGGACACCTCGACTTGGCCATTTGTCTGTGAATGGTATGCGATGGCGATCTTATGGTGGATATTATACCTGAGAAGTAGTTTGTTGATGATGCCATTGACAAAGTGGGAGCCTTCATCACTTATTATGGTGCGTAGAGTGCCAAAACGAGTGAAGATATTTTTTCACAAGAATTTGGAGACTATCGTCGCATCGCTTGCGATGCACAATACCGCTTCAACCCATTTGGAAACATAATCAACGGCTAACAAAATGTATTTGTGACCATTTGATGGTGAAAATGGTCCCATGAAGTCTATGGCCTATATGTCGAACAACTCCAATTCTAAGATAATATTCATTGGCATCGCATTCTTTCATGAAATGTTTCCCATGCGTTGGCACCTGTCGCATCTCATAGAATAGTCTCTTGCATCCTTGAATAGAGTCGGCCAAAAATACCCGCTTTGTAACACCTTTGCTGCTGTGCGTTGACCTCCAAAGTGTCCACCATATGGTGAGTCATGGCATTGGGAAAGTATGCGCTAGTGAGCAGCCTCTGGTATACATAGACGCAAGATCTGGTCTGACCCCCTCTTGTAAAGATTTGGCTCGTCCCAATAATAGGATTTACATTCGTGCATAAGCCGCCTCTTTTGGTGGGCTATGTAATATTCCGAAAATTGTTCACAAATCAAATAATTGATCACATCTGCATACCATGGTAATTCTTCAATTTTGAATAGCTGCTCATCTGGGAAGGATACGTTCACCTCTGACTGGTTACGGTCTGCTTCCAGATTCTCCAATCTTGATAAGTCATCCGCAACTTGGTTTTCCGTCCCCTTACGGTCAATGATTTCCATGTTAAGTTCTTGTAGGAGGAGAACCCATCGAATTAACCTCGACTTTGCATCTTTCTTGGTCATTAAATATTTGATTGCCGAGTGGTCAGTGTGAACGATCACTTTGGATTCTAGCAAGTAAGCTCTAAATTTTTCTAGCGCAAAGATCACCACAAGAAGTTCTTTTTCAGTGGTAGTGTAATTTGCTTGGGTAGGGTTCAGTATTCTACTCACATATGCGATGGGGTGTAGCATTGTTTTTCTCTTCTGTGCTAGCACTGCCCCCATCGCATAACCGCTAGCATCGCACATTAGCTCAAACGGCTTTGTCCAATCAGGTGCGATCAACACAGGTGCGGTTAATAATGCGTTCTTTAGTATCTTGAATGCGTTGAGGCACTGTGTATCAAAGTCAAATGTTCTATCGACTTCCAGCAACACACTCAATGGTTGAGCAATCTTTGAAAAGTCCTTCACAAAATGATGGTAAAATCCTGCATGTCCCAGGAAACTCCTGACAACCTTCACATTTGCTGGCGGTGGAAACTTTTCAATGACCTCAATCTTTGCCTTATCCACCCCATTCCTTGGAAACTCTATGCCCAAGCACAATACCTTCCTTCACCATGAAGTGTCACTTCTTCCAATTTAGCACAAGATTTTTCTCTTCACATCTCCTTAGTATCCTCTCTAAATTGTTCAGACAGACTTCATACGTTTGCCCTTAACTGAGAAGTCGTCCATAAAAATTTCCACTGAATCTTCAAGATACTCAGAGAAGATGGCCATCATACACCTCTGGAATGTGATCGTTGCATGGCATAACCCGAACGACATGCGGTGAAAAGCAAATGTTCCGTAGGGGCAGGAGAATGTGGTTTTCTCTTGGTCTTTAAGAGCAATCATTATTTGGTTATAGCCCGCATACCTGCCCAGAAAACAGAAGTAATCATTTCCTGCTAGGCGGTCTAGCATCTGGTCAATAAACAGCAAGGGAAAATAATCCTTCTTCATCGCCGCATTGAGTTTGCGGTAGTCCATGCAGATTCATCAGCCAGTGACGGTCTGTAAACCCCGAATTCTAAATTTCCTAGACAAGTATGTTTAGCCAAAGGAATGATATATTAAATACCTAATAAGTAAAAATCCATGTTATTTATAGGAGTTGTGGAGAAAGGAAAAGAAAAACATATTAAATAGGGAAGCTCACTTGTTGGTTTGGGTTGGAGGTACTAAATATGGGGTGACGTGGCGGTTAATCCTTGAACTCAGGAGGCGGCAAGAAGATTAAAAGAAAGAGGAACTTTGAAAGCTTGGTTTCGACAATCTCATGAGCAAATTTAGTGAAATCAGTGCCATTTGAAAGCTGGGAGAATCTAGTTTTTGAGGGTCTTGTCGGAAAAAGATTTCAGGAGAAGAAGAACAAAAAGTAAGGAATTTGCAGAAGAGGCAGAATCTCAGATTAATCAGGGCCTGAGGTAAATATTGGAAACTCCAGAACAAACCATAAAGAATTTTCAGCTGAAATTTTGTGGTAAGAAAGTTAACTCAATTTTAAACAAGTTTGTAGAAGGAAGTTTCTTGAAAAGAGTTCAAGATTTTGAGTTATGAATTTTTGAATTTGTAATAGAGAGTTTGTGCAGAAGCAGATAGGTGTTTGGGAAGAACAAGTAAACAGCTCACCGTGAAGAGCGAGAGCGAGATGAGAAGGATGAGGATCTCGCTCAAGATGATAGTCTCGCTAATTTTGTGATGAGGATCTCGCTCAAGAAGGAAATCTCGCTAGAAATTGAGCTGAATCTCGTCGGTATGGTGAGTATCGCTAGGTTAAAGTTTGTTAAAGAAATGCTTGATCTCGCTCATGAGGATGAATTCACTCATAATGGTTGCCTCAGTAGCAATGTAGTTTTGTTGAGGTATTCTGCTAAGAATTCTAAGGAATTTAACCAGAAATTATGTCCTTTCAGGCCAAGAAGAGCTAGAAGAGGCGTATAACCCGTTAAGAGCCCTGAACGAGCTGTGAGTGACTATGTAGTGATTTAATGTTTTAATGATTTAGGAACTATGATTTGTTCGAAGCTATTTCTCATGCTAAGTAAAGCATGTTTTCCATGGAAATTGACATGATTTAAATATGTTATCTTGTCTAGATACTTTCAACATGTTTTAAACTCCATTTTTATGAAGAACTAGTATGATGGATGAACTAGTATGATGATTTGAGCACTAAGCCTTAGCTTTAAGCTAAATGCTTATAACTAGTTATATGACGGATACTGAAGGACAATGAGAAAGTATCTAGTTAAGTACCTAAGGTATGACGGTACTCAGTTATAAGCACGTGCACGTAAGTAATACGACGTCGAGGGATTTAGCAAGGTTATTTTCATGCTAAATTTTATGTGATTCCAAGCAACTTATTTCTATGATTAGAAGCATGGTCAATGCATGATGTTACTAATGTATCAGTATTCCAAGTATGTTTTCAATGTCTAACGCATGCTAATGGTTTTTACAAGCTAGTTCAACAAAATTTAAGCCAACTTATTTTACAAAGTATGAAGCATGCGTTAGGGTTAAAACTAAGGTTGAATGAACCTTGATGTACTATGTCTAAATGCCTAAGATTGCCAAAGTACATGTGTTGGTATTCCTAAACACAACAAAAAGGAATACTGAAGGTAAGAAAGGTATCTGAATGAATGTACCTCAGGTATTGACGGTATATAGAAACCTCCACGTGCACGTAGGTAGTTTTGAAGGAGAGGCTGAAGTATGGGTCTCCTAGGCCATCAACCAGCAAAGAGAGGCCGAAGCATGGGTCTCGTGGCCGATAACAAACGTTGGGAGCTAGAGCGATGTATGCTCGTTCTCAACTAGGGAATAATGATGTTTAATGGTGTTTAAGAGTAGTTATCAATGTTAATGTTTAGAGGAAGTTGCTTGAGATGCCCATTGGTATATGTAAAGAAATCGACGTAGGGAACTCTCCTAGCTATAGTTCAGTATGAAGAGATCGAAGTAGAGGTCCCATTTGGCCATGACTTGGCGCTAGGAATTAGAGCGATGAACGTTCATTCTCAGCTAAGATTTAGGTTTCAGATACAATGGTTTTAAAGGTTTTATGTACACGTTTGCTTGGTATATTTTAGTTCTAGTATTATGTTTTTGAGCTTTCAGTTTAAGCATGAGATTTATGTTTTATTAAGTCACTCACTGGGCTTCTAGCTCATGTTTCCAAATGTTTTTCTTTCAGGTAGCGGTCAGTTCCCAAAAGACTTTTCTGTTGCTGCTCTGCCACTCAAAGGAATAGGTTGAAGGAAGCGTATTTGAAGACCTGTATTAGTTAGTACACATGTGTCTGTCTAGAGACTAGTATTCTTGATGGGGCTCACTAAGTTGGAATATCTATGTATAAACAATGTTGCGAAACCCCATAATGTAAATGTGTTAAGTTCTGAGTTAATATGTATGTATTCAGGGTTTGAGCAAAATTTAATAGGTAAGTTAGGCAGTAAGTGCCAGCAAAAGGGTTGGTAATTGCTACAGTCACCATTCTATCCAGGTTATGAGGGTAATCTGGTGTGGGGTGTGACATGGTCCTCATTGGTATTAATCCATTGTTTGCATTTGGGACCACCGCCATTCCTTCCTTCTTGGGCACACATTGCATGAGGCTGACCCACGTGCTATCGGTGATTGGATATATAATGCCTGCATCTAACCATTTGGTTATCTTCTTTTTCATAGCCTTCTTCATCGCAGGGTTTAGTCGGCGTTGAGGAACGATAGACCCTTTTTGGTTTTCTTCAAGACGTATCCTGTGCATGCAATATGCGGGGTTGATTCCTCTTATGTCTGCTAGCGTCCACCCTATTGCTTTTATGTACTTCTTCAAATGCTAAGCAGCACATTTTCTTGTTCTTCTTGTAACGTAGAGAAATTATCACTGACAAAGTTTCATTTTGCCCCAAGAAAACATACTTCAGATGACTTGGCAGAGCCTTTAATTCCACGGTAGGTGTTGTTCCAAGGAAGGTTGTCGTGCTTTTCTCTCTTCATTCAATGTCAATTTTTCTTCTTTGTTTGATGTTTACATGATCACATTGTAGGTTACTACGAACGCGGTCACATCATCTCTTTCATCTTCATCTTTGGATTCTTCATCTTCATTACAACTGGGTTCACTGTCGGAATTGAATAGGTCTTCATCTTTTGGATACTTCATGGCTTTAATAATGTCAAACCTGAGCTTCTTCCCATTTACATTTAGTGTGATCTCTCCCTTGCATACATCAATTTGAGCGCGACTAGTGGATAAAAATGGTCGTCCCAATATGATGGGTACATCCTTGTCTGCTTTGTAGTCGAGAATGATGAAGTCTGTCGGTAGAATAAATTTGTCAATTGAGACCAGAACATTCTTCAACTTTCCCTCTGGGTGAACTAGGGACCTGTCTGCCAGCTGGAGAGTCACCGTCGTGGGTGTCAGCCTGTCTCTTATACACATCTAGATGTGTATAAGAGACAGCTTTCCCTCTGGGTGAACAAGGGACCTACCCGCCAGCTGGAGAGTCACCGTCATGGGCGCCAGCTGCCCCACATTCAACTGTTTGAAAATTGAAGGGGCATTAAGTTGATACTAGCCTCAAGATCGCAAAGCGCTTGACCTATATATATCCCGCCAATTGAGCAGGGTATCATGAAACTTTCAGGGTCACGCATCTTCGGTGGAATTATGGTGTTTGAATTTTGCGTTAACGCCACCGTTGCGAACTTCCCTGTGCTCTTTTTCTTTTTCACATGTCCTTAAAAAACTTAGCATATTTTGGCATTTGTTCAATCGCTTCAGTGAAAGGTATGTCGATATATAGCTGCTTCAACATTTCCATGAAGCGATGGTACTGCATTTCATCATTTTGCTTCTTCTTAAGTCTCTGAGGGAATGGTGGCAGCTGTACCTTTACGGTTCCTTTTTCCATTGGCTTATAAGTGGACGCAACTCCTGCTTCCATCGTCTTATTTTCTTCTAGTTCATCCTGTGTCAACGGGGTCTTGGATTCCATCGCAACTGGACTAGTCCTACCTGGCTCTGTCTTCTCTTCCGTTATTGTCTTCGCGCTTCGCAAAGTCACAACTTGACATTACTCTTTTCCTGTGTTCCCTGGGTTGCGAGAGAGCTCAGTTGAACTCGACAACGCCCCTTGCAGTCTATTTTTCAGTTCGCCAGCAATCTGTCCTATTTGAATTTCGAGATTGTGGATTGAAGTCGCCTGATTTTGGAGCACCGTCTCGTTCTTTTCTATGTACTGCTTTAATAGGCTCTCCAGGGAAGAAGATGGTGGTACTTGGAAGCTGCTAGCTTGATTTTGCGATTAACCGTTTGTTCGCGGGAAAAATCCTGGCGGCCCTTCTTTTTGTGCCATGGGTTGATGACTCTGTTGATTATTTTTCCACGCGAAATTGGGGTGGTTTCTCCACCCGGGGTTGTAAGTGTTAGAGAAAGGATTGTTCTTTACGAAGTATACAAATTACGGGTTCCTCGGACATTCTTGCATCGGATGGGCTTCTTCACAAGAGGCACAACTTATGCTCGTTTGATCAATTATGTTGACCTGCCTTCTTTGTGTTCCCGGGTTATTGATTGCGATCCTCTGTATTAGATTCATCATCGCATTCATTTTATTTTTTAGGGATGCGATATCCCTATTGTTTGCGTCACCTTCTCGAATTTTAAGTTGTTGATCGCTTTCCCTCCAATCTTCGTGATTCTTCGAAATGCGATCAAGGATATTTTTAACCTCATTATACGTTTTGTCAAGCAGACCTCCAGCTACTGCCACGTTGACAGCAGTCTGCGATGCAGGGTTCAAACCATGATAAAAGATCTCCATCTGGAGACAGTCGGGTAAGCCATTGTGCAGACAATCTCGCACCAATCTCTTAACCCTCGCCCAGGTATCGCTGAGCGATTCGTAAATTTCCTGTTCAAAATTTGTAATCAACTCCCTCCTTCTTGCGTTCTCGGTAGGGGGAAGTATTTCTTCATGAACTCCTCTACTACTTGTTCCCATGAGGTTATCTCCCCTGGTTTGAGAGAATAAGCCCATTTCCTTGCATGATCGCATAACAAAAATGGGAACAACGTTAGTCGAACTTCTTTAGCTGAGATGTTTGGGAAAACAAAAGTGTTACAAATTTCGATGAAACTCTGGAGATGGGCGTGCGGATCTTTGCCACACCTTCCACCAAACTGTCCGGCCATCTGAATCATTTGCAACATAACCGACTTCATCTCAAACCTCGATCCATCCGGAGCTGGCCTCATGATTCATGGGGAGAAATCATAGAGGTTGGGCGACGCATAGTCCTGGATGGGTCTATTGCGGTTGTTTGCCAGAAGAATGAGGTTTGCCATGATGTTGTTTGTGTTTGCTGCTCTATCTTCGAGTTGTTCCTTCATTCTAGGATTTTCTCTCTTGTTGTTGTTAGCGGTTGTTTATCTGTCTTCTTCGGAAAATTCTTTCGATCTCTGGGTCATAGTTGGGTCAGGAACATGTCCTTCACTCATACGACACCTGTTTCGAAAGCTGCAAAGAAAAAAAAAAGTTATTGTTAGCACAATATGTACTACCATAGTCCCCAGTAACGATGCCAAAAACTTGATGCATTGTAAATGTGATGCGATTATGATGTATGTTTGCGGTGATGAGTTATGCGTTGCACATGCAAGTTTTCCTAGTAAAACCCAAGTATAAATCTCACTAGGTTTTTCGGTGAGTCCAGGATCGAACACAGGGACTACTGAGTTACTATGCGACAGTAAATTTGATTCCTTTGCGGTGACAAAAACAAATAAGTTCGTTGGTATTTTGTTTAAGTATAAATCCTATGCGACAGAGTCAAGTAAAGAGTTGATGAAATTAAGAATTATAATGAGTATGCGATGAACGGGTTGAGAAGGGATTTAGCTAACACTTCATAAGATTGAGTTCAAGTTATGCGCTCATGCTACACACACACACAATGGCATGTCATCTTTCAATGCAAATGCCATAGTTCTTATTTCTAGGACGCATGTGATGTATACAATAATGTTGATAGGACTTATGTCTAAGCCTCTATTCTTGTCTATATGATGATGAATGTTGCATACATACACAAGGTGACTGCATACTATCATGTCCTATTTCTAGGGTGCATACGATGCGTAATAGCAAACAGAACTTATGTCTAAGTTTCTATCTCTTGCTTATGCGGTTCTAATCTGACTCTCTCAAGCCTAGATTCTAATCTGACTCTCTCAAGTCTAGATTCTTTCTTTAGACTACTCTCTCAAGTATCTCTAAAGGGTGAATGACGCATACATAAGACAATCGGACCACTGCATAGACGACTGAATCTCAGCTAACTCGTTATTATGCGTTATTATGCATTCAATTGTCTATTTTTGTAGCTAACACAGGAAGTGGATGCAAATGCGAAAATCGGACCACTGCATAGACGACTGAATGCGGAGAAACTCTCCATTGCAAAGGCGAACGCGTTCGATCAACGCATGGACATTGTGGTAATCAGCCGTATGCATCCATCGCATGGGAGTTATGATCATCAAGTGATTGTGGTCATTGTGTAGAGTTGCGGTATTAAGCGAATGTGATCATTGTACGATTGCAGCTACACGATAACGCATAATAGAGGGATCAATGCAAGGTTGGTTGAATGAATGCATCAACGCATCCACCTTGGGAAAATCAAAAGATGATGTTGACATTTCACCTACCACACCGTTGGCAGCAGAGGTTCAGAAAGGACTAAATGCGCCAAATATCAGAATCAGAGCAGTCCATTAATACTGTCGAAAATCTAGGCTCTATATAAAGAAGCCGATGAGCAGAATTTCAAGCCATCCAGGGTTTTCGCCCAAGGTTGAATCCAAGGTTTTCGCCTGAGGTCGCCTAGGGCAGATCCTTGTGATCCAGAGAAATGCGTGAGAAGAAGCTTGAGAGTCTTCACCTCCTTCATCCATTCCGAGTGATGACCGGAGCCTTCGATCAGAGTTAGATCTCGAGAGAGTTAGCTCCTCCGCCCATCCATGGCACCATCAGCAGCCTTGACGCACATCTGTTGGAAGCAATTCTTTGCTTTCAGCCGATCATTTCATTTTCCTTTCTTTTCTTACATTGTATTGTATACATTTTGTGATTAAGGAATTAATACATTTTGTATTTAATACATTTCTATGTTTCCTTCGACTCCATCTCCTTCTTCTTTGCTTAGCATCTTTAACTTCATTGCATCACTTAGTGAGATAGCTTGGGTATCGCACACTTAGTCATGTGGATTAGAGATATGAAGCATGTAGCAAACCATCGAGAGGTGTGCGTTCAATGAGTGTATGAGTAATCCTTATTTGCTTAGTTTGTAGCTGTAGCAACACCTGTCTATAGGCTAACACAATGCTTGTCTATGAGTAAAGTCAGCAACAACTAACTGCCCGGGAGGGTAAGTGATTGGTCGCATCAAGTAATGTATGCATTGTTCACTAGAGATAGGAATAATCTTGTGTCAACCAAGTTCATGCGGTTACCTTGTCCTACGAGCGCATCATTCATCATTTAGGCATACTTGAGAAAGTAGTCTAAATCCTAAATCTAAGACTCGAGAGAGCGGATTGGAACGCATAGGCAAGAATGGGGAACTTTGAGATAAACTCTGATGGTGGGAAATTGGAAGTCAATTTTACTCGACAACCAAAATCCCATGGACGTGTTATGCGATGCATATTCCTAAGATATGCGTTGATAGTCATGACCATGCATCCTGCCACAAGTTTTCTTATGCTGGAACCAAGTATAATTCCAACGCAAGTTTCTCGGGTAATCCGAGGTCGAAAACAGAGACTTGTAACTATATAATTGCGGTGATGTGCATGCGGCAGTTTAAATAAAAGAATGGAGGGGATGTTGCTAAGTTAATCCTACTCTTACTCCTATCTAACAGACAACGCAATGAGAACATACATGAAAGGTAGAGATGCGACAAAACTTGAAATGAAATAAATGTATGGGAAAATAGATAAAATGCGGAGATGTTTTCATTGCAATACTTAAGAGTGACCACAAGGGCAACCCTAGTCAACGCAAACTAATGCGATCATGCAACACTCATACAATAGCAAACCACATCTCGGTGCAAATGCTACGGCTTCTAATGTTAGAATACATGCGATGTATGTGCAGAGGTGCCTATAGGGCCTACACATAAGCCTCTAATTCTTGTCTATGCGATGATACACAAACAAGGCGACCACATATCGTCATTCCTATTCCTAGGGTGCATGCGATGCAGTGTTAACAAATAGAGCTCATCTCTAAGTTCTTATCTCTTGCTTATGCCGATCTAATCTCCTCTCTCGAGTCTAGATTCTAACCTAGCTCTCTCGAGTCATTAGATTCTTTCTTTAGACTATCTCTTAAGTAGCTCTAAAGGGGTGTTGGGCACAACATAAAACAAGACAAACGCATGAACTTGGTTGACGCAAGGTTGTTACTATCCCTAGTAAACAACGCATACCTTATTTAATGCGTCCAACCACTTACCCTCCCAGGCAGTTGATTGTTGTTGACTTTACTTATAGACAAGCAATGCGTTAGCCTATAGACAGGCGTTGGCACAACTTCACACTAAGAAAATAAGGTTACTCACACACTCACATAATTCATACCTCTCGATAAGTTGCTACATGCTTCATATCCCTAATCCACATGACTAATTATTCAATACCTAAGCACTCCCACTAAGTGTTGCAATGAAAGTAAAGATGCTAAGCAAGAAGATGGAGATGGAGTTGAAGGAAACAGAGAAGTGCATTGAAAACAAGTTGTATTTGTTCCTTAATCACAAAATTTCATACAATACAATATAGAAAAAGAAAGGAAAAAGAAATGACCGACTGTAAGCAAAGATTTGCTCCCAGCAGATGTGCGTTAGGGCTGCCGGTGGTGCCATGGATGGAGGGAGGAGCTGACTCTCTCGAGATCTAGCTCCGGTCGAAGGCTTCGATCATCACTCGGAATGGATGTAGGATGTGAAGAACTCTCAGCGTCTTCTCATGCATTTTGTCTAGATCACAAGGATCCGCCCTTGGCGAACCTCAGGCGAAAACCTTGGATGCCTTGGATTTCTGCTCATCGGCTTCTATTTATAGAGCTTAGATCGCTGGCAGCATTAATTGGACTGCTCAAAGTCTGACATTCGGCGCATTGGTCTTTTTCTGAACCTTTGCCACCAACAGCGTGGTAGGTGAAATGTCAACATCATCTTTTGGATTTTCTCGAGGTAGATGCGTTGATGCGTTCATTCACCTACCTTGCGTTGATCCCATTAGAATATGTTGTCGTGTACCGCAATCATTCAATGGCCGCATTCTCTTAATATCGCAACTCTACATGATGACCGCAGTCGCTTGACGAGCGCAACTCCCATTCGATTGATGCATACAGGTTACCGTCATACACGCAACATCCATGCATTGATCGATGCATTTCCTTTGCCGATAGAGTGTTTTCTCCGCATGCGGTCATCTATGCGGTGGTCCGGTTTCCGTGTTTGCATTCATTTCCTACATTAGCTACAAAAAATAGAACATTGAACGATTAAGTAACCGCAAAGTAATGGGTTAGCTGAGATTCGACATGCTGATCGACGCAAACTCATATTCTCGTGAATTCCTATCATGATCGGCGCAATTTTTGCCTAACAACCTTCATAATTCTAAGTAAAAGGACTAAGATGACATGTATTTCTGCATGTCATCAAGCTCCGTTTGCTAACCTGCATCGCATGCACCCTAGAGATAGGTATGATATTATGTGGTCGCCTTATTTGTGTGTGTGTCATTTTGTCATCGCATAAATAAGAATAGAGGCTTATGTGTAGGTCCTATAGGTTTATCGCATATATCACATACGTTCTAGCATTAGAAGTCGTAACATTCGCATCGAGAGATGTTTACTATTGTATGTGTGTGGCATGATTGCATGACTTGCGTTGACTAAGGTTGCACCTGCGGTCACTCTTAAGTATTGCAATGAAAACATCTCTGCATTTTATCTATTTTTCCCATTCATTTGTTTCATGTCAAGAGTTGTCATGTCTCTACCTCTCATGCATATTCTCATTGCGTTGTCTGTTAGCTAGAAGTAGAAGTAGTGTTAGCTTAGAAACCTCCCCATCATTCTTTTATTCAACCGCCGCATGCACAATCACTGCATTCATCTAGCTACAAGTCCCTGAGTTCGACCTCGGATCACCCGAGAAACTTGCGTTCACATTATACTTGGCATGAGCACAAGAAAACTTGTGACAGGACACATGGTCATCGCATACATTTATTAATGCAGTCATTCCAATGCATGACCATCGACGCATGACTATCAACGCATACCTTAAGAACATGCATCGCATATTGCGTCCAAGGGATTTTATTTGTCGAGTAATTGACATCTAATTTCCCGTCATAACCTGGTTCGAGCGGTTCAAGGCCCAGTTCATCTGTTTCGAACCGGATGACTATTTATTATCATAATAGTTAATTTTTAATTAATTAAATTAACATAAATGTTATATTAGTTTAAGTAATGGCTTTAAGAGTCCAATCCCGTTAAATTGCTGTATGATGGATGGTTTAATTATTTTATATATGTCATAATATATGTCATATAGTAAAAATCCCACCATAATTTATGCATTATTCATGTATCATTTATATTATAAATATTATAATATATAGTTGCATGATTTAATTTTATAGCATGCTCATGCATCATATAATATAAGTGTTATACTATATCTTGCATGCAATAATAACATAGTCATGCATCATTTATATTATAAGTGATATAATATATAATTGTATGTATATATGAATGGATGTTATTAATTATTTCATAATTATTTCATTACCTTATTATATAAGTTTTATATATGGTTTATAATGAAATGGGAATTGCATGATGCATAACATTACTTTAGATATTTTTATAAATGTTATAATTTTATAAAATATGTCATTCAGTGCAATGTATGATTTTAATTTGTTTCATTTTTTTTTATATAAGAGTTATAATTAAATGAAATTAGAAATTAAAATAAATAATTCAGAATTGCATGCTAACTTAGATACAATCATTTTTTAAAATAGTTTAAAAATATGATTCACATAGACCTAAGATCACAAATTTCTAATGAGATTAGGAATTAGTTTAATTTTTTTAATCAGTTTAATAGGATTAAATTGGTTTTAATAAAAGATTTAGCAGACGTATCTATAAAGGATCTTTTGTCTATGACTAGTTCTATCTAGGCTAGGGTATTTAAGTTGACAGAAAGGGAACACCCCTACCTGGGAACTGGCCTGGAAAGGTGAAATAGATAAATTTGTTATAAACATGTAATTGTTGATTAAGATTTGTTAAAATGTTTAATGAACAGTAATCAACATTGTTTAACTATCCAAAGTAAGTGTTACTTTTGGGCAAACTTAAACAATCACTTAGTAAAAATAATTACCTGTATTTTTCCTAAGTTAATTAAACCCTAGAATATTCAAATACTCAGTGGGAGAAAAAAGATGTATACGATACGTCAATTTTTCACTCACGTTTCTCCCTTAATATTCACACCATGAGATTCATGCTTGGCCTTAAGGCGCTTTGGGAGCGTCCCCCTCTAGATGGTGTTTGCATGGGTCAATAGTAAAATGAATGGAGAAAGTATTTATAGTAAGTGGGAGAGGAATGTGTGTCAACATGTTCTACGGTCTCCTTCATTGGTTTGTACCGTGAGATCTTCTTGCATGACTTTGAGGCGCCCTGGGAGCATCCCTCTTCGAATGGTTTGTGCAGTAGGTTAATATCAAGGTGATCTCCAGAAATGGATAGGATCGCTTTAATTTTTTCCCAATCAATTTTCCCCTTCGGTTGGCTCATTGGGACGGAACTCTAAGGTCTAAAATGAAGGATCACACTTATGAGAAATTGTTAAGCTAGTTAATGATTTCTTGACTAAATAAATGATGACTGATTGTTATAGGAATAAGAGTTATTCTGGTGTAATAAGTGGTTGAGAGTATCTCAGTTCAGTGAAGGGACAACTGACTATCCTTCACTGGCTTTTTCCCTAAATCACTGAAGCATCATTGCAAAATTAGATGTTAAATGGGGTTCATTTAGTTTTTTGTTAAAATTGATTGGATGTTCTAGAGTTATGCTAAATCTAATGTAGATCAATTTGTTTCTTTTCAACAAAAATGTTAAACTGTAATTTTCCGTTAGTTGCCTCTGGTAATTTGACCTTTTTTAATTATACGATGCAGAAAGATTCAATTAAAACCTTTTTTTGGGGTTAATGACCTCAACATTGCCATGACTGAGGATTGTCCTCGAGTTCTAACCCTTGATGCAACTTGAAATGTTCGTGATGCATATAAAATATGGACAAAGGCTAATTCTAAGGTCAGGGTTCACATTTTGGAAAGCATACCTGATGCATTAGCCAAAAGATTTCAGAGCATGGTCACTGCACATCAGATCATGCAATCAATGCAAGAATTGTTTGAGCAAAAGTTCTCATAATTCAAGCAAAACGGGATTGATGACAATGAAACTAGTAATGTCAGCTCCCTAAATAAACTTCAGTCCATATTGAATGCCAAGGGACATATAGAGAAAGAAACTGTTGCTAAATCTAATGAAGTTAATCAACAAGGATCGTCCTTTACGATGAAACTTGAAGTTTACGATATGAGTTGTGGAGTAGATCCCACTACTCACCAAAAAAGGAAAAACTCAGAAGAAAATAAATCTGATTTATTTGTCTTGGAGACGTGTTTAGTAGAAAATAATGATTCTGCCTGGATAGTTGACTTAGAAGCTACTAATCATGTATGTTCTTCTTATCAAGGATTTAATTCTTGGAAACAATTGGTAGTTAGAGAAATGACTCTCAGAGTCGGTACTGGTGAAGCTGTTTCAACTGTTGCTGTAGGCAGGGTTAAGTTATTTTTGGAGAAGAAACGATTTATGTTATTGGATGACGTATATGTATACCTCATATCAAGAGGAACTTCATTTCAGTTTTTTGTCTGATTGAACAAAAGTATTCCTTATCCTTCCTGAAAATAAAGTGTTTATTTTTAAGAATGGAATGGAACTAGGCTTTGGTTAAATGGAAAGTAACTTGTATGTACTAAGGTCGTTAGTTAGAAAAGTCGTGCTAAATGTTAAAATGTTGAAAACGACAACAACTGTTAAAAGTCCGAGAGTTTCTCCTAAAGAAAATTCCCATCTTTGGCATCTAAGGTTTGGTTACATTAGTCTCAATAAGATTGAGAGATTGGTAAAAGGGGACTTCCAAATGGTTTAGAAGAAAACTCTTTACCTGTATGTGAGTCATGTCTTAGGGCAAAATGACAAAACGACCTTTTACTGGAAAAGGTTATAGAGCCAAAGAGACCTTGGAGCTTATATATTCAGACCTTTATGGTCCGATGAATGTAAAGGCCGAGGAGGGTATGAATATTTCATCTATTTCAAATATTATTATTCTAGATATGGGTATCTATACCTAATACAACACAAGTCTGAAACATTTGAAAAGTTCAAGGAGTACAAAATTTAGTTTGAAAACTCATTAGGTAAAAATATAAAAACACTACGATCTGATCCTTGTGGAGAGTATGTGAACTTAAGATTCGAAAACTATATGATAGAATATGGAATTACATCCCAACTCTCAATCCCTGTTACACCTCAACAGAATGGTGTATTAAAAAGGAGAAACAGAACCTTGTTGGACATGGTTCGGTATATAACGAGCTATGCTCAACTTCCTGACTCATTTTGGGGATATGTAGTAGAGACTGCTGTTTATAATTTGATCAACATTCCCTCAAAGAGTGTTTCTGAAACACCTTTTTAGTTATGAAGAGGTTGTAAAGGTAGTTTATAGCACTTCAGAATTTGGGATGTCCAGCCCATGTGATAATGGCAAACCCCAAAAAGTTGGAATCTTGTTCAAAAGTATGCCTATTTCTAGGCTACCCCAAGGAAATGAGAGGTGGGTACTTCTTTGATCCAAGTGAAAATAAAGTGTTTGGGTCGACAAACACTACCTTTTGAAAGAAGACCACATGCGGATCACAAACCACGAAGCAAAATTGTATTAAGTGAAATTTCTAATGAATCTACCGAGGCTTCAACAAGGGTTGTTGAAAGGGCTAATACATCAACAAGAGTTGTTGACGTGGGTTCGTCAAGTCATACACATCCATCTCAAGAGTTGAGATTGCCTCGATGTAATGGTAAGGTTATGAACCCACCTGTATGCTACATAGGTTTAATGGAAGCCTAAGACCTCATAGCTGATGATGGGGTTGAGGAACCATTGTCTTGTAAACAAGCAATGGAAGATGTTGACAATGATGAATGGGTTAAAGTCATGAATCAAAAAATGGAGTCCATGTACTTCAATTATGTCTGGGAGCTTGTAGATCAACCTAATGAGATAAAACCTATAGGTTATAAATGGATCTACAAGAGCAAAAGATGTGTAAATGGAAAGGTATAGACCTTTAAAGCTAGACTTGTGGCAAAGGGTTATACCAGGTTGAGGGAGTGGACTATGAAGAAACTTTCTTACCTGTTGTCATGTTAAAGTCTATTAGAATTCTCTTATCCATAGTCTCGTATTATGACTCTAACATATGGCAAGTGGATGTCAAGATTGCCTTTTTGAATGATAATCTACCATCTACATGAATCCACCAAAAGGATTCATTGAACAAGATTAAGAGCAAAAAGTTTGCAACCTTAATCGGTCCATTTATGGACTGAAAAAAATCATCTCAATCTTGGAATATAAGATTTGATGCTGCGATCAAATCTTATGGATTTTATCAGAAAGTTGATGAACCTTGTGTTTACAAGAAAATCATCAATAACTCAGTAGCTTTCTTCATGCTGTATGTAGATGATATCCTACTCATTGGGAATGATGTAGGTTTTCTGATTGATGTAAATAAATGGCTGGCCGGGCAATTCCAAATGAAAGATGGTAGAGGCATAGTTTGTTCTAGGGATCCAGATCATTAGAGATCATAAGAACAAAAGGTTGGCCTTGTTTCATGCATGGTATATTGACAAGATGCTTGTCAGATATTCGATGCACAATTCCAAGAAGGATTTATTACCTTTCAGGCATGAGATTGTATTGTCTAAGGAACAGTGTCCTAAGACTCCTCAAGATGTTGAGACAATGGGATGAATTCCTTGTGCATCGGCTATTGGTTGCCTTATGTATATAATGTTATGTATCAGACTTGACATTTTCTATACAGTAGTGATTGTCAATCGATATCAATCCAATCCAGGATTAGATCACTGGACAACGGTCAAAACAATCGTCAAGTACCTTCGAAGAACGAGAGACTATATGCTTGTGTATAAAGATAAGGATTTGATCCTTACAAGATACATGGACTCTGACTTTCAGACTGATTGGGATTCTCTGAAATCCACATCAAGGTTAGTGTTTACTCTAAATGGAGGAACTATAGTTTGGTGAAGCATCAAGCAAGAATGCATCGTAGACTCCACTATGGAAGCTGAATACGTAACTACTTGTGAAGCTGCTAAAGAAGTTGTTTGGCTTAAAAAGTTCCTTACTAATTTGGAAGTTGTTCCAAATATGTTTTTTCCCATCACATTTTATTGTGATAATAGTGGTGTTGTGGCAAATTCTAAAGAACCTAGGAGTCATCGAAGAGGCAAACATATAGAGTAAAAATATCACTTGATTCGAGAGATTGTGCATCGAGGTGACATGATAGTCACGAAGATTGCTTCGAAGCACAACATTATTGATTCATTTTCAAAGGCTCTCACGGCTAAAGTGTTCGAGGGTCATTTAGAAAGTCTTGGTCTACGAGACATGCAACATGTTATCTAGGGCAAGTGGGAGATGTTAATGGGATATAGTGTATGCCCTACTTTATTGTATTTTGTACTTTATTTGTATTGTACATTAGGCTCTTTAAGCTTTAAGACAAATAGAAGATTGTTGAGATTGGTGTCCTAAATCTCTTGTATTATCGTAGTTTGTAAACATTATATAAACAAATTGTTATTAATAAAATAATTGTTATTTTATGAGCATGTACTCAATCTAATAAACTAAGATCCTAGGTTATTCTATGTAATTTAAATATGTATGTAAAGACATACAGGTGGATCATGTTTAAATGATAACCTAAATAATTTGCAGTAGATGGATAAAGCTGGGTACCTTATCCCGTGACATTATGACTACGACCCGCTTTGTAGATGTTACAAGTGTTGTAAAGTGCTACAAATGATCTGATCCTGATCATTCATGTGGAGACATGTGAGAGGGGGTATCCTATAGAAAGAGTTTGTATAAGACCAGACCACGAAATGATTAGTCTCATTATATAACACTATTAATAGTAGAGACTTACAATTCACTAGGATGACCATAGGTGACATGACCTGAATCCTGAGTGAGTGAGTTGTGAACTCCTGCCTATGAAGGCGGTTCTTTGATTTGTATGAGTGAGAGTGGTCAGTTTGCCAACTCAATATGCCTATCATTTTAGGAATTCGTCTGATTGGGGAGTTGGGAACACAACTACACAAGATGGAATTCACTCATTCCCTCATGTTGGGATAAGTAGATAAATTGTTTACTTAAAGGTTGATTATGGGGCTTGAACAATATGGCCACACCCTCTCCTAAGCCGAGAGGGACTTGGTCGTTATAGAACTATGACTTATTGTTCATTAGAGGGATCGGTGGTACTTAAGAAGTTAGATATAACTACAGGGATAAAAAGGTAATTTTGGCCCAACTGTACTTACAAGCAATTTATGAAGGGTCATCGCACTGTTGACTAGTTATATCCAATGGACACAAAAATATATCTGTAGTACGAAGAGTGCAACTGTCGGTCTTTTGTTGAATGACTGACAGTTAATAGATGTTGGGTAATTTAATTAAAGAGTTTAATTAATTATCCAAGTACAATTGGAGCTTCAATCTATAGATCCATGAGGTCTCCTTTGTAGCTCAACAGAGATTTATTGTGTAACAACCCGACCCCCTAGGACTCAAGTTGGGCCGTTACTGTACACATGCATGTATGGAACTTAAAACGACACCTTTTTATAGTGAAATAAATGCTAAATAATTAAGGTAAATTCAAAAGACATTCATTAAATTCAAATATTAAAAACAAACGATAGGGTATCATAAATCATAAATGATAATAAATAGGTCTGAAAAAAAATCTTAATAGTAAGTTTCAAACATCAAAACTGAAAGTTGGAAACATGAAAAGAAATCTAAATATCATGATCGGAAGCATAAAACTGGTCCCAGTGGCTCGATCACGGATTTCGCTTGTCAATCGTTGGTGCATCTCTACCCTTACCTGAAACAACAACATGAGAAAGGATGAGTATAAAATACTCAGTAAGTAACCCCACTACTGGGGTTAGTTTAGGCATCTATGTCCTTTAGATGCCTACCTTTAGTGGAATATATAAACTGCTCTAGTCCTCATGGGACACATACATACATGCAAAACTGATTTCTATTCTACTGTAGTTAAGTATGCCCACTACCTCTGGTGAATCCCAAAGAAAACACAATTTGGTGAATCCCGAAGGAAACACAATCTGGTGAATCCCGAAGGAAACACAATATCTGGTGAATCCCGAAGGAAACAAAATTTGGTGAATCCCGAAGGTAACACAATTCCTAGTGGGCATCTAACTATCAGTAAAGAGATTATCACAGTCTCAACATCACAATTATCGCAATATGGTTTTATAACATACATATACCACCTCAATATCATGGCTATACAACATGCATATACGCCTCAATATCCTCATATCAATTACAACCTCAGTGAATCAAGTATCATCTCTTACTAGCATGCAAGTATCTACGTGCAAAAATAAATCTTTCAGATTCTCATACAAGTACTTATATCGATCATACTATACCATCCATTTATCATGCTATCGTTCTGTCATAATATCAATCTGTCATGCTAGCATACATCTAGTGTCTGGCCTGTGGCCAGTTCCAATAGTAAGATTACTTACCTCTGAAGGATCTCATTTCGTAGAGTTCCATGAGCGCGTTCGGATTGCTCCGATCTTACTATGACCGAAATACATATTATAGATTCAATACAAACAGTTATGCAAACAAAACTTAATTAATGGCATGTTAATATAAAGATATAACAAGGGAAAGAGTGCCATACCAGTTGAAGACGTTCTTCACACTTTGGCACTCCAAGCAGTGGAACCCTCCAATCGATCTACCAATGCCCAACAGCAGTGTCAACAACAATAGTATGAAAAACCGCGAACACACGACCGCAATGGGGATGACACCAACATTAAAGAGTCCTGGGTATTCTCGGAGTGAAAACCCAAAGGGTGGGCTTTGGTGAATTTGGTAGAGGAAGGAGGAAACACGAATCGTGTAGAGGATAAGCAAGTGGGAGGGAAGAAGATGCTATCGCATAATAGAAATGCTTATTGTTTAGGAGGAGCACTGAACGATCGTTTCGGAAAAGGTACACAATCGTTTTGTAAAATTGGCACACTATACGATTGTTTAGAGAAGCTATGCGATCGTGTAGGTGACAATGTGCAATCTTTAGGCAGAGAGTACGATAGTATAGGCTTTCGAAAAAACTTAAGCGATCGTTTTCTTTTCTCCAACGCGTGCCTTCTCTCTTATCTTTTGCGACATAGATTCAAAATGAAACGATTTCATTTTTATTTCATTGGTTATAATAATGGACAGTTTCTCACTAACCCATGTCCAAATGTGATTTTTTTCATAATTATCTTATAATTAACTAATTAATTAATAATAAATATAATCATATTATATTTTTTTACTCTATAGTTTGATATCACATTATCCACTATATTTTCTCCTCTACTTGATATAAATCATATTTATATATAATTTCCTCCAAAATAATGTATCTCATACATTTAGCCAATTATATCATATATAATCGAACTTCCTTTTGTCAATTTTGAACATTTTAAATTAACCCAAATACTGGTTCTCGACTTTATCCAAGCTACCAGAGGACCTAATGGACCTGTGGCTCGAAGCTCCAACAGTCCGTGAATAACTGACTAAACTCTTGTAGCCACGAGATTCACCATCCGTTAACTATCGACATTTCACTAAAGAACCAACAGCTGAACTCTTCTTACCACAGAATATATTTCTGTGTCCATCGGATATAACTAATCATGAGTACGGTGACTCTTCACAGATGCTTGTAATTACAGGCTGGCTTAAATTACTGTTATGCCTCTGTAGTTACATTTCACTCCTTAAGTACCACTGATTCCTCTAATGAACAATACAACATAGTCCAACTATGTGTGAACACCTCTCAGGCCAAGAGAAGGTGTGTGGCGCCACATCGTTCAAACCCGGAATCAGCCCTTAAGGGAGCTATCTATCTACTTACCTCTGCCTCGGGGAAGGAGTGAATTCCATCTTGTGTAGTTGAGTTCCCAGCTCCCAAAATCAGACGAATCCCCAAAATGGTAGGTTTGAATTGGCAACCTGGCCACTCGCACCCATACAAATCAAAGGACCGCCCTCAATGGCAGGAGTTCCTAACTCACTCAGGATTGAGGTCATGTTACCTATGGTCATCCAAGTGAAGTGAAGTCTCTATCATTGAACGATGTTATATAACGAGACGTTAACACTTCGTGGTCAGGTCATATACAAACTCTTTGTATAGGATGCCCTCGCTCGCACGTCCCCAACATGAATGATCAGAATTAGACTATATGTGACAAGTCACAACACTTGTGACCATTCCACAAAGCGGGCCACATTCGTAGCGTTATCAGGATAAGGTTTCCTTCCTATATCCATATACTACAGATCATTTTGGTTATCACTCAAGACATGATCCACTTGTATGTCACCGCATACATGCTTGAGTCACATACAGATAACTAGGGATTTTATGTTTATTGGTTTGTGGTAAAGCAAACAAAAGCAAGCAACTGAGCAAAAATACAAGATGTGAAGTAAATATCATATATTAACAACACAAGCGTTCGTACAAACTATTGACAAACTACAGGACACGAGACTTAGGGCATCAACCCCAACAACCTCGATACTAGATTCAGATATCAATCCAAACGACAGTCTTCAATAATAAATCTTTGAATTCAATTCCCCAACGAAACCTGAGCAACAACCACCCTCAAGATTTCAATCTAAAAAATCTTCCTTCAATCAGACCCTGCTTCCAACTTTTAATCCATTTCTCCCTTAAAGTTTTCAATTCACAAAGAATTTAACTAACCCCCTTCCACATTGAAATTAATTCTTGACATTAATTTCAAATTAAATATGTGTGACATAACCCCCTTCCAAAATGAAATTATTTCTTGACATTAATTTCAAATTAAATTTGTGTGATATAACTCCTTTCCAAAACGAAATTAATTCTTGACATTAATCTCAAGTTAAATTTGTATACATAAAAAGTCCAATTTCCATAACTTCCCTCCAATTAAACCATTAAATTGAAACACACCTTCCTTCCAAAATGAAATTAATTCTGGACATTAGTTTCAAATTTAATTTGTTTGACATTAAAAGTCCAATTTCCATAACTTCCCTCCAATTAAACCATTAAATTGAAACACCACTTCCTTCAAAAATGAAATTAATTCTTGACATTAATTTCAAATTTAATTTCTTTGACATTAAAAGTCCAATTTCCATAACTTCCCTCCAATTAAACCATTAAATTGAAACACCCCATTCTTAGCAATTAAATCACAAATTACATTTTGAATTTTCAAAATTTAAAAAATGCCCTATAATACTGGAAAATATTGAAATTACATTAAGAACAAAATTTAGGGTGTTACACATTGAGAATTTATTTTGGATTAATTTGAATTATTCAAATTAATTGAGAAAATTAATTATATATGATATAATTACGTAAATTAATTATATGTGGTATAATTAATATTATGTATTAGATATATTATAATATAAAGTATTTTAAGAGGAATTAAATATTAATATGATTCAAAATTACTTATATGGATGAGATTCATATAATGAAATTCGGTATAAATATGATTTATATTAAATGATGAGAGAAAATAAAACTATAGGTTATATTGTATTTGATACAATATAAAAACTATAGGTTATATGTTATATTTGATATAACATACAATATATATAATAATAATAATAATAATAATAATAATAATAATAATAATAATAATAATAAGAAGGTAGTTATTATATATATTATTATTATTAATTAAATTAAATTAAATTAAATTATTTTATTTTATTTTAATTAATGGGAGGAAGTTACAACTTCCTCCATGATCTTTCTCATCCTTTTATTTTAATTTAATTAAGGAAGTTAATATATATGTATATATATATATAACTCTCTCCCCTGATCTTTGTAATCGAGTACTTTGGAGGGGACAAGTAGTTTAGTTGTATCATCTTTTTCCCAATCTTTTGAATGTTAGTATGATTGTTCTCTGAAAAA
This sequence comes from Benincasa hispida, assembly GCF_009727055.1. Taxonomy (NCBI): domain Eukaryota; kingdom Viridiplantae; phylum Streptophyta; class Magnoliopsida; order Cucurbitales; family Cucurbitaceae; genus Benincasa; species Benincasa hispida. The sequence continues at coordinate 72,737,944 of NC_052359.1, read as the reverse complement.
ATTCTTCCTCTTCTCATCCTCTTTCCCTTTTCCAAAATGTGCATAGTCCACCACTCCTGCATTCCAAAGAGAATACAGAAGATTCACAAGTGGTGGTGTCCATTTTGGTTTTTTTTGGTTTTTAGTTTGGAGATGCAGTGTTTGTGATCGTGGATCAAGGGACTATGAGAATAAAATTGTTCTTCAAGTGTATGCCATTTTCTTCCCTATTTCTCAAATTAAGCCTTCTGTAATTTTTAGATTGTTAATGCACAATCTTATTTTTATTATGCAATTTTACAATTATGTGAAAACTAAAATTGGGAATGATCCTTGCTTCCACTGCAGAATCTTCACAGGTTCCTTTCACCTTGATATGTCAAAACTTTGATCGAAAACCTGAACATAAAGGGTAATAACAAATAATAGAGAAAATTGATTGGGCAACCAAAATACTTAAGAAATCCTCACAGACTGCAACCTTACCTAAAATTCCAAGATTCTGGCAACTTCTAGTGCTGGCGAAGACAACCCACGATGGCGTCGAACAGGGTTGGGCGAGTGGCAGCAGCTGAACGAGGCGAACAGACAAATGCACGAATCTGCAGCGCGACTCGCGAGGCTGATGGCTTGGCTCGGACATGAATGAGTGGTGGACATTTGATAGACCGGTAACGGATGATCTGCGATGGACAGAGCACGATGGAAAGAAACTGGGGGGGGGGGGGGGGGGGGGGGGGGGGTGTCACGCTTTTGAAGGGGGAAGGAGAATAAAACTCTCGCTCTCTTTTCTTTTTTTCCTTTAGTGGCATGCTTCACAAGGAAACCCTAATATATATTTTTATATATATTTCTTTTAAAACCCTAATCCTTTTCCTAAACAAGTAGACATATATCTTTATATATATATATTTTCTTAATTTCTTTTCTATCCCACTAATTCCCCTTTTTACTTCCCAAAGTCCAAATTCAATTTAAATCCAAAATCTTTTATTAAACAACGAAGTCTTTTCCAAATCTTCTCCAAATAAATTTTAATTTTCACAAATCGAATTAAACATTATTTGAATTAAACTCAATATTTTCAAAGTAAAACAATTGAGCCTTAAAGATTCAACACACACCACAAATAATTAGAGACAATTAAATTAAAATTTACCTCAAGACTTTGTAACTTTATATTCTTCCCTCCTCAAGAAACTTTCATCCTCGAAAGTTCTAATCCTGAAAGAGCTCTAGGTACTTTGATCTCATCTCGTCCTCTCGTTCCCATGTTATTTCCTTGAAACGATGATTATGCCATAAAGCTTTCACTAACACTATCCCCCTGTTACGCAAAACTTTCACTTCCCTTGCAAAGATTTGTATCGACTTTTCTTCATAACTTAAGTTCTCATTCAATTGCAAGGGCTCGAAGCCTATCACATGGGAGGGATCTGTCACATACTTCCTCGAAATTGAGACATGAAAGACGTTGTGAACTGCAGAAAGAGAAGATGGCAAGGCTAAATGATAAGTCACCGGGCCAATTCGCTCCAAGACCTCGAAAGACCTAATAAAATGCGAACTTAGCTTTGTAGGGATGAAAGCACTAACGCAGTGAAAATCAAAAAACAAAAATTATTATTAATTTGGGATTTCTGAAATACCCATACACTGGGCAATTAAGAAATAATACAGAGACCAACAAAGAACTTGCCTACTACAAAATTACCCTAGGTTAAGCATGTAATTCAATAAATCTACAGAAAATGGAAGAAATTCTACTTTCATTCAGACAAAATGGCCAATTCTTTCTTTGATCAAAATCAACATTACCTCAAGAGTTTCTCTCCTATTCTCCAAGAATTCTTGCGGTAAAATTGGTTTGTGAGAACTAAAATTGATTGGTAAGGAGGAAGGAAAATTTTATGGAGAGAATTAAAATCACAAAATGTTTATGTGTTTTTCAGAAAATCAAAATTCGTTCACCTGCAAAATGTAGGTCTCTTAACCAATAGGAGAGAGGGAGAACTCACGATTTAGATAACTCCCCTATGTGGGAGTTATCTTCTTTTTTTTTTTAAATTTAATTTAATTAATAATTAAATCTTATTTAATTAATGATTTCATTTAAATCATATTTAAATGAAACATCTCTCACATAACCTATAATTTTAATTCAATTAATTTAACTAAATTAAATTAAATTAAATTAAATAATTATTTAATTCTCCAATTAAATAATTTTCAAATTAAATATCAAATATTTAATTTAGCCTACATTCAAATCATATTCAATTGTGTTTCTCTCATAACCTATAATTTTAATGTGCATCAAATACACATTAATTTTAACTTATAGTTTTAATTGTTGGGGTTGATGCCCTAAATCTCGTGGGTCCTGTAATTGTAATTGTAATGTACAAAGGATTTATTTATTTAATAAAATATTAGGTATTTTATTTGACATTTTGTAGCATTAACCCACAAAACTAATAAACTAACATCCAAAGTTATCTTCTGTAGCTTAAACATGTATGTAGAGACATACAGGTGGATCATGTTTAAATGATAGCCTAAATGGTCTGTAGTAGATGGATAAAGCTGAATACCTTATCCTGGTGACACTACGAATACGACTCACTTTGTAGATATTATAGTTGTTGTAAAATGCTACAAATGATCTGATCCTGATAATTCATGTAGAGACATGTGAGTAGAGGTGTTTGATGCGTTCATATCATGCGATGAAATGAACGTTAAAATTGGGTTCTAACGCACTGTGTTATCTAGTTAAACCCAAGTATAAGCTCAACTAGAGTCCTGGTGAGTCTAGGGTCGAACTCAGGGATTGCTTTGTTGTGAATGCATTGTCAGCTAATGTTATGATCTTGGCGCAATTTGAATCTAAATAGGTGATGAATTTTGATGTTATTCTAATGCTAAGATTAATTTTAATAATAGTTGCGATGGGATTTTTCACTTCAAGTGAAGTAGTGTATGCGACGAATGCAGAATTCAAATAAGTGATAGAGGGTCGAGAAGAATATTCATTAACATTCCCTAAGAAAATATATAAATCATGCATTCAAGTAGTATACTCGATACTATAACCTACATGTGTCAGTGTACATGGCCATAATATCCTATTTTTAGGATGCATGCGATGAGTATATATTGCAAAAGATATTTCTTTATTTCGAAAGAACATCTTTTCTTGTTTTATGATTTCTAAATCTCTAGTTCTTTCGAACCTAGATTTAATCTACTTAGAATAATCTCTCGATTATTTAAGTGTTTCAATAAGTATGCATAAAACAAGCAGAACACATGGTTTAAATATTACTTAATTCATGATAGTTAAATGCTTCTCGACCCATAAATGGTTTAGTGACTCATAATGATAATAGAAAAGATGGATGAGGAATGAATTGAATATGTATTCATATTGAGGAAAGAGGTCTTTCAATGTTTACACAATATAAATACACTATGATAAGAAATAGAGATAGAAAAAAAAAAAAAAAACCGTGGTGTGCATTTTCTTGCTTTCTCTGGCTTTATCAATGGATACTTCACTAGGAGTGTTGAGAATGAGGTTCCTCTTCTACCTCTAGAGGTGATTCTTAAGTCTTCCCTCAAGATTTTCAAATGGTGGAAAGAAGAGTGGATGTTTTGCAGAGTTTTCTTTCTATTTCCCTCATGTGTTTTTCCATGGTGATTTCATGGCGTATTTATAGGCGTTCAGAGGCAGCTTCTCCTCTCTTACTAATGCTGATAAGGTGCATTAAATTCCTACCCTAATGTGCCACCTGCTATGTGTTAGAAGTTCATTGGTTCTACAATGAAGCTTTCTTATCAGCTAGCAGCAAACTCAGAATCGGCCACAATATAACCACAATCATACATCAAGTTCGAACCCAATGGCAACATTGGAAGCGCTTCTCAAAGAATATGTTAAAAAAAACGATGCACAAATCCAGTCGAAAGCCTTTTTGATATGAAATTTGGAGGTCCAAGTAGGGCAGATTGCCAATGAGTTGAAAAATAGGCAACCAGGTACCCTACCTAACAACATTGAGGCTCCATAAGGAAACGACAAGGAGCAATGTCTGGCAATGACATTGTGTAGTGGGAAAACTATGAGTAAGCTACCAGCTGAGCCCCAAGAATCTAGATCAAATAGACCACTGAAACCACAATCCTCGAATGAGCAAGAAATTAAGACTCCAATAACTACTCCAACACTTTCTCCAATTGACCTTGATAACCCCGACCTTACAATAGATATTCCCAGTTCAACTTTTCAACCTTCTAACAAAACTTCAACAACATTGGACTCCTATAATACAAAAACTCCAAAGACTACAAGCCCAGAAGCATTGTTGCAAGTTCCTGATGTGACAAAAGAGAAAAACAAAGCAAGAGAAATCTTGCAAGTGACAACTTCTTTTTCCAATCGGTTAAAGAAGAAAGATGATAGCCAACAATTCAAAAGATTCCTGAATGTGTTGAAATAACTACATATAAACATCCCACTGGTGGAAACTCTTGAGAAAATGTCAAGCTACATGAAGTTTCTAAAGGACATCCTGACCGAAAAGCACAGATTAGGGCCTGATGAGATTCTGTGACGATGCGTGCCAGAGATAGAGGTCCAACGCATCTTAGTGTAATGTTACAAGTCCCCTTATGGTGGACATTTTGGAGGGTAAAGGACTGCAATTAAGGTAATTTAGTACGACTACTTTTGGCCCACTCTATTCAAGGATGCTCGTAATTATGTGGTGGCTTGCGACCGATGTCAAAGAACTGCATTATATTAAACAAGATTGAAATTTCATTGACTTCTATTCTAGAAGTGGAATGTTTGATGTCTGGGGTATCGATTTTATGGGTCCCCAGCATCTTCCGAACATCAGTATAACTTATTGGCAGTTGATTATGTCTTCAAATGGGTGGAGGCCATCTCATGCACCAAAAATGATGCAGCAATTGTGGCAAATTCTTTTAAAAAGAACATCTTCTCTTGTTTTGGGATGCCCCATGCATTAATAAGTGACGAAGGTATGCACTTTATTAACCGCATTATATCTAATCTATTGATTAAGTTTAATGTGAAGCACAGGGTTGCTACTGCATACCATTTGCAGACTAATGGTCAGATAGAGGTTTCGAATCAAGAGATTAAGTCTATACTTGAGAAAATGGTCAGCACCTCTCGCAAGAACTGGTTGCAAAGATTAGACGAGGCTCTCTAGGCCTACTGAACATCGATCAAAACATCTATTGGCATGCCACCCTATGCGTTAGTACTTGGAAAGGCATGCCACCTCCCATTAGAACTTGAGCACAAAGCCTTATGGGCCATAAAGAAGTTAAATTTAGACCTGGAAAGGGTTGGAGATGCAAAAAGCTTCAATAGAATGAGCTAATTGAATGACACTTGACTACATACGAAAATGTCAAGCTATACAAGAATTGGACGAAACAATGGCATGACAACAAGATTAGTAAGAAAGATTTCACTGTTGGTCAACAAATGTTTCTTTTTAACTCTCATTTGTGTCTATTCCCAGGTAAGCTGAAATAAGATGCTCTGGTTTATTCATAATACAAAAAGTTTTCCCCCATAGAGTTGTGGAGTTGATGAATGAGAATGGCAACAACATGTTCAAAGTCAATGGTCAGCGCCTGAAGCCTTACCATGGAGGCTCGATCGATCGCATCAAAGAGACCATTGACCTATGCGGGCAAGATTGATTGCCTGTGCAGAAGACTCCCTGTGGTGACTTCGTTCCAATCTTTCCAAGGATGTCTTCTATCTATCTTTACTTTGCTTTCCTAGTTAGCTTTTGGTTTTGATTTCTTGAATTTTTGTTGTTTTGGAATTCTTTTTGTTAACTTCTTGGTTTGGATGAATTTGACTTTAACTCTCGTCTGATTGCGATAATCATGTTTGATGCAATAAAAAACGATAAAAATGAATGATGCGTCCATACTTCTATGTGGTAATTCTTAATCAATCCTCTCGACGCATGGAATGCTTAGGGTCGTTGTGAATCGTTTCTCGAGGCAATCGAGTGTGTCGTCTAACGAAACGTCTTTTCGTCTATCTCGCATTTAATGATATGACACCAACTACATCATTGTCTTCAGCGTTTGCGATTCTCGAGCATGAACCCTCATAAAACCCTAGTCCATTCTATTCATTTGCTTATCATTTTCGCTCGAAACCTATGTGCTTTAGCTCCCTCCCATTTTTCGATCATCATTTTCTCTCCATTCTGTCTGTATGATCACTGGATTCCATGGCTTCCTCAAGCAATACTAACCTAGGGCTCACCTTTGAGGACGCCAGAAGCCTCCCTTCTCAGCCGACCACCTTTGCTTCGTTGGTTGTAGTCGCCCTATCCGTTCGAGAAGCTGTTTTTCTTTCTGCAAGCCGCCGAGCTCAAGCTCAACCAAAACCAACACGACCAACTTTTTTTCGTCCTAAATAAATCATCCGAGAACCTGCTTTATCTCTGTCTATTTCAACCTCATTGCACAGCCATGAGGGACAATGCAAGGAGGATGTCCTTTCTGCCATTCCTGTTTTTGCTACGCCAATGCTTCCAACTGAGTGTGAGCTTAAAAGAAAAAATGACAAAGAAGTATTTGGCAGCATGTTGAACACCATCGAAAAGGATGGTTGATTGATGGAGGCTGAGGTTGTCAATCAGGCCAAAAGGAGAGAAGAGCATTGAGGTGGAGTAGTGTTAGTGTCGCTGCTGAAGGATCTATTAACGAAGAGTATCCATGAGCGTGTTTGGATCTTTCCGATTTCATTGTGACCAAAATTACCACACACACATTCTATCAAACATTTATACAATTTACACTAATTAACGACATGCTTTGATAAATCAAATACAAGGGATTGAGTTCACATACTAGTTGAAGACTCGCTTCACTTCGAACTCAATGCAGTGGAAATAACTTGTACGATCTTTATCGTCTAGTAAAGCAGTCGACTTCGGCAGCACGATCATCTACATGAACGGCAGCAATACGAACAAGCACGAGCAAGCAGGAGCGGGGACAACACCATCATTTAGAGCCCTTGGTATTCTTGGAGTAAGAATCCAAAGAGTGGTCTTTGTTAATTTTGGTAGAGGTAGGAGGAACAGGCAGATCGTGTAGATGATAAGCAAGTGGGAAAGAATGCTATCGTATAGCGGATGCTTATCGTTTAGAGAAAGCTATACGATCGTGTAGGTTTTACTAAGTGATCGTCTAGTAATAGGTAAACGATTATTTAGAAAACATGGCATGTTAGGCGATCGTTTAGAAAAGCTAAGCGATCGTTTAGAGAAAAGCGTGCGATCCTTTAGACGCGGGCTGTGCGGTCGTTTAAGCGACAAAGCTCTATCGTATAGGCTCTCAGCTAAGTGATCAAAACGTTTTCACACCGGTTGCGATTTTTTCGAACTCTTGCAAAATGGAACAAATTTTCATTTTATTCTTCAGTTACAATAACCGAATACTAAATTTCCCACTAACGCACGATCGAGGAGAAGATTTTGGCCAATTATCACATAATTAACCAATTTAATTAATAAATGAATATAATTATATTATATTTTTACCCTATAGTTAAATATCATATATCTACTATAGTAATTTCTCCTCCACTTGATATAAATCATATTTATATCTAATTTACTCCAAAATAATGTATCTCATACATTTAGCCAAGTATATCATATATAACCAAAGTCCTTCTTGTCAATCTGAATATTTCAAACTGACCAAAAAACTGATTCTCTTAAGTTCTGTGTTATGGAGGGAATTTATGGCTAATGGCCTTAGCACATACAAATTACTTTCCAGATATGCTGTACAAATAGTAACACCATCTTTATGAATAAACACTTTATCCAGATTTAAACTAAACAATGTATTTACATTGTAACAAGCACTTTACAGAAATAAGGTTCCTCTTAAGTTCGGGAACAATATATACATCATTCAAAACTAGAAACCTATTCTGTAAAGCTAATTGGAGCCCTTCTACTGCCACAGCTGAGACGACGTGTCCGGTGCCTACTCGCATCGTCATCTCACCAGCCTCTAGCTGTCGCCAGGATCTAATCCCCTGAAAAGAAGAAACAAAAGTGATTAGCGGCGCCCGAATAAATTATCCAGGTAGAATCATCATTCTTCCCTAAACAAGTTTCAAGTACAAGTAAATCATATTTACCTTTATCTGCCTTGGCCTTAGCCTTGGCGGCCTTCCTTTCCTTCAACCAGCGAGGACAGCTCCTCTTCCAGTGTCCATCTTTGGTTGTAGTGGAAACACTTTCCTTTTCAACTGGCGGTGGAGCCTTCTTGGGGCAACAGGCGGCGGGTTAGCAGGCGCCCTTCCCTTTTCCCTTTTCCCTTTTGCAGATTTAGAAGTAGAAGGTGCAGACTTCGTTTTTGAGGTCAAAACCTCTATGGAACGTCCTGAAGGATGAAGAAAATTTGCCTCACCCTTTTCCACTCCTTATTTTTTCAGTAAGATTTGGTAAGGTTTATAACTGTGTGAGGGAGAGTTGTAAGGTTATATTTTACTTTGTTAAGAATCTACACTTATTACTTAACAGTGTAGAAAGCCTCTCCGGCAATAGAATGCAGGATTTATGTCTAACTGGCTACCCTCATCGATGGTAGACCCATTCAACTCCGTCACATTAGATGTGGAAGATGTGTACGCCAATTGTTACAAGTTCACGAATAGAGGAGCCTTCCTTCCATTTGGACTTGAATATATACTTAAGAGCCTCATGCATAAGCTGTTCAGACGGTTGTCCAACATCCTGCAGGAGACTCCATGATCTCACGCGCTGAGACGCGCTAGGGCTCATGTTTCTTGGCCAAGACATTAGAGCCAGAAGACTTGCCAAGATATAGGCTCGGGCCTTCTCATTCGTCGCTGTGATCCATCGTATATATGCGCTTCCCGAACATTTCGGCAGAAATTTGGAGCTGGAATAGGAGGACGGACCTCCATAAGGGCGAACTTGAGATCTTCAATGATAAGAATCATCGTGATCACGTGTTTCCATGCCGAAAAGTTATCGGTAGTTAATTTTTCGGTGCTAAGAAAGCTAACGTGGCTGTGGCCATTTTTGAAAAGATTTTGTTTGCTGAAAATATGAACAAAACAGATTTTTGCTAAACCACGTTTAAACCAATTAATTTTGCAAAATAGTTTCAAATACCCTAAGTACTTCTATTTTGAAATGATGCTCAGTGAGGCAGGACAAAACGTCACCGATAGGGTGATCAGATGCCTCTTCGCTGGGATGAGACATTTTCAAACCATTAGGCAGAACCAACGCTTGGAGCTGAACCTAACAACCACCATTTATTCGGTCCATAACTGTTAACCTTTAACAATTCCGCGTAAGTGTAAACCCCTCGCTTTCGTGGGCCAGAGTCCCGCCCTAATGAGCCCACCGTAGGGAAGAAAGTAGATTAGGAAAGAGACTAAGTTGCCTTATCCTTCTTACATGAGATCAAATAAAGAAACATGCAAAACTGCCATCCTTTAGGGGGACACTCCCAGGGTGCCTTGAGGTGATGCGCAGTAATTTTATTCAATCCAACGAGGGAGACCGAGGGATATGCTGTCGCACTTCCCGCTCCCACTTACTATGAACACTCTCTCCATCCACCTCGATATTGACCTACCCAAACACCATCTATTAGAGGGACATGCCAAAGAAGGGTAGATCTCACGGTGTGGACTATTTAGGAGAAACGTGAAAGGTTTAAGTGAAGCATCATATGCCCCAAGTACCTCTTAAATGTTCTACCTAGGGGTTCATTAACCTAGACAATCCGGCTACTGATTTTAGTCTAAGTCATCTTTTTAAGGTTCGCTCATAAATAACTTTTGTCTATGAAACACTTTAATGGACTGTTCTTAACTTGCATGCATGCATCAAATCTATCTAATTCACCTTTCCATGTAAGTTCCCAAGTAGGGGTTTTACTAAAGGAAATCGGAACGATGATTTCCGGGAGCAGCGGAAGCAAGACTATTCCAAATTACAATTATGAATCAACAATACATTTATAGTAGACTTGAATACAAATGGTTATGCAAATATACAGAGAAATTACAGCATGAATATCAAATGTACAGAGGTAAAAATTGTACTAACAAAGGCAGAAGCGTCTCCACGCTTCGATGCGCGACCGCTCGAACAACAATGACTACGAACACTCGATCTACCCAATCGCAACACTGCACGAACACAACACGAACACTTTGAGCTCGTCCTCAATGATCTCCTCAGTCACGATCTCCTCCGCAACACGAACTCCTCCTCAACATTACGGACGGACTCCTCCAAAGCACCACGAACGGCCTCTGGAAAACCTCGATGATGTTGAGTTGAGTCTGACACCACCAACAAGGCGACCTTGGTATTCTCGGTGTGAGAATCCAGAGGGTGGGCTCTGTTCGGACTTGGTGTGAGGCAGATGAACGGAGGAAATAGCGATCGCGCACTCGATTGGGAAAGTGGGAGAAGAGGTCGATGCCTAATCGTTTAGATAAAGCTATGTGATCGTCTAGCAAAAGCTATGCGATCGTTTAGCTTTATCGTTTAGCTCGGTTGATTTTACACGATTGTTTATCTTGGGCCAGCGCTAAACGATCATTTAGTAAACACTGCTCGATTGTTTAGTTAGCACCTGTACGATTGTTTACCTATCCCAGCCGTCGTTTAGTAAATCTGTATTTACTTGATGACTTCCGTGAGTTTCTTTTCACCGGAAAGAAAACTCAACATCTTTTCAAAACTTTTGTGAAAACTTCATTTTCAAAAATAGGAAACCGATTTCCTTTTAAACTTACGATTATCATGACCAATAACCACCTACTACATTTGGTTATTTAAAAGAAAAATATTAATGATCTAATAATTAATATTATTATAAATATAAATGATAACCAACTTATCGTACTATATTTATAATCTATAGTTTTAATATTTCATCTCATGAAACATATAAACCATAGTTCTTTTTCTATTCCGTGGTACTTAATGTAAATCTCATTTACATCAATCCTCCACTAGATGTATCTCATACATCATACCGATTATATCATATATAATCAAAATACCTCTTGTCAATTCGAACATTTCAAATCATCACCAAGAACTTGATCCTTCAACATGAATCCAAGCTACCAAGGGGACCTCTTGGATCTGTAGATCCGAAGCTCCAACGGTATGTGAATAACTGACTAAACTCTTTAGTCATGGAATTCACCATCCGTTAACTTCAGGCACTCCACTAAAGACTGACAACTGAACTCTCCTCACTTCAATTATATTATGTGTCCATCTTAACCAATCAGCAGTGCGGCAACCCTTCACAGATCGCTCGTAAGTACAGATGGGCTAATAACCGTTATGCCCCTGTAGTTATATCTGTCTCCTTAAGTACCACTGATCCCTCTAATGAACATAAATCATAGTCCTACTATGACTGAGTCTTCTCTTCCAAAGAGAAGTTGTGGCCACTATGTTCAAGCTCCGAAATCAGCCTTTAAGGAAGCAATCTCTCTACTTATCCCTACTTCAGGAAATGAGTGAATTCCATATTGTGAATTGAGTTCCCAGCTCCCAGATCAGTTAAGTCCCCAAGAAGGTAGGCATGTTGAGTTGGCAATCTGGCCATTCTCACCTATACTAATCAAAGGACCGCCTTTAAAGGCAGGAGTTCACAAAACATTTAGGATTGAGGTCGTGTCACCTATGGTCATTTAGGTGAGATGCAAGTCTCTAGTATCAATGGCGTTATATACAGAGTCTAGTTATCTCGTGGTCCAGGTCTTATACAAACTTTTTGTATAGGACACATCTGCTCCATGTCTCCACACGAATGGTTAGGATCAAACATCTGTAGTAGTTTACAACACTTGCAAATCTCTACAAAGCGGGCCGTATCCGTAATGTCACCAGGATCAGGTATCCCACCTTAATCCTTGTACTACAGACCAATTTAGGTTATCACTTAAGGCATGATCCATTTGTATATCACATATACATGCTTAAGTTCACATAAGATAACCAAGGAGCTTTGTTTATTGGATATGAGTAAATGCCAGAATTAAATAACACTTATTTTATTTATTGAACAATGTGTATCTTTACAAAACAACGAGACTCTGGGAGAATTAGGACACCAATCCCAACAGTTACATTTCCGTCAACTTAAATACCCAGCCTATACAGAACCCGCCTTAGACAAAAAGTCCCTTATAAATAGATTCGCTACACTTTAACCTTTTATTAGTCAATTTAATTCTATTAAACAGATTAAAAGATTAAAGCCTTAGGGTTGCTAATCATATTAGAACCGTGATCTTAGGTCTATGTGATTCAAGTTTTAAATATTTTAAAACCATGAAATAAGCCTAAGTGAGCATGCATGTCTTTCTTATTGCTTTTAGTTATAATTTCTTTTTAACTTTTGAAAAGAAACAACTTAAAACCCATTATGCACAACTAGGTATTTATAACGCTTATAAAGTAACCTATGTATCATACTTCATGCAATGTCTGGTGATTACTATACATAACTTTTATATACATGTAATAACCAAGCAAGCATGCTTTCCGTTCACTTTTATACTATAACAATTATAATATAAAGATGATGCATGTTAATGCTTTTTATGCATGCATAAATATCTCTTATATTATATGATGCATGACTATGCTCTTACATAATTAAATCATGCTTCTCTAAATTATAATATTTACAGTAAAGAGATGATGTATGACCAATGCATAACCTAAGGTGGGATTTACTATATGTGAATACCATATGGCATATAAATACCATACATCGCATGTAATAAACTAAGGATTAATGGACCGGAATGAGCCTTTACAAAAAATCGGAATGAAATAACTCTATCTATTACATTTTTCATCGAGCAAACTGGTTCACAGGTGAACCGGGTCTTGAACCTCCAGTAGAACTCCATCGTTTAGTAAACGCAAAAGTGCACACTAGACGATAGGCGTAAAAGCTAAATAATCCTTAGATGACAACGAGGCTGTGAAGCCTGATCGTCTAGGCGATCACTTAATGTGGCGAAAGGTAAACAATTTACTGTGCGTTGCTAAGCGATCGTTTAGTCAGTTACTAAGCGATGAAGCTTGTTGAGCTAAACGATTGTCTAGTGCGCGTGCGTGTTAAACGATACGCGAGCATCCCATAGTCCTGTCTCTTATACACATCTAGATGTGTATAAGAGACAGACACTACCCGATCAACCCTTGATCATCTTCTTCCTCGAAGAACAACAACCCTTGCTCCGATCTTCTTCATGAACGACTCAAGACTCAAACTGATTTTGAATTACAGATAACGATTAATAATGCCCAAAAACACAGGGGCCTTTACAATCAACCGAAAATGCAAAATAATTAAATCAAGCTGAGGCTATCATCCCAGAAAACTCCATTAATCCGCACAACCACAACAATTTAACAATTAAACAGAGCAGATATGCACCCACCAAGAATGCATATGCAATTCATTGCATCAATGAAATTGGAATATCAGAATCTGGCGCTGATACCAATTGAAGGATCTCTTAACGAATGGCATCCATGAGCGCGTTCAGATCTTTCCGATTTTATTGTGACCGAAATTACCACACACACATTGCATCAAATAGTTATACAATTTACACTAGTTAACAACATGCTTTGATAAAAAAATACAAGGGATTGAGTTCACATACCAGTTGAAGACTCTCTTCACTTCGAACTCAATGCAGCAAAAACAACTTGTACGATCTTTATCGCCCAGAAAAGCAGTCGGCTACGGCAGCACGATCGCCTACATGAACGGCAGAAACACGAACAAGCACGAGCAAGCAGGAGCGGGGATGACACCACCACTTAGAGCCCTTGGTATTCTTGGAGTGAGAATCCAAAGAGTGGTATTTATTGAATTTGGTAGAGGTAGGTGGAACGGGTAGATCGTGTAGACGATAAGCAAGTGGGAAAGAAAGCTATCGTATAGCGGATGCTTATCGTTTAGAGAAAGCTACATGATCGTGTAGCTTTTACTAAGCAGTCGTTTAGTAATAGGTAAATGATCGTTTAGAAAACACGACACACTAGGCGATCGTTTAGAAAAGCTAAGCGATCGTTTAGGAAAAAACGTGCAATCATTTAGATGCGGGGTGTGCGATCATTTAAGCGACAAAGCTCTATTGTATAGGCTCTCAGCTAAGCGATCAAAATGTTTTCACACTGTTTCCAATTTTTTCGAACTCTTGCAAAATGAAACAATTTTTCATTTTATTCTTCAGTTACAATAACTAAATACTGAATTTCCCACTAACGCACGATTGGGGAGAAGATTTCGGCCAATTATCACATAATTAACCAATTTAATTAATAAATGAATATAATTATATTATATTCTTACCCTATAGTTTGATATCATATATTTACTATAGTAATTTCTCTTCCACTTGATATAAATCATATTTATATCTAATTTCCTCCAAAATAATGTATCTCATAAAAATTTAGTCAATTATATCATATGTAATTAACTAGTTCAATTATATCATATATATCGAACTCCCTCTTGTCAATTTGAACATTTCAAACTTATCCAAAAATTGATTCTCGACTTTATCCAAGCTACTTAAGGGACCTTATGGACCTGTGGCTTGAAGCTCCAACGATACGTGAATAGTTGACTAAACTCCTTAGCCATGAGATCCACGATCTGTTAACTGCCAGGCATTCCACTAAAGACCAATAGCTGAACTCTTCTTACCATAGATATATTTCTATGTCCATCGGATATAACAATCATGAGTACGATGTTCCTTCACAGATGCTCGTAAGTACATCTGAGCTAATTTATCTTTTTTCCCCTGTAGTTACATCTCACTTCTTAAGTACCACTGATTCCTCTAATGAACAATACAACTGAGCAAAACTTAAGTTACATACAGATAACTAGGGATATTATGTTTATTGGTTTGTGGTAAAGCAAACAAAACATACAACTGAGCAAAACTAAGATGTGATGTAAATATCATATATTATACAACACAAGCGTTCGTACAAATTGTTTACAAACTACAGGACATGAGACTTTAGGGCATCAACCTTAACAGCTGCAAGGGTCAGCCTTTGCGGCCGAGGATCCTAAAGCGAAAGTGCCAGTAGACCTGTTAATGAACCTATTAAGTCGGTTTAGGAAGCATTTATAGAAAAGAAGAAGGAGAAAGAAAAGAAAACAAAGGAAGAGAAGGAGAAGGAAGCTGCGGAAAAGGAAGAAAAGAAAAAGAAAAAGGAGGAAAGAAGGATGAAAAGGGAAGAAAAGCATCGACATAAGGCCGAGCGTTAAATTGTGGAGGAGTAGTCCACCAACATAGGGGTGGAATTACCATTGGTGATGAAGTCTGTGTTAGGAAACTGAATCTTATTTTAATACTCCGATTAAGTAAACGACCGACAAAACAGCCAAATGAAGACTGATTTTTTTATTAAACGATAATGTCAAACAGGACTAAACGATCGTTTACAATTTCCACTCGACCGTTTTTCAAATACTAAACGATCGTTTACAAGTTCTACACGATCTCTAAGGATTACTAGACGGTCGCTTACAAAATACTTCTGTGATCGCTTACAAACTTCTATACGACCACTTAGAATCTATTACACGATCGTTTACAGATTACAACACGACCGCCTACTACTACTATACGATCGTTGGCCTCCGCTACACAATCGCTTAGAAGAAGTAAACGATAGACATCACATAATGATAGGAACTACGTGATAGAACGCCCACCCTCCCAATCTCGAGAGCACCCCTTTCCAACTTCAGAAATACAAATCCTTCGTACCCGCCTTTTTGTTTCTTCCTTCCTTTAAACGATCAACTTCTGAACAGAATTTCAGTTGCGGTTCTCAACATCCCTAACAGACTCAACCTCTGGCGTCGAAACTTTTTCCAACCTTTTACTCCTCATTCTTTGAGTAAGATGCCTATCATTACCTCCCCCTTCCACCTTTACCTTGTCCTCAATGTAAAATTCAGAAAACTAATTTTGGAAGTCATCGAGCACCTCCCATGTCGCCTCATGCTCTAGCAAGCCTTTCCACTTTACCAACACTTCACGTCCCCGCTGCGATAGCCTCGACCTAGAGCTCAAAATAACTTTTGGTTCCGGCAACCAAATGTGATTTTCATTGACTAAGGGATCCGTAGACGACTCCCCCTGGGGTTGGCTAACCAACTTCTTTAACTGAGAGACATGAAACACGGGATGTATAGACATTGTTGATGGAAGATTCAATTTGTAGGCCATTGCGCCCACTCTGTCGACCACTTGATATGGTCCATAGTACTTGGGAGATAGTTTTCAAACTTCTTTTGTCGAATTGAAATTTGACGATAAGGTCATAACTTCAACCACACCCAATCACCAATCTGAAATTCAACATCACGACCCTTCTTGTCCGCAAACTTCTTCATTTTCTCTTGAGCCTCCTACAAATGATCCTTGAACACACGCAACGTCGCATCTCTATCTCTCATTTGTTGATCCAAAGTTGCATTGGCAGTATAATCATCCCCATCATAAACTAGCACTGGGGGTTGTCTTCCATACACAATCTGAAAAGGAGAGAAGCCAGTAGAAACGTTATATGTTGTGTTATACCAATATTCTACCCAATGCAACCAGTTGATCCATTCTCTCGGCCTCTCTCCACAAAAACACCTGAGATACATTTCTACACTGCGATTCACTACCTCCGTCTGACCATCCGACTGTGGATGATAGACTGTGCTGCGGTGGAGCTTAGTACCCATTAATTGGAATAACTCTTGCCAAAGTAACTCACAAACACCTTGTCCCGATCCGACACAATTGACTTTAGTATGCTGTGAAGATTAACTATTTCTCTACAAAATGTATTAGCTACAATACTAGCATTAAAAGGGGCTTCAATGGCAGAAAATGAGCATATTTACTCAAACGATCCACGACTACTAAGATCACCTCATATCCCTTCGCCTTTGGTAAGCCTTCAATAAAGTCCATTGAAATGTTTGCCCACACAACATCAGGAGTAGGCAATGGCATCAACAATCCGGTTGGTGATAATGCTAACGACTTATTCTTCTGACAAACGATGCATTCCTCCACCTACCTCTTAACAACCATTTTCATGCCTTCCCAATACAACTCCCCTGCTATTCTCTTGTATGTTCTAAAAAATCTGGAATGACCACTAAACACCGAATCATGATACGTATGCAAGATTGTAGGGATCAACGAAGAGGAGCTAGAGAGTACTAACCTCCCTTTATACTTCAACACACCCTATTGTATAGAAAAATCCTGTACCTCATCCTCTTTCTTTAGTACACGCTCTTTAGTTCCCTTTAACCGGTCATCGAGCTCAACTTCCTTCTGAATCATAACTATATCAATCAAAGTAGGAGCTGATATTTGAGCCAGCTGAGCCTCGATCTCCACCCTGGATAAGGCATCCGTGGCATCATTCTCCAACCCTAGTCGGTATATCACTTCAAAATCATAGCTAAGTAACTTAACTACCCACTTCTGATACTGTGGTGTATCATCCTCTGTTCCAACAGAAATTTCAGAGCCTTCTGATCGGTCTTGATAACAAATCGTCGTCTTAACAAATAATGATGCCACCGCTGCACGGCCATGACAATTGCCAACAATTCCCTCTTATACACCGGCTTCGCACGATCCCGTAAGGACAGAGTGTGGCAGTAAAAAACGATTGGCTGCTTCTTTTGTACCAACACCGCGTTTATGTCATATCCGGATGCATTTATCTCCACCTCAAATGGTCTACTAAAATCAGGAAGTGTCAACACTGGTAACGTCATCATGGTTGTTTTGAGCTTCTCAAAAGCAAACAGAGCATCCTCTGTCCATCGAAACATTCCGTCCTTCAATATTTGCTTCAAAGCCGCTGCTATACTGCCATAATTTTGTACCAATCTTCGATAGTAACCAAACAAGCCTAAAAGTCCCCGCACTTCCTTCATTGTCTTAGGTACTGGCCACTTCAACACTGCCTTACCTTCTCCGGATCAACCTCTACTCTCTGTTGAGAAATAATATGCCCCAAATACTCCACCCTGTCTCTTGCAAACTAACACTTCTTCTGATTAGCGTAGAGCTCGTTCTCCCTTAAGACTACCATTACTACTTCTAAATGCTGCGAGTGTTCTTCAAAGTTTCGACTATACACCAATATATCATCAAAGAAGACTAACACAAAGTGGCGCAAATACGGTTTGGTTCATCAATGCTTGAAAAGTAAAAGGTGCATTAGTTAAACTGAAAGGCATTACCAGAAATTCATAGTTCCCTTATGTGTCCGGAAGGCTGCCTTCTCCAGATCCCTCAGATTCATTCGAATTTGATGATATCCAGACTTCAAATCTAGCTTCCAAAATTAGTCAGCTCCATGTAACTCATAAAAAAGCTCTTCTACTACAGTGTTAAGGGCACAATAATCTACACAAAACCTCCATCCGAAATAGTAGCAATTTTAAGGGCACGATAATCTACACAAAACCTCCATCCTCTATCCTTCTTTTTAACTAATAGAACAAGACTTGAATATGGACTGGTACTCGATCGAATGATGCCCGAGTTCAGCATTTCCTCTACCAGTTTCTCCATCTCGGCCTTCTGATGGTATGCATACCTATATGGTCGAACGTTTATGGGGCTGGTTCCTTCCTTTAAGTGAATGTAATGCTCGTTATTTCGTCGAGGAGGTAACTCTCCAAGACATTCAAACATGTTTTAAAATTGGTTGAGCAAATTTGACAAAGGCTCCGGTACTGGTTTAACTGCTCTGTTTCCCCCTTACTCATCAGTTATCTCGTCTTCATTCAACAGTCTGCATTCAACCAAGAATCCTTGATCTTATGTCTCCTACGTTTTTACCATACATTTCAGACTAATCCTCGCCTTCGTCAGACTTGGATCCCCTGCAGAATTATCTTCCGACCCTTATGAGTAAACGTCATTGTGAGACTTCACCAATCAAACTTTGTTTTTCCTAAGGAATGTAACCACTACATTCTCAAGATCACATCCACACTTCCCAACTTCAATGGCAAAAGATTATCGCACACTTTCTAATCACCTAACTTCATTTCCGCATTTTTACAGAACCCCTTTCCACGCACCGTAGTTCTTGATCCAGCACAACTTCATAATTGGTTGTACACGTGACATCTAACTGCAGAAGATTCACTAGGCCGTCTGTTATGAAGTTGTGCATAGCACCACAATCTATCAGTACCACGGTAGATTCTCCCCCGATGATCCCTTTAATCTTCATCGTTTGTGGATTAGTTAATCCCATGACCGAATTCACAGACAGTTAAGCAATTGGTGAAAGTTCTTCGCTCAGCGTTGACATATTCAACTCTAATGTCTCTTTTGCAACTTCATTGTCTTCACACAATTCCCATTCTTCTCCAGACGCTTGAACTACAAGTAATCTCAATTCTCTCAATTCCCGCCCTTTGCACCAATACCCAACAATGTACTTCTCATTGCACCGGAAACAGAGTCCTTTTTCCCTCTTCTATTGGAATTCCGCATCCGTTAATCTCCTTGCTGGAGTGTCTCTCCGATTATCGTTATTTGTTGTTCCTCATAAAGTAATGGTCCTCATCGGAAAGGACTCTCCCGTTTTCCCTTCTTCCTTCAGTCCACCCCTGCCTACTGGTTTACTCACATTATCAATGTTGAATTTCGAAGAGTTCGAGTTTTGGAATTTACCTCCATATGTTTGTGCTTGTCCTACTTCAACCCGCACATTTTCTCTATCTTCAACTCGTTGGGCCAACGACATCATTTGTGTTAATCCAATAGGATCCCGACATTCAACTTCAGCCTTTATCCATGGTGCCAATCCATTCATGAACGTCTCCTCTAAAACTTCATTTGGCAAATGAGGCAACGATGCTACTAGCTTATCAAATAGATTTCGATTTGCCTCCACAGTCGTTTCTTGTTTAATAGCCAAGAATCTTCCACAAATCGATCCCTCCCTTAAAGATCGGAATTGGACTAACATTCTTTTCTTCAAATCTTCCCAGTCTTTAAACGGTTCTCTGCCCTCTTTTGACCGGTCCTAGTCTAATGCGGCATCGTCGAAGCTTACAACTGCCACAGTCATTTTCTTCGATTCAGTCAACTTGTGAATTTGAAAATAATGACCTGCTCTGAATAGCCAGGCATCCGGATCACTTCTGCTAAACATCGGCATTTCCAGTTTCTTGAATTTACTACAGTCACCAAATGCTTCTTCCCCGGTTGCTTTCACTGAACTATTTGTTCCACAGACATTATTGGTATTCGATCCTTTCGCTTCCTCCGCCACCTTTGCTTTTCCCTTGGCCATTTTCGTAACGTAGAAAATGAGCATCTGTTGGTGTTTCTCTGCTTGCATCCTCAATCGCTCGATGCTCTTTGCTAACGATGCCAGATTCTCCTCTATAGTTGGTAACTTCTTCATCTCGACTCTAAGTTCGGAGATCTCCTGGTCGAGCAACTCCAATTTCTCTTCAAAGCGTTTCTAAGCCATGCTTGCCCAGGTGAATTTGCTCTGATACCAATTTGTTAGGAAACTGATTCTTATTAATACTCCGATTAAGTAAACGACCGACACAACAGCTAAACGAAGATTGAGTTATTTATTAAACGATAGCGTCAAATAGGACTAAACAATCATTTACAATTGCCACTCAATTGTTTGTCAAATACTAAACGATCGTTTATAAGTTCTACACGATCGCTAAGGATTACTAGACAATCGCTTACAAAATACTTCTGCGTTCGCTTACAAACTCCTAATTGACCGCTTACAGATTACAACACGATCGCCTACTACTACAACACGATCGTTGGCCTTCGCTACACGATCGCTTAGAAGAAGTAAACGATAGACAACACACAACGATAGGAACTACGCGATGGAACACTCGATCTCCCACTTTCGAGAGCACCCTTTTCCAACTTCAGAAATACAAATCCTCCATGCCTGCCTTTCTATTTCTTCCTTCTTTTAAACTATCAACTTCTGAACAGAATTTCAATTGCGATTCTTAACCTCCCTAACGGTACATGAATAGCTGACTAAACTCTTTAGACACGAGATCCACCATTCGTTAACTGCTAGACATTCCACTAAAGACCGACAACTGCACTCTTCTCCTCACAGACATATGTCTGTGTCCATCAGATATAACCAATCAATAGTACGATAACCCTTCACAGATGCTCGTAAGTACAGCTGGACTAATTTACCATTTTGTCTCTATAGTTACATCTAATTCTTTAAGTACCACTGATCCCTTTAATGAACAATACAACATAGTCCTACTATGTGTGGACACTTTTTGAGCCATGAGAAAGTGTGTGGTGCCACATTGTTCAAGCCCCTGAATTAGCCCTTGAGGGAGAAATCTATCTACTTATCCCTGCTTCGAGGAAGGAGTGAATTCCATCTTGTGTAGCTGAGTTACCAACTCCCAATTCAGACGAATCCCCAAAGTGGTAGGTTTGAGTCGGCGATTTGGCCACTCGCACCCATACAAATCAAAGGACCACCCTCAAAGGCAGAAGTTCCCAACTCACTCAGGATTGAGGTCATGTTACCTATGGTCATCCTAGTGAAGTGAAGTCTCTATCATGAACGATATTATATAACGAGACTATAACACTTCATGGTTTGGTCTTATACAAACTCCTTTGTATATGACGCCCTTACTCGCATGTCTCTACATGAATGATCAGGATCAGACCATCTGTAGCAAGTCACAACACTTGTAACCATTCTACAAAGTGAGCCGCATCCGTAGGGTTACCAGGATAAGGTTTCCCTCATATATCCATATATTACAGACCATTTTGGTTATCACTTAAGACATGATTCACCTGTATGTCTCCACATACATGCTTAAATTAAAGCAAATAAAACATCCAATGTTCATAGACAAAAGTGAAGAAAATATCATATATTATACATCACAAGCATTTGTTCAAAACTATGTTTACAAACTACAGAACCCAACGGGAGTTTAGGGCATCATCCCCAACATCATCACCCCACTTTCCTCAACGCAGCACTTCATTACCCCACTCTTCTTAATGCATCCCTTCACCACCCAATCACCCACCAACACACATTCTATATTTCACCCTCGATAAGCTCCAAATATTTCTTTCCCATGAACTCCAAATGTAGCTTGCGCCTCTCCACCAGTCCCTCATTGAATTGCATCGCGATGTGGATACCATTCGTCCGTCGTTTGACAATGTGCAGTGCAACATTTTTACCATATGCCAATTCTAGCGCATGCAAGCAGAATGGAGCCATGAGTATTTTAACTTCTTAACAGCTTACCTTCATGGCCTAACCGTTTCCCTTCATCTCCGCTAGCTTTTTTCACTTTTCTAATGTACAAAGCTATGCCTTTTTGGCATTGCAAAATGATGCTCTTCCGCTGCAGCAGTAAATTTGGGGGCGTTGTTTTGGAATTTGATTTTTTCTATATATTATTTCCTTTGCTTGTGTATAGGATTGAGAGATTGGTTAAGAATGGACTTCTAAGTGAATTAGAAGAAAATTATTTATCTGTATGTGAGTCATGCCTTAGAACATGTCAAAGAGTCAAAGAACCCTTAGAACATGTACATTTAGACCTATGTGGTTTGATGAATGTTAAGGCAAGAGAAGGGTTTGAATTTTTTGTCACTTTTACTGATGATTGTTCTAGATATGGGTATGTTTATTTAATGCAACATAAGTTTGAAGCCCTTGAAAAGTTCAAGAAGTACAAGGCTGAAGTTGAAAATGCATTAAATAAAATAATAAAAACATTTCAATCTGATCGAGGTGGAAAGTATAGGATCTAAAATTCCAAGATTATTTGGTAGAACATGGTATTGTATACCAACTCTCGGTACCGGGTACACCTCAGTAGAATGGTGTATCAAAAAGGAGAAATCGAACCTTAATGAGCATGGTTTGGTCTATGATGAGTTATGCTTCCTTACATGACTCGTTTTGGGGTTATGTAGTATAGACTGCAACTTACATTTTGAACCGCGTTCTTTCCAAAAGTGTTATTGGAACACTTTTGGAATTGTGGAATGGTTGTAAAGGTAGTTTAGCTATTTCAGGATCTGGGGTTGTCCAGCACATGTGCTTGAGGCAAATCATAAGAATCTGGAACCTCGTTCAAAATTATGCCTATTTGTAGGTTACCTAAAGGAACGAGAGGTGGTTACTTCTACGATTCTAAAGATAATAAATTTTTTGTGTTGAAAAACGCAACCTTTTTAGAAGAGGACCACATTAGGGAGCATAAGCCCCACAATAAGATAGTGTTAAATGAAATTTCCAGTGAAGCTATTTGATGACATAAAATTTGTCCATAAACTTGTAACGCATAAAATTTATCTTCTTATGTCATACAACTTATGGATGATTATAATGCAAGATACAACTTGTAAGCGCATAATGCGATGATGGAAAGATATGTGATACTACTTCTAGATGTATGCGTTATTAATGGAATGCTTGTAGTATGCTATGCGTTGTCAGAAGTTTCCTTGCGTTGAAACCAAGTATAATTTCACTGCAAGTTTCTCGAAATGATCCGAGGTCGAACACAGGAATTGTTTTAGGTTAATTGTGTTATGTTCGTGATATATGTGACCGGTGGTTTTTCACTTTAATAAAAGTGAGGTTTGTACATGCGATAAAGTAAAACATGCGTTACAGTAAAGTTGCGGTAATAAAATAAAATGCAATAAAAGTAAACCTAAGCTATGATGATACAAGATATAAGTTACATGATACATGATATCGAGTTTGAGACTGACTATGAAGATTATACAAAGAATCGTGTTGTGTGGTGGCAAGGCTTTATGTACGAAACAGAAAGAGAAAAGATAATTAGTACAAATATCACAAGTTCATTAATTGCATTAAAGATATACTACGGTTCCGCTTTCCCTTGGCGTACACCTCTCGGTGATCGGTCGTGTTCCTATATCTCTGTGGTGAAACAGGGATGAACGTAATGACTGCAAGGTTGCTTCCATCTCTGGAAGTACTTCTTGCTTTAGTTAACACATTCTTCTAACATTCTCTCGATAGATCAGAATGGCATCTTCACTTTTGCTCTCACAGGTGAAGATGTCGTCTAGCATGCTTTAGCTAAACACATTTATTTCTTTAGCACAAATTAATTTACTTGTTTAATTCATTCTAATTACCAAGGGATTAAGAAAACATCGTGGAGAAAATGATTAATAGAGGAATGAAAGTAGACAGAAATATGGAAATGAAAATGATCACATTTAATTATAGAATCAAGCATCTGATACATGGTGTGAATGATTTAGACTAAGAAGATGAGATATAATTGATGATAGAGATAGAAACAAATACAGAAGAGTGTCAATGTCTTGACACAGATCTGGATGGAGAAATTGCTTGCCGGTGTATGGAGTGAATGAAAGGATGAGCATCCCTCTCAGGCTTGCTCAATCGGTAGAGTTGATCTAGGTATAGAGCTTCATGACGGGGATTTGGAATGATTCGCCCTGAGACTCACCTCTCGGCCTTGCCTCTTTTCTTCCCGGATCTTCTCCGATCAGCACATAGATTAGCCTCTCTCTCAATATACAAATATCAAAATAGCCTCGTATCAAGTATATTTTTCAGTGAATTCTCTGAGGGTATTTATAGATGAATGCTCTAACTCTCTGCCGTGTGGTCCCCACTTTATTGTTATGGAAATTCCGAAAATGGTGGAATAAATATTCCTTCTGTTATGCAATCAATCCGTCGAAAATTCACAACGGTTAGTTGTACACGTGTCAAAATCCTCCGTGATTGCGTTGCTCATTTGCATCTTTCGATCGTGTGCTCACACGCGGTATTGTTTTTTATTATCGCATGTGGTTGAAGTTGCGTTGATCGCAAAGCTCTTGATCGATTGTCGCATTCGCCGTCATTACGTTGATCGTCTAATCATTCCTGAATGATGGGCACAATACGACGTAGATGCGTTAATCTTTTTCTCTTGAGCCATGATTGCATACGATGACTTAATTTCCCGCAAAATAGACTTGAAATATTCTTTTCTACCATCTCAATGGTGTCAGTGGGTGTATTGATGATAATTTATAATTCTTGCATTTCTTAACCAATTTTCATTCAATTGATGCAACTTTCCTTTCTTATAACCGCAATATCTAAATAAAGCAGTATAAATAACTTGTATTTCTACAAGTTATCACTATTGAACTTTCAACAAGAGTTGTTGAAGAGCCCAACATCTCAACAAAAGTTGTTGAAGTTGGTTCATTTAGTAGGTTAAATCCACCTTAAAAGTTGAGGGAGCCTTGACGTAGTGGGAGGGTGATGACATGCAATGCACGTCATCTTAGACCTTTTATTTAGAATTATGAGGGTTGTTAAGCAGAATATGCGGCGATTATGTTAGAAATTCATGAGAAAATGAGTTTGCAGCCATCAGCATTAAGAATCTCAGCTAACCCACTATTATGCGTTATTATGCGTTCAATTGTCTATCTTTGTAACTAACGCAGGATGTGGGCGCATACGCGGAAGCCGGGCTACTGCAAAGACGACGTTGACATTTCACCTACCACGCCGTTAGTAGCAGAGATTCAGAAAAGGACCAACGCGCCGTGAATGTCAGAATCTGAGTAGGTCTATTAATGCTGTCGGCGATCAAGCTCTATAAATAAAAGCCGCTGAGCAAAATGTCAAAGAATCCAAGGTTTTTGGCCTGAGGCTCGCCTTAGGGCAGATCCTTGTGATCTAGACCAAAGAGTTAGAAGAAAGCTTGAGAGTTCTTCATCTTCTTCATCCATTCGTGAGTGATGACCGGAGCCTTCACCGGAGTTAGATCTCGAGAGAGTCAGCTCCACCGCCCTTCCATGGCACAACCGACAGCCTTGAGACACATCTGCTGGAAGGAAGACATTGCTTCCAGCTAGCCTTTTCCATTTCTCTTCTTTTCTTCTATTGTATTGTATTACATTGTGGCTTAAGAAATTAATACATTTTGTGATCAATTCATTTCTATATTTCCTTCGATTCCATCTCCATCTCCATTTACTTAGCATCTTTAATCTTCATTGCATCACTTAGTGAGATTGCTAGAGTATTGTATACTTAATCATGCGGCATAGGAATATGAAGCATGTAGCAAACCATCGGGAGGTGTGCATTGCATGAGTTTCGTAAGAAAACCTTATTTGCTTAGTGTGAAGTTGTAGCAACACCTGTCTATAGGCGGACGCAATCCTTGTCTATGAGTAAAGTCAACAATAACTAACTGTCCGAAAGGGTAAGTGGTTGGTTGCATTAAGCAATGTAAGCAAGTATTCACTAGAGATAGGAATAATCTTACGTTAGCCAGGTTTATGCGATTACCTTATCTTATGAACGCATCATTCATCATTTAGGCATATTGGAAGAGTAGTCTGAAAACCAAATCTAAGACTCGAGAGAGCGGATTAAAACGCATAAACAAGAATAGAGAACTTAGAGATATGCTTCGTTTTCTATTACACAGCGTATGCACCATACGGAGAGGATATTACATGCATCCAAGAAGTAGGATACGTTGGTATGCGGTCATCTTATTTATGTGTGGAAGCACATGAGCAGGAATAGAGACTTAGAAATAAGGCCTCTCGACATGTCGCATATACATCGCATGCATCCTAGAATTAGGCTCAAGTGTGTGTAGCATGATCGCATAGCTTGCATTGGCTGAGGTTGCCCTTGCAGTTAAGCTTAGGGTTGCGATGAAGACATCCTCATATTTTATCTATTTTCCATGCATTTTACTTCGCGTCAACAGTTGTCGTGTCTCTACGTCTCATTCATACTTCCAATGCTTTGTTTGTTAATTAGGAGTAGGAGTAGTTTGTAGCTTATACCCCCCATCATTCTTTTATTCATCTGCCGCAAACATATCACCGTATACATTTAACTACAAGTCCTTGAGTTCGACCTCGGATCACCCAAGAAACTTGCGTTCGCGTTATACTTAGCGTGAGTGTAAGAAAACTTGTGATAGGAACGCAGGTCATCGCATATGAGTTCAACGCATATTTTCCTTTCTAACGCATGACCATCGACGCATGAGTATCAACGCATACCTTAAGACATGCATTGCATATTGCGTCCCACATTATTTTAGCCATCAAGTTTTTGGCAGCTAAATTCACGTCACTAGAGGGTTACGAACCCACCTATTTGTTATATGGGTTTAACAGAAATCCTAGCTATCGTAGCTAATGAAGGATTTGAGGATCCATTGTCTTACAAGAAGGCAATGAAGGATGTTGACAAGGATGAATGGATGAAAGCTATGAATCTTGAAATGGAGTCTATGTATTTCAATTCAATTTGAGATCTTGTAGATCAACTTGATGGGGTTAAACCTATAGGTTGCAAATGGATCTACAAGAGAAAATGAGGCGTTGATGGGAAGGTGCAAAGCTACAAGGCTAGACTTGTGGCAAAGGGTTATATCCAAGTTCAGGGAGTCGACTATAAGGAGACTGTAAACCCCGTACTTAATTTTTCCTACATAAGTGAGTAACAAGCGTGTTAAGTAAAATTATGAAAGGAGGTAAAGAAGGTAGGCCGATAGAGGAATAAAATTCTAAGTGTTAGAAATACTTAGTCAAGGGTGAGTTTTAGATAATTTAACAAGTGAAAATTTTCTAAGTATGGAAGCAAAGTGTAGGCATGCGTTGATGGAGAAGTGTGGACGCATGAGGTTGCGTATGTAGCAATCAAGGCTTGTAGAGGTTAAGTGTTGAAGGTAAGAATAAACTATGCGTTGGTACTAAGGATAAACGCATGGGTTGAAAGGCATGATGCGTTGATAAGGCTTGCGGTAGCCTCAAGTGTGGGCGAGCAAAGGCGCTGGACGATCGTGTAGCAGATGAGCGACGCTATACGATTGGGTATGCGATCGTCTAGTAAGTGAAAGACAATACACGATGAGGTAGGTGATCGTGTAGGTGGGCGTTGGCCGATTGTATAGTAAATGCGTGGGGAGTTAAGTGATGCGGTAGGCGATCGTGTAGTAATTGTGCGGAGCTCAACGATGCGGTAGGCGATCGAGGGGTAAAGCTCGACGCTAGACGATGCGAAGGATCACACTAAATGATAGCGCTATGCGTTGGATGATAGCGTAAGCGGTACTGCACGATCGACATCAACGCTAGACAATGAGCTGCACGAAAAATGCTAGACGATAGGCATTGGGTGCTAGACGATAGGCGCTGGGCGGTAGACGATGGAGTATTCGATGTACGTTAAAGTTATGCTATGAGGCGAAGGCCTAATGAGGGTTATGAAGGAAGGGAAGGAAAAACAAATTAATTGAAGAAACTCACTAATTGGAATTGGCCAGAAGCATTAAGTGCTGGATGAGGTGGTGGTTTGACCATTGAACAGGGGAGGCGATAGGAAGTATAAAAGGGGGAGGAATTTCAGAAGCTCGATTTGGAAAATGACTTGATCAAATTAAGTGAGATCAGTGCTGTTTGAAAGCTGGAAGAATCTAGTTTTTGAGATTGTTTTTCCGGAGAAAGATCTCACACGAAAAAGAACAAAAAGTGAAGAATTTGCAGAAGGGGCAGATTCTCGGATTAATCAGAGCCTCGAATGAATATTGGAAGCTCCAAGACAAACTACAAGAAATTTTCGGCTGATATTTTTAAGGTAAGAAAGTTACTCAATTAAAAACAAGTTTGTAGAAGGATGTTTCTTAAAAAGAGTCCTAGATTTTGAGTTATGAATTTTTTGAAGTTGAAACATGAAATCGGTGCGTAAACAGGTAGCTGCTTAGGAAGAATAAACAGGCAGCTCACCATTGTGAGCGAGAGCGAGAGTGAGTTAAGGAAGAGGTGGATCTCGCTAAGGATGAAAATCTCGCTGGTTTTTTGCTGAATTTCACTGGAAGTCATAAATCTCGTTGGAAGTCACAAATCTCACTAGAAGTGGTAAATCTCGCTCATGAGGGTGATCTCGCTCATGATGATCATCTTACTAGTAATTCTATTTTTATGGGTGAAAGTTTCATTAGTAAACGAGCTACCTGAAGCATTTTGTTGAGAATTCTAAGGAATCTAACCGAGGATTATGTCCTTTCAGGCCAAGAAGAGCTAGGAAAGGCATATAAATCGTTTAAGAGCTCCGACGAGCTGTGAATGACTATAAATGATTTATAAATGGTTTATAAATATTTTAATAATCCATGCTTTATTGGCAGTTACTTTTATGCTGGTTATTTAACAAGAAGTTCCAAGCAACGCATTTCTCTAAAGTTTATAAACACATGCTAGTTATAAAGTTTATGAAATATGCTTTGGTACAATGGTTGAACCATGGTAGTTTTCAAAAGAAGATTCTATGACATATTTAAGTTACAAGTATTTGTATTATGTTTTAAAGCATATGTGCTCTTAATGTTGTTGAGCATGCATTAGCAAATGACATTCTTATGAAAACTATGTTTTATGAGATCAAGCTTTCAGTAAGCTTATTTTATGAAAATGTTTTCCTATCAGGTATTTTCAGCTCAATACTGAAGTACAAGGAGAAGGTATCTAAGCTGTACTACTTGGTTTTAGTTATGTTATGATTCTAATACTAAAGTACTTAGAGAAGGTATCTGAATAATTCACTCAGTTTAGTAATAAGTAGTGGTACCCTGCCTCAGTTATGATCCTTGACATCAGGATCCAGTTTTCTCTACGTGCATGTATGACAGTTAATTAGTTCAGTAGGATTGAACCACGAGGGTTCTTTCCTAGCATTGGCTGAAAGGTGTTGAACAAAAGGGTTCTCACCCCAGCCCAACTTATGTTTGAAAGATCGAGCAAACGGGTTCTCTCTTAAACATGATATCTGACGTTGAGAGATCGAGCAAAAGGGTTCTCTTTCGACCGGGAATCAGTTTAGCTATGTTTTCAGATACAATGGTTTTAAAAGTTTTATGTACATGTTTGCTTGGCATGTTTTAGTTCCAGTATTCTATTTTCTAGCTTTCAGTTTAAGCATGAGATTTATGTTTTTATTAAGCCACTCACTAGGCAAGTAGCACATTGTCTCAAATGTTTTTCTTTTCCCAGGTAGTGGTCATCTCTCGAGAGGTTAGCTGTCCTGCTGCTCTGCCACCCAAGGACTCCAGTTAAAAGTCCAAAGTCTAAAGAGAAGTTTTAGGTATTTATTTTGTAAATGTCTGTACATATGTGTTGCTCATATTAGGGACTAGTAAAGTATATTAGGACCCGTTGAACTTTGTATGTGTTAATATGATGTAGTTATGTTGTTATTGATCCCTGGTGCTCTGAGGTTGTTTTTAAAGTTTCATTAATTTGGTGAATATTATATATGTATTCCAGGGATCTAAGCGGGTTAAGGATGTAAGTTAGACAGTATGTGCCACAAAAGGGTTGGTAACTACTGTCGTCACATTCACTTCTGGATTAAGAAGGGTAATCTGGGACAGGGTGTGACAGAGACATTCTCACCTGTTGCCATGTTGAAGTCTATTCAGATATTTTTGTCCATTGCCTCATATTATGACTATGAGATTTGGCAAATGGACGTCAAGACTGCTTTTCTAAATGGCAATCTTGAAGAGTCCATTTATATGGAGTAGCCTGAGGGATTCATAACCCAAGGTCAAGAGCAAAAGGTTTGCAGGCTTAATCGGTCCATTTATGGATTGAAACAAGCTTTTCGATCTTGGAATATAAGATTTGATACTACGATCAAATCTTATGGCTTTGATAAGAATGTTGATGAGCCATGTGTTTACAAGAGAATCATCAACAATTCAGTAGCTTTTCTTGTGTTATATATAGACAATATCTTGCTTATTGGGAATGATGTAGGTTTACTGACTGACATTAAAAATTGACTAGCGACCCAATTTCAAATGAAAGATTTGGGAGAGGCGTAGTTTCTTCTAGGCATTCAAATCTTTAGAAATCGAAAGAACAAAACGTTGGCCCTATCTTAGACATCGTACTTTGACAAGATGCTTGTTAAGTTTTTGATGCAGAACTCTAAGAGAGGCGTGCTACCTTTCAGGCATGGAGTTATTTTGTCTAAGAAACAGTGTCCTAAGACACCTCGAGAAGTTGAAGAAATGAGATGAATTCCTTATTCATTGGCTGTTGGTAGCCTGATGTATATGATGTTATGTACTAGACCTAACATCTACTATACAATGGGGTAGTTATTAGATATCAGTCTAATCCAGGATATAATCACAAGAATGTCGTTAAGAACATCCTTAAGTATCTTCGAAGAACGAGGGACTACATGCTTATGTATGGTTCTAAAGATTTGATCCTTACAGGATATACGGACTCTGATTTCCAGACTTACAAAGTTTCTAGTGTTCACTCTTAATGAAGGGGTAGTGGTTTTGAGGAGCAACAAGCAGGGGTGCATTGCTAACTCCACTATGAAGGCTGAGTATGTAGTAGCTTGTGAAGCTGCTAAGGAAGCTGTGTAGCTTAGGAAATTTCTAACTGATCTAGAAGTAGTTCCAGACATGTCTAAGCCCATCATTCTTTATTGTGATAATAGTGGCACTTTGGCTAATTCTCGAGAGCCTCAGAGTCACAAACATGAGAAGCACATAGAGCGAAAGTATCATTTCATTTGAGAGATTGTGCATCGAGGGGACGTGATCGTTACGTAAATAGCTTCGGCTTACAACGTTGTTGATCCATTTACAAAGGCCCTCACGGCTAAGGAATTTGAGGGTCACCTGCAGAGTATGGGCCCACGGGACTATTAGGGTTGATGCCCTAAACTCTCGTAGGGTCCTGTAGTTTGTAAACATCTGTATGAACAAATACTTGTGATGTAATAATATGAGATATTTTCTTCACTATTGCCTATGAAATATGAGATATTTTATTTGCATTTATCACAAACCAATACACTAAGATCTTTGGTTGTCATTGTAACTTAAGCATGTATGTGGAGACATACAAGTGGATCATGCCTTAAGTGATAACCTAAATGGTCTATAGTATATGGATATAAGAGGTAAACCTTATCCTGGTGACACTACGGATACGACCCGCTTTATAGATAGTTACAAGTGCTGTAACGTGCTACAGATGGTCTGATCCTTATCATCCATGTAAAGACATCGGGGGTGTCCTATACAAAGGAGTTTGTATAAGGCCAGACCACGAAGTGTTTAGTCTCGTTATATAACGTCGTTCATGACAGAGACTTTCATTTTACTAGGATGACCATAGATAACATGACCTAAATCCTGAGTGAGTTGGGAACTCCTACCTATGAGGGCGGTCCTTTGATTTGCATGAGTGCGAGTGGCCAGATTGCTGACTTAAACCTACCACTTTGGGGATTCGTCTGATTGAGGAGTTGGAAACTCAGCTACACAAGATGGAATTCACTTCTTCCCCGAAGCAGGGGTAAGTAGATAGATTTCTCCCTTAAGGGCTGATTCTGGGGCTTGAACGATGTGGCACCACACACCTTCTCATGGCCTAAGAGGTTTCCACTCATTGTAGGACTATGGTGCATTGTTCATTAGAGGGATCAGTTATAGTTAAGAAGTTAGATGTAACTACAGGGGAAAAACGGTAAATTCACCCAGCTGTACTTACGAGTAATCTATGAAGGTTATCGTACTGTTGGCTGGTTATATCCGATGGACACAAAAATATATCTGTAATGAGAAGAGTGTAGCCGTCAATCTTTAGTAGAGTGACCGACAGTTAACGGATGGTGGATCTCGTGATTAAAGAATTTAGTCAGCTATTCACGTACCGTTGGAGCTTCGAGCTACAGGTCCATAAGGTCTCCTTGGTAGCTCAATGAATTTAAGTTGAGAATCAGTTTTTGGGTCAGTTTGAAGTGTTCAAATTGACAAGAGGGAGTTTGATTATATATGATATGATTAAACTAGTTCAATTATATGTGATATAATTGATATGATGTATAAGATACATTAATTGGAGAATTTTGATATAAATATGATTTATATTGAATAAAGGAGAAAATGGCTATGGTTTAAATATTACATATGATGTAATATTAAAACTATATGTTATAAGTATAATATGATAAGCTAGTTATTATATTTATTTATAATTAAAATAATTATATGATAATTGTTGGTGGTTTCTCCTTTAAACGTGCGTGAAAGTGGAAGGTTATGTTTAGTTTTCATAACTGAAGGATAAAATGAAGAATGTTTTCATTTTTGTAAAGAATCGCTTCATTAAGTACACTACTAATTGTTTAGTTAACTAGAGATTATACAATAGCCTTCTAAGTGAGAGCCTAAACGATCGTGTACTAGCGCCTGTGACTAAACGATTATGTAAAAAATTTTACTAAATGATCGCGTGGCAAGTGAGATACTCTAAATGATCGTGTAAACGATTAAGCTTGTTTTTCTAAACGATCATGTACCTGCTGACAAGCACATAAAGTCTATACGATAAACAGTACATTCTCCCGCTTGCTTGGTCGTTTGGTTCGATCGTTGCCTTGCTCTAACCCACTACCAAATCCAATAAAGCCCACACCTCCTGGATTCTCACTCCAAGAATACCAAGGTTGCCAAATGATGGTGTCTAAGAGGTTACTTGTTCGTGGAGGAGATTGTTCGTGACTATTAGATGATTGGGTAGGAGATTTGGGGCAAGAGATTGTTGTCCAAGTTCATCACGAGAGCGTGAGATCAGTAGAAGGAGAGTTCTTCAAAGGTATGTCTCTCGTTCCTTTTGTATTTAATTACTAAAGCATCTTGTAATTTGTTAGAAGATGCATAACTTATTTGTATGTTTGTGAATGCCTTTAATTCTATCACATTGGATTTGGATCGATCGTGCTTCCGCTCATGGGGACTCTTTGAAAAAATTTCCTTCAGGGACATGCTACATCTAGTCTAGGGAAAATGGGAGATTTTATACTGGGTGTGTATTGTGCCCTAGTTTCTTGTTTTGTGTAATTTTATGTTAGTATGAATTTTATAATGTACAACCCACTAGCTTTAAGACAAGTGAAAGATTGTTGGAGTTGATGCCCTAAATCTCATGGGTTCTATAGTTTGTAATTGAAATGTACAAACTGAAGGAACTTTTAATCTGGAGAACCAATGAGTAGAAGCAGATCGTTCCAAACCCCATTGTGAAAGAACAAGACATTTCCAATAAAAAAAGAATAATTATGCATAACTAGTAAATTACAACATGATATAAAGGTAAAAATAAAGGGATTGAGTAAACATACCCTTGAAGAACCTTTTCTTCTAGTATTTCCTCGATCGAACTCAGCAATGTGTCCCATAGCACGAATGCAATATGCCTCTAGAAAATCCTCCAACAGCAACGAGTGAAACTCGATCCTCGTCCCTCGATTAGAAACTTGACACTACCACGAGAAAATCTTGGTATTATTGGTGTGAGAATCCAGAAGGTGTGGGCTCTATATGGATTTAGAAGAGGGAATGAGAAACTAGACAATCAGGTGGACGATCGAATAAGTGGGAGAAGGAAAAAGTCTATCGTATAGACTTATGTACTCGATCGTTTAACAAGTGAGTCACTATCATATAATATCCTCGATCGATCGTTTACTCTCTCAAAGCTATCGTATAACTGAAGATGCCATTCTGATCTGTCGAGAGAAGGTTAGAAAAATGCGTTAACTAAAGCGAGAAATACTTCCAGAGGTGGAAGCAACCTTGCGTTCATTACGTTCATCTCTATTTCACCACAGAGATGTGGGAACACGGCCGATCACCGAGAGGTGTACGTCAAGGGAAAGCGGAACCTTAGTTATATCTTTAACACAATTAATGAACTTGCGATGTTTTTACTAATTATCTTTTCTCTTTTTGCTTCATACATAAAGCCTTGCCACCGCATAACACGATTCTTTGTATAATCTTCAAAGTCAGTCTCAAACTCGGTATCATGTATCATGTAACCTATATCTTGTATCATCATAGCTTAAGTTTACTTTTACTGCATATTTTACTTTACCGCATATTTTACTTTACCGTATCATGAACGCATATGGTGACTTGATTTCCTGCAAAACAGACTTGAAATATTCTTTTCTACCATCGTAATGGTGTCAGTGGGTGTATTGACGACAATTTATAATTCTTTCATTTCTTAGCTAATTTCTCTACAACTGATGCAACTTTCCTTTCTTTTAACCGCAATATCTAAATAAAGGAGTATAAATAACTTGTATTTCTACAAGTTATCAATAACTTTTGCTATTTGCACGTGGATAGTGTGTTATGACAAAATGAAAACTATTTTCACTTTATCCTACCAGTTGCCATAAACTATCCATAACCAACCACTAAGTCGGTTATTGGAGAAGAACCGAAATCAATTATCTTATAATTAATTTATTATAAATAAATAATAACTAGTTTATCATATTATATTTATAACCTATAGTTTTAATATCATATCATATGTAACATATACACCATAGTTCTTTTTCTCCTTTATGGCATTTAATATAAATCATATTTATATTAATCCCTCCAATCAAATAATGTATCAAACGAATTAACTCAATTATATCACACATAATTGAATTGATTTAATTATATCATATATAATCCGATTCCCTCTTGTTAATTTGAACACTTCAAACTAACCCAAAAACTGGTTCTCAACATGAATCCATTG
Source organism: Benincasa hispida (assembly GCF_009727055.1). Classification (NCBI taxonomy): domain Eukaryota; kingdom Viridiplantae; phylum Streptophyta; class Magnoliopsida; order Cucurbitales; family Cucurbitaceae; genus Benincasa; species Benincasa hispida. The sequence goes on along the minus strand of NC_052359.1, from coordinate 72,702,075 downwards.
AGCTACCAAGGGGACCTTATGAACCTGTAGCTTGAAGCTCCAATGGTATGTGAATAACTGACTAAACTCTTTAATCACGATATCCACCATTTGTTAACTGTCGAGCACTCCACTAAAGATTGACAGCTGCACTCTTCACACTACAAATATATTTCTATGTCCATCTGATATAACCAATCAATAGTACGATGACCCTTTACAGATCGCTCGTGGCTAATTTACCGTTTTTCTCCTCTAGTTATATCTAACTCCTTTAGTACCACTGATTCCTCTAATGAACAATACATCATAGTCCCATAATGAGTAAATCCTTCTCGAGCTAAGAGAAGGTGTGGCGCCACATTGTTCAAGCCTTGAAATCAGCCCTTAAGGGAGCAATTTATCTACTTACCCCTGCTTCGGGGAGTGAGTGAATTCCGTCTTGTGTAGCTGAGTTCTCAGCTCTCTAATCAGACGAATCACCAAAGTGGTAGGTTTGAGTCGGCGATCTGGCCACTCGCACTCATACAAATCAGAGGACTGCCCTCATAGGCAAGAGTTCCCAACTCACTTAGGATTAAGGTCATGTTACCTATGGTTATCCTAGTGAAATGAAAGTCTCTGCCATGAACAACGTTATATAACGAGACTATACATTTCGTGGTCCGGTCTTATACAAACTCCTTTGTATAAAGCATCCCTGCTTGCATGTCTAATACACGAATGGTCAGGATCAGGCCATTTATAGCACTTTACAATACTTGTAACACCTACAAAGCGGTCTACACTTTTAGCGTCACTAGGATAAGGTTTTCCTCCTTTATCCATATACTACAGACCATTTAGGTTATCACTTAAAGCACGATCCACTTGTATGTCTCCACATATATGCTTAAGTTACAACGATAACCAAGGATCTTAGTTTATTGGTTAACTAAGAATCCTTATCAGTCTAAAAATCAAAGTCCGTGTATCTTGTAAGGATCAAATCCTTAGAACCATACACAAGCATGTAGTCCTTCATTCTCCGAAGATACTTGAGGATGTTCTTGACCGCTGTCCAGTGATCCTGTCCTGGATTAAACTGATATCTACTGACTATCCCTACAGCGTAGTAGATGTCAGGTCTAGTACATAACATCGCATACATTAAACTGCCCACAACAGATGCATAGGGGACCCGTCTCATTTCCTCAACTTTTTTGGTGTCTTAGGACACTGTTATTTAGACAACCCACTTTGTAAATGTTACAATTGTTATAAAATACTACAAATGACCTGATCATCATCATTCATATAGAGACATGTGAGCGAGGGTGTTCTATACAAAGGGGTTTGTATAAGATCAAACCACAAAAAGAATAGTCTGATTATATAACACCGTTAATAATAGAGACTTACATTTCACCAGGATGACTATAGGTGACATGACATGAATCTTGAGTGAATTGTGAACTCTTGCCTATGAAGGCGGTCACTTGATTTGTATGGGTGAGAGTGGCTAGATTGCCAACTCAATAAGCCTACCATTTTGGGGATTCGCCAGATTGAGGAACTAGGAACATAGCTACATAAGACGGAATTCACTTCTTCCTTAATGTCAAGGTAAGTAGATAAATTGCTCTCTTAAGGGCTGATTCTAGGACTTGAACAATGTGGTGCCACACCCTATCTTGGCCCGAGAGGGGTTTGGTCATAGTTGAACTATGATTTATTGTTCATTAGAGGGATCAGTGGTACTTAAGAAGTTAGATGTAACTACAGGGACAAAATGATAATTTTGGCCTAACTGTACTGTTGACTTGTTATATCCAATGGACACAAAAATATATTTAGGGTGCGAATAGTGCACCTATCGATCTTTAGTAGAGTGACTGACAGTTAATGAATATTGAGTAATTTAATTAAAGGAGATTAATTAATTGTTCAAGTATAATTAGAGCTTCAATTTATAGGTTCATAAAGTTCCCTTTGTAGCTCAATTGGAATTATTAAGAATTAATTATGGATTAATTTGAATTTTTTTAAATTAATCAAGGGAATTAATTATATATGATATAATAATTTAAATTAATTATACGTGATATAATTAATATAATGTATTTGATACATTATAATATAAAGTTTATTTTGAAAGGAATTAAATAACTGACTATGATTCAAATACTAATTATATGGATTGAATTCATAAAATTAAATTTAGTATAAATGTGATTTATATTAAATAAAACAAATGATTGAGAGAATTCAAACTACAGGTTATGTGTTATATTTGATATAACGTATAGTTTAATATATACTATATGATAAGGTAGTTATCATATATATAATTTATTAAATTATCTATTAAATTAATTTTTGAATTTTAATTAAGGAAGGAGTTGTAACTCTCTTCCCCTTAATTCACTCCTCAATCAATCGTGGGAGTTTTCGGTTTTGACAATCTTCATCTTCTTCACGAAAGATTTACACAGACTGTCTATGTGTGTAACTTATATCTCTCTACTTCTTCTCAATTCTTCTCTCCTTCTTCTCAATTCTGCAAAATACCGCATAAACTTGACAACATAATTTTTATTGTTTCTATTTTAAGCACACGCACTACGATATATGATGCATGATACAAGCCCATGTCCCTGGCAACGGCGCCATAAACTTATAAGGCATGAAATTTGATGGTTCGATGATATGCGATACTGCTTCAAGATGTATGCGTTATTAATGAAATGCTTGTAGTATGCTATGCATTGTCACAAGTTTTCTTGCGTTGAAACCAAGTATAATTTCACCGCAAGTTTCTCGGAATGAACCGAGGTCGAACATAGGGATTGCGTAGTTAATGTGTTACGTTCGTGATATATGCGACCGGGGGTTTTTCAATTAATGAAAGATTGGTTTATACAGGTATTTAAAATTGCGATAAAGTAAAATATGCGGTAAAGTAGAATTGCGGTAATAAAATAAAATGCGATAAAAGTAAACCTAAGCTAATATGATACAAGATACAGGATACTGATACATGATACTGAGATTGAGATTGACTGTGAAGATTATACAAAGGGCCATGTTATGTGGTGACAAGTCTTTATGTACGAAACAGAGATAGAAAGGGTAATTAATACAAACATCGCAAGTTCATTAATTGCGTTAAAAATTTAACTACGGTTCCGCTTTCCCTTGGTGTACAACTCTCGGTGATTGGCTGTGTTTCCATATCTTTGTGGTGAAACAGGGATGAACATAATGAACGCAAGTTTGCTTCCATTTCTGGAAGTACTTCTTGCTTTAGTTAACGCATTCTTCTAACCTTCTCTTGACAGGCAGAATGGCATCTTCACTTCTGCTCTCACAGGTGAAGATGCCATCTAGCATGCTTTAACTTAACATATTTATTTCATTAGCACAAATTAATTTACTTGTTTAATTCATTCTAATTACCAAGGGATTAAGAAAACATCATGGAGAAAGAGATTAATGGAGGAATGAAAATAGACAGAAAGATGGAAATGAAAATGATCATGACATTCAATACTAATATTTAGCGTCTGATACATGGTGTGAATGATAGAGAGATTAAGAAAATGAATACAATTGATGATAAGTGATAGAAACAAATACAAAAAAGTGCCAACGTCTTGACACAAATCTGGACGGTGGATGTGCTTGCCGGCGGATGGAGTGAATGGAAGGAAGAGGTTCATTCTCAGGCTTGCTCGTCCGGTAGGAGTGACCTTGGTACAGAGCTTCACGGTGGGGATTGAAAGGATTTGCCCTGAGACTCACCTCTCGGCCTTGTCTTTTAAATCGTCCTGGATCTTCTCTGATCAGCACTCAAACCAGTCTTTCTCTTAATATACAAGTATCAAAATATGCCCGTATAAAGTATATTTTCCAATAGAAATTCAGAGGCTATTTATAGACTCAGCTTTGACTCTCTGCAATGTGGACCACACTTCATTGTTATGGTAATTCCAGAAATGGTGGAATTAATATTCCTTCTGTTACGCGATCAATCCCGTCAGAAATGCACAGCGGTCAGCTGTACACGTGTCTGGATCCTCCACAATTGCGTTGCTCTTTTNTTCCTTCTGTTACGCGATCAATCCCGTCAGAAATGCACAGCGGTCAGCTGTACACGTGTCTGGATCCTCCACAATTGCGTTGCTCTTTTGCATTTTCGATCGTTTGCCCGCATGCGATGTTGTTTTTTTATTACCGCATGTGGTTGAAGTTGTGTTGATCGCAAAGCTCTTGATCGATTGTTGCATGCGCCGTCATTGCGTTGATCGTCTATTCATTCCTGAATGATGGGCGCAATGCAACGTAGATGCGTTATTCTTTTTATCTTGAGCCATGAACGCATGTGGTGACTTGATTTCCTGCAAAACAAACTTGAAATATTCTTTTCTACCATCGCAATGGTGTCAGTGGGTGTATTGGCGACAACTTATAATTCTTATATTTCTTAGCTAATTTCTCTACAACTGACGCAACTTTCCTTTCTTTTGGCCGTAATATCTAAATAAAGAAGTATAAATAACTTGTATTTCTACAAGTTATCACCTTCTTCTCAATTCTTCTCTCCCTCTTTTCAAAATATTTAGAGTCCACACCTTCTATAATACTCAACCTGTACAAAGAATACAGAGGATTACCTTTTGGTAGTGTCCAAGTTGGGTTTGCTATCTTTTTTGTTCGTATTTCTGTGCGAAGAGTTCGTGATCATTTGGAGAGGAATTACGTGAAGACGTATTTGGCTTCAAGGGTAAGTAATTCATACCCTAATCTCTCTGTTTATTCTAAAAGCATGATGTAAATCTCTGTTTGAATTGCATAATTTTTCTCTGAATTTTGTATTTTGTGAAAATTGGAAATTGGGAACAATCCATACTTCCACAGTGGACCTCATGGTTCCTTCATTAATATGAATCCAATTCACATTAAATTAGTATTTTAACTCCTTCAAATATGTAATTACCTCATAAATTAATTTTGAATCATATCCAAAATTAAATTTATAGTATAAAGTTTAAATAAAATATAAGTTTATATTATAATGCATCGTTATATATTATTTTGAACATTTCAAACTCAATTCAAAACATAGTTACCTTAATTCTCTTTATGAGTTAGGAAGAGGACCTTATGGATCTATAGATCAGATGCTCCAATGATATGGTATTAATGGGCTAAACTCATTAACCAAAATAATCAATATTCGTTAACTGTGGGTACACTTCACTAAAGACACACAACTACACTCTTCTCACTGTAGATATATTTTCGTGTCCATGGATATAGACCAATAACAGCAAGTTAGTCTTTCATGCAGAGACATGTGAGCGGGGGCGTTCTATACAAAGGGATTTATATAAGACCAGACCACGAAATGAATAGTCTCATTATATAATACCATTAATAATAGAGACTTACATTTCACTAGGATGACCATAGGTAACATAACCTGAATCTTGAATGAGTTGTGAACTCCTGCCTATGAACGTGGTCCTTTAATTTGTATGAGTGAGAGTGGCCAGATCGCCGACTCAATATGCCTACCATTTTGGGAATTCGTCTGATTGGGGAGCTAGGAACACAATTACACAATATGGAATTCACTCATTCCCTAATGTCGGGGTAAGTAGATAAATTGCTCCCTTAAGGACTGATTCTTGGGCTTAGTCATAGTTGACTATGACGTATTGTTTATTAGAGGGATTAGTGGTACTTAGGGAGCTAGATGTAACTACAAGGGCAAAACGATAATTTTGGCCAAACTGTACTTACGAGTAATTTGTGAAGAGTCGTTGCATTGTTGACTGGATATATTCAATGGACACAGTAATATATCTATAGTGTGAAGAGTGCAGTTGTTAGTCTTTAGTAGAATGACCGACAGTTAATGGATGTTGAGTAATTTAATTAAAGAAGTTTAATTAATTATTCAAGTACCATTGAAGCTTCCTATAAGGTCCCCTATGTAGCACAATTGGGATTATTGAGAATTAATTTTGGATCAATTTGAATGGTTCAAATTAATTATGGAAATTAATTATATATGATATAATTAATTTAAATTAATTATATGTGATATAATTAATATAATGTATTTGATACATTATAATATAAAATTTATTTGAGAGAAAATAAATATTTGAATATGATTCAAATATCAATTATGTGAATTGGATTCATATAATTAAATTTAATATAAATTTGATTTATATTAAACAAACTATATGTTATATTATATTTGATATAATATAAACCGTAGGTTATTATTATATTGAATATAATATATAGTTCATTATATATTATAGATTATATAATAAAGTGTTTATTATATTATTTTATTAAAATTGTTTAAAATTTGAATTTTAAATGAAGGGAGTTATTTCCAACTCCCTCCCTATGTTCTCTCAATGTTGTATGTGGGGTGGTTTTAGAGGATGATCTTGTTCTTCCCCAGAGATCAATAATGAACGTATGTGTGTGAAAGAAGATAGATCTATCCTGCAAATTTGTCTCTTCTCCTTTCAGCAAAATTATTCTCACCCTCATTCCAAAATCAATAGAGAAGCCCACAACTCTCTCTGTAATTCTCAATCCCCTAAAGAGAATACAGAGGACTCTCTTTTGGTTGTGTCCAAATATTGGATTGGGGTTGCTGTATTTTGGTGAGTTCATGATCCAAGGAGTTTGACGTGCTCGTGATCAAGGAGAGGAATTTGAGAAGAAATTGTGACTTCAAGAGTAAGTAAATTCTTGAAACCCTAATTCCTTCTCTTTAATTTTGAAGTATGCTATAATTTGTTTTTTGTTTTTTTTGGAGTGCATGTTTAGATTTTGTAATTTTAGTTTTTTGTGAAATTAAAAATTGGGATTGATCCCCACTTCTACATTGAACTTCACTGTTCCCTTCAACCCCCACTCGCATGTCACCTACATGAATGTGTTGGATCATTATGTTTGTAATAAATACAAAGTTGGGTCGTGTCCATAGTGTTCACCAGGATAAGGTTCCCAACTTTATCCGTATATTATAGACTTCTTAAGCTTTATCTTGAATAGTGATCATTGTATGTCTCCACAGATAGTTCAAGACTCATAAAGTAGCTTAGGATGTTAGTTTATTGGATTTAGGGTTATTAAGACAAAATAAAATACAACACAATCAATAACACTTATTGAAATAACATCGATAACTCTTTATTGATGATGATCAATTATTTACATTTACTATCTACAAGTTTTAAGGCATAAAATCCAACAAGCTTCCCCTTTCTCCCAAACCTTAGAACACCTTTCATAGGTGCAACTTTCAAGATTACTTTATCACCCATTTCAAACTCCAAGTCTTTACGCCTAACATCGGCATAACTCTTTTGACTGCTCTGAGCTCTAATTTTCTATATTGCCTCATTAGTAACCTGTTCCAGATCAGTTCCTATCAACTTTTAATCATCGACCTCATCTTAGCAAACATGAGGCCTGTAACTCTTCCCATACAAGGCTTCAAATGGCGATATATTGATAGTGGCTCGATAACTATTATTATAAGCAAACTCCATAAAATGCAGATGAGAATCTCAACTCCCTGAAAATTTCAATGCACAAGTGCGTAACATATCTTCCAACGTTTAGTTCAAACACTCCGTTGACCATCAGTCTGAGAGTGAAAACTTGTGCTGAAATCTAACTAAGTAACCAACACTATCTGGAGGCTCTTCCAAAAGCTAGATGTAAAACGAGGGTCACTGTCGGATATGATAGACACAGGCACCCCATGCAACCTCACCTCATCATTTATATACTACTATGCCCACCTATTTCTAAGAACATAAATCTTCCTGGAATAAAGTGCGCTAACGTAGTGAGTCTGTCCACTACAACCTATATCATCGTATAACCCTTTCCTATTCTTGGCAAGCCTACAATAAGGTCCATAGACACATGCTCTCACTTCCATTTCGGTACGCTCAGGGGTTACAACAAACCTGCCGACCTCTATCTTGGGGCTTTCACTTGCTGACATATCAAACATTTACTAACAAACTCTACCACCTTCCTTTTCATATTATAACACCAGTAATACTGTTTCAGGTCCTGATACATCTTGGTGCTGCTAGGATACATCGAGAAAGAATTTTCATATCATACCACCAGCAATACCGTTTCAGGTTCTAATACATATTGGTGCTGCCAGGATGCATCGAGAGTGAGGAACTATGAGCTTTTGTTAATACCTCATTCTTAAGATCATTGTCTTCAGGTACACATAAACGACCCTAGTAATGGAGACCATCCTTTAGGGATACTAAGAACTCACTCTCTCGTCATGTCTCTACTAGGAAAAATTTCTTAACAAGGTAAGGATCACCCCGTTGAACACAAAAAATCCTTCGTCTCAAGGTCGTTTGTGCTATTAGCTGTGCCAATTGTGCAGTGACCTCCTCCATTGTCACTGTAATTTTAGCTCGTTGAAAATCCTTGCATAGATGAGTCTGCCTGGTAATTAAAGCTGTTGAATAGGTTGTCTTCTACTCAGAGCATCTATCACCATATTCGCCTAACCTGGATGATAAAAAATTTCACAATAATAATCTTTCACTAACTCTAACCATCTATGTTGTCTCATATTCAACTCCTTCTGAGTGAAGAAGTTTTTTAGGCTCTTGTGTCTGTGAAAATCTGTATCTTCTCTTTGTACAAATGGTGTCTCTAAATCGTCAAAGAAAAAACCATTACTGCCAACTCTAAATCATGAGTAGGGTAGTTCTATTGATAATTCTTCAACTGTCGAGAGGCATAAGTAACCACTCTACCCTACTGCATCAACACACACCCAAACCTTTCTTGGAGGCATCACTATAAATAACAAAACTCCCTGATCCATTTGGTACAGTGAGAATCAGTGCTGAAACCAACTTCTGTTTAAGATTATGAAAATTGTCTTCACAAGCCTTACTTAAAACAAAAGAAACTCCCTTCCTGGTTAGCTGAGTCAAATAAGTGGCTATGCGAAATAAATCTTTTACAAACCAATGATAATATCCTACCAAACCCCAAAAACTACACACCTCACTGACTGTGCAGGACGAGGCCAACTCATAACTGCCTCAATCTTTGCAGGATCGACATATGTTCCTTCCTTCAACACCACATGTCCCAAAAGGACACATGGCATAGCCAAAATACACCCAATAATATATTTCATATAATATCTTCCCCATAATTCAAACTCATTTCTTCCTCTTCCCTTTTTTTTCTTTTTCCCCCTCCCTCTCTTTTCTCCTTCTAGCGGTGTGGGTTGTAGGCGGTAGACGACTATGTGTGGCGAATTGATGGCTCGACACGAGATGACACGAATGATGTTAGAAAGGTACCAGCACGCAGCGGAAGCGACGAGGATCGATAAGCACTCTAATTGATTAATTTTGGCAAAATCGAAAACATGCTTAAGCAGAATTTAATGGGTTTCAAGATATACCTTTGAAGAACCGTTGAAATCTCGATTTTCAACTAATAATTCCTCTAAATCTTTATGCAGACCACTACAAGATCTTTCCTACTATTCTTTTGATGCTCTAGATTGAGCTGTGAGACTCAAAATAAGCTAGAATCAAAGGGAACTTAGAGAATGCTGACTTCAGAATCTCTAGAAATTTTTGTAAATGTTCCTCGTGTTTTTCCTCTGTCTTGGAATAGACTAAGATATCATCAATGAAAACTATCACAAAAAAGTCAAGAAAATCCTTGAACACTCTGTTCATCAAATCTATGAATATTGCATGAGCATTGATCAAGCCAAATGACATTACAATGAAATCATAATGTCCATATTTAGAACGGAATGCAGTCTTAGGAATGTCACTGTCTTTTATCCTCAATTGATGATATCCTGAATGTAAATCAATCTTGGAGACAACTGTAGCCCTCTACAACTGGTCGAACAAATCATCAATCCTGGGGACAGGATATTTGTTCTCTATGGTTACCTTGTTCAATTCTCTGTAGTCTATGCATAGGTGTAACGAACCATCCTTTTTCTTCATGAACAATGCTGGCGCACCCCATGGTGACACACTCGGACATATGAAACCCTTGTCAAGACCAGCGAGAAAGCTGGAGAGAGCGAGAGTGGAGAGAAAAAGAGAAAGTTGGAGAGAGCGAGATTGGAGAGAGCAAGACCAGTGAGATTGCTGAAGAGAGCGAGAGTGGAGAGAGCGAGACGATCGAGAAAGTGGGAGAGACCGACACTGCCGAAAGTGAAGAGAGCGATACTGCCGAAAGCGGAAAGAGCGAGAGCGCCTATGCGTTTAGCCTTGCTTTGTCCGATTCGAACGTCACGCCCACGCCTCGCCTATGCATTGAGCGATCGAGCAAGCTTCTGGGCGATGTATTTGGACGCGTTGGGGTGGATTATGCATTTAAAAACCCTAATTTGAATACAAACAAAACTTGAAGACGTAAGGGCAAACGTCAACTAAAATTTAGGTGTCCGATTAAGAGAAATTCTTAAACTCTAAGAAACTGTGTTTGATGCATTTGGGAAGAACACATTGAACCAAGGTGAAGTCAGCTTATGTTGATAAAGGGAGGATTAAACATTTGGCCATGCAGCCAAGTAGGTGCTGTCAATCCCACGAGCAATTTGAACGCCTATAAATAGGGAGTTGGGATTTCATTTTCAAATCACACAAAAATCATAAATTTCGTAGAAAAAGTAGAGGGCAGTGAGGGTTTAGAGGAATGTGTCAACTTTGGATGAGGAAATCTTCCAATCTACTCGTGCATTTGGAGTGATTTCAAGGCCATCTGAAAGCTCTGGAAGTCTAGTTTTCAGAGTAGGGCTACCGGAGGAAAAGGCTTAAAGAACTGGGCTGGAGGTTAAAAAGAAGGCAGAAGGGTCAGACTGTCGGATCTGTCTGAGCCAATCTTGAAGATTTTGAGATTCCGGCCAAACCACGAGGAATTCGAAGCTGAAAGTTTAGGATAAGATTTCTAAAACATTTTAGAATTAAGTTTGTAGAAGGAAGTATTTCCAAATAAGGTTCGGAACTATGAGTAATCTAAGTTGTAAGTTGAATCTGGATTCCAGGGGTGAAAAAGGGACCCGAGGAGCTACTAGAGTGAAAAATTCCTAAGAGTTCGAGGTGAGTGGCTAAAATGTTTTCAAACTAAAACGTTTTTAAGTTGTTTTGATTACAAACGTTTTACAGAAAGCATGTTTACGAAAATAATTCTCATGCCTACTAGTTTTCTAAAGTTGTTTCCAAGCAAGTTTGAATTGTGATTTGAATGCATGCATATTGTTGAGAAACTATTTACATATGTCCCGGCTTTCTTTTCTTCCAAGAGATTCGATTTTTATATTCAGCCCATTCTCAGACTGGCAGCCTCTACGATAAGCAAGTGAATTCTGATAGCACACTGATTTTTGAGGCCACATCAATGAAGAAGATTAACGTGTTCCCATCTTTCAATTCGTGATCATATTTTCATTGATGAGCTCAGGGGCTTGGGAAACCCGCAGGTCAACCCCCAAACCTCGCCTACACCACCGGCTTGTTGAAGGAGGGGCAGATCGCTTAGTCATCATCTACATCAGTGCCAGAGAGAGCTCCGGCTTCGCAGATTGTTGCTATCCCCTGAAGAAAATAGACGAAGAGGTTCTTCCCATTATGGAATGCAAGAAGCTCGTCTCATTCTATAATGGCGTGGTAACAAGAGAAAAGAGATTGCTTTCAGCTTTATGTATTGATTTTATCCAGCATGCATTACCATCTTTAAAGCCATGTTGCATATGTGTTATACTGTACATGCTTTAAAGAGAAAAGTTGTTTATAAATAGTTTTGGTAAAATGCGATGCCGAAGTACAAGGAGAAGGCATCCACCCAACTAGATACTGAAGTACAATGAGAAGGTATCTATTGGTACAGAAGTACGTTTGAGAAGGTACCAAGCCAACAGGATACCGAAGTATGTTGGAGAAGGTATCCTAGTAGCTCGATTTGAAGTACAAGGAGAAGGTATCTGAGCAGTAGTACCTAATGTGTGAAGGTACTTAGTGTGGCCACAGGTGAATAAAGTCAGAGATTGAGCAAAAGGGTTCTCTCTGGACTAGTAGTTGGTGTTGAGATTATTCTACCAGTTATACAATACTTTGATTTGAGAAATGATTTTACTGTTTTATGTTTAAAACAGTTTTATATAATTTACGCTTGGAAAATATTTATGCTGCAAAAGTTTATATTTCAGATAAAACTATTTTCTGAAATTATGCATGAGAATTTACTATGTTTTCTCGGTCACTCACTGGGCGTAAGCTCACCCTGTTTTCAAATGTTTTTGTTCCCCCCCAGGTAGCGGTCAAATCCTCTGAAGATAGCTCAGTATCTGCTCTGCCACTAAAGGACTAAAAGACTTGTAACCGTTTGCTAGTTGGTTTATGGTTAATATTGTACACATATTACTATTGTTCATATAGAGACTAGGGTTTGTGGGTTTTGGGACTTGTAAATCTAATGTTGTAAATACTCTAAAATATATTAAGTTTCTAAGTTAATAAATTGTGGCCTAAAGACGTCCCGTTTGCATATGAATTATAATTGGTATCAGAGTTATTCCGCAAAAGTTATTAGGCAGTAAGTGTCAGCCCAAGGGTTGGTAACTGCTGCAGTCACGCCTTTCTCTAGGCTAAGAAGGTGGTCTGGGGTGGGGTGTGACAACACTGACCACGATACTCCAGGTACCTTATTTAAACAACTTACTGGGTTTCATAGTAAAAATTACCCTGGGCAAGACCATAGTCCTGACCCCTCTAAAATCACCTTCTTGCGGGAACAGTCAATACTAGCATGGTTGGCAGCTAACCAATCCATGTCTATTATCACAAAATAATCTCGCATGTCCAACACTATTAAAGTCACATCTATTACATGGTTCGCTATTTCAATATGACATGCTTTTATCTTTTCATTTGCTAACATAATTTCTCCGGGCGAAGTAGAAATTGGTAAAATATAGTTTAAAAGCTCCAGTTTTAGTGTAGCATGCTTCACAAACACTGATGATATAAATGAATGAGACGAGCCAGAAATAAATAACACCAAGGCATAGTGTCCCAAGATTGGGAGCATACCTGTCACCATCGTGCCTGACTTATCAGTCTGCGGCCGAGTTATAATATAAACTCGACCCTGCTATTTCTGTTTATTTGAATTTTCATGAGGCATACTTGAAGGTTGACCACCTCCAATTTGAACACTAGGGAATTGATCAACTGTATAGTCCACTTGCTTGCATCTAAAACATGTCCCTGTGTCAATCAAACAATGCCCTTAGTGGTGTTTTCCACAGGATGTTCATGTAGGCCTATCCCTCTAGACCCATTTGGACTCAGAAGCCTACTGCTTAAAATTTCGTGGTGGCCTGTCTAAATTTCGACTCCCTGTGACAGCTTAGGAGCTTTAAAATCTAGCTCCTTTTCTGGCCCGAGTTGGATTCCCCTGCTAATGATTTCAAGAATGCCTCATTTGATGGGCGACCTACTAAAGCTACTGCATGGAATGCTAATGCATAGGTAGTCAGCTCAAAAGCTTGCACTATGCCATGCATTCCATCTCTTAGTCTGTTTATAAATCATTCGACCTTCTTCGTCTCTGCAGGCACTAGGTCAGGGGCAAAGCAAGAAAGCTTATCAAATTCCTCCATGGTCATAATTCTCTGCTTCAAATTCACATACTCCATGTACTTGTTGTACCTCACAGTAGCGGACAAATACTTCTCATAGAATCGTTCCTTGAATTGGTCCTAAGTTGCTTGTCCACCATTAGTTTCTATCATTCATTCTGTCGAGCCTCACCAATGTCGTGCATTCTCAATGATTAAGAAGATGACACATTGAAGTTTCTGATCTTCAGGGCATTTCATATATTGGAAAATTGTCTCTACAGTGGACAACCACAACTCCCCTTTTTTTTTCGGTCCAATATTTGTTCTTGAAAGTCTTTGTTTCAGTCTCGAAACAAACTCTCCAAATTTATGACCAACCCTTCCTTCAGTGATCTTACAACGAATAGAAGTTTTTCCATTGTAAATTCGTATGAAGTTATCAACGAATTCCGGTTGGGTCCTTCAGTGGCCCATTGAATGTAGGAGGGTTTTACTTTCTAAAATCTCACAAATGCTTTTCTTCCAGACACAAGTCCTGTAAGTTCTGATTATGAGCCTGCACCTGTGTTGACTGGACTTGCAGGGGTGGTACTTGTTGTGTTTGGGTTTGTTGAGTCCAATTAGTTAGAGCTACCTACCATGCCACTATGTTGGGGACTAGTTCCTATGTCCTCCCCAACAAATATGAAGTAACAGCTCTCCCAATTCGCTTCACCATTACATCCTGTCAACTTGAGCACCAGGTAGGATCAGAGCTATCGGAACATCCTGACCCCTACTGGCTCCAACCTCATGCGCTCTTGATGTAGAAGGGTCATGAACTTGCGGATCTCGAACTTATAGGTCCTGAACTTGTGGGTTCCAAACTCCTTGTCTAACCTTTTTCTTTACCTTGAGTGGTGCCATAACCTAACGTTCACATACAGTCAGCTCATGTCAAATTCTCTACCAACAAAAACATAGCATTACACTGCAATTCAAGCAATACTCCATGCATATAATCCTAAGGACTTTTTTTTTTTGGGGTTAAAGAACATATCTGGCGATGATGAGGAACCCGTTAATGGTCAATGGGACAACTTGGACTTACATAATAAGTCAGTTTAGATAACCTAAAAACATGGACTCTGATACCAACTATAACGACTCGACTTTCTAGAAAGGAAATCGGACCGTTACTATATGCATGCATAAACCTCAAAACAACATTTTCAAAAGATATGACTAAATTCAAGATAATGAAAAAATTTATTATTATAGACCTATAAAAAAAAATAAAATCTCTATTCAAAATACCTCTAACTTTAAATAAAAACAAATTAAATAAAAAAACGAATGAAATATTCAAAGAATTTAAAGATTCAATTACAAAGCTAAAACTTGCAAATATAAGAAAAACATAAGCAGAAACGCTGTCAATTCTCAAGGCCTGGTCACGGATTCTTCTTGTCATTCGCCATTCTATCATTTTCTTTACCAAAAAAAATATAGAGAAAAGAGTGAGTATAAGAATATAGTAAGTGACCTACCATTAGGCCCACTAGGTGTACATATAGCCTTCCTATCAAGACAAAGGTGTACATCCCGAACATAGGCATAGGTGTAGCCGTAGGTATAAGGGGTAAACCTAAAAGTATGCTTTCATAGGAAGTGATTTCAAACAAACACAATAACATAATCATAGGTGGAAATCCCATAAGGATGCTAAAACATACCAGGAGATGAACACAGTCTGATAGGAGTGCTAACAACCACTATCAGTCTATGCAACATACATCGTCCAAGTTCATATCAAGCCATAACATAATATAATAACCATAGTAACATATCTCATGAGTTTTCAGAACAATCTCAACAGTCATCTATCAGTCAATCATGGTAGAACATTCCATCATAATGGAGACATACTTTCAGTGTACTTACAATCTTAATATCTACTTGGGGTTTGAGGGGGAACCGGTAGTAAATCACTTACCTTAGATTTAAGCCTAAGCAAAATAATAATCTAAAGCCCCTTTTATCCAAAGTGTGGTTAAATTTGAATTCACTTCCAAACTCCCAAACAAAAGTTCCAATCTAAGCAAATTCAATAATAATAGTTAGATCCTCAAATTCCAACATACCATATTTAAATCAAGAGTTCCAAGGCTTAACACACTTACCAAAACACGTCAAAATGCTTTTAATAATGTTGGATGGCAACTTCAAACCTCTTTGAAAACCCAAATTAATCGTCCACAATCAAGATTTAACCAAAAGTTAGGCCCACTATCCATTGATAAACCAAAATCCTTAAAGAACAAGAATCGAGACTCACAAAAAGTCATCAATCGGGTTCTTGTGTTGCTAAACAATGATCCTTGATACATCAGAACTTCGATTGAAAAACTGAAACATAACGGGTAACAACAAATCATATCCAAAATTGAATGAGCAATCAAAACACTTAGGAAATCCTCAAAAACCACAATCTTACCCAAAATCTCAAGATTCCAGCGACCTCTAGTGTTGGCAGTGACAACCCACGATGGTGGCGAATAGGGCCGGGAGAGCGGTGGCGGCTGGACAAGGTGTGCGGACGGACGTACGAACTTGTAGCGTGGCTTGCGGGGCTAACTGCTATGCTCGGGCGTGAATGAGCGGTGGGCATCTGACGGACCACCTGTAGACTGCGGCGAATGACCTACGACGGGTAGAGTACAGCGGAAACTGGCGGGATGAGCGTCGTGCGTCTATTTTTCGTTGATAAAGGGGTATTTCCATGGGGAGTGAAGAAAAAAAACCAGGGTGATGCTTCGCACAGCTGAAAGTGTAAGGAGAAGAAGACCCTCTCTTTTTTTTCCTTTAGTGGCACACTTCCCAAGGTAGCCTCTATATATATTAAAATCCACTATGAGAAATCTGGCCTTTAACCACGAATTATTAGAGACTATTTCAATATCATTGTATCTTTAGTGACAAAATACAATCTTCGTCTCTAACCATACAATAATGATAAGTTGCAAACTTGCGACGACTAATCCAAATTGTCGGTATTGTTGTGCGACAAACAATTTTTACAATGACAAAGAAATATGTCACTTGATGTGACGAAAAATTGCACTTTAGTCGCAGGCGCAATTAATTAGCGGCAGTTTTGTCACAAGGACTGCCATGAAATTCTCTTTCATTGCAAGTTGCGACGAAATAGAGTTTAGTCGCAAGATTTCTTTATCCACTCTATTCTATTCACTCGAGGGTTTCACATTTTATCCATTAGTGTCCGTAGTTCGTCTGAAGTAAAGGAGTCCGCCCTTCGTCTGAAACTGAGAAGAAGCTACACAAGTTCCTTCGAAGATGTGTAGATGAAGGACCGACTTTACCTTCATCAACAACATCAGCTTCTTCTTAAACCTCACTCAAGGCAGTAAGAAATAATACAGTCAGACACTACATTTTTTTCTTGCTAATCTCTCTTAGCTTCCCCCAAATTATGATTTTAGGACTTGTTTGTATTTGGGTTTCATATTTTATTTGATTGTTAATTTATTTCCTTATCCATTTCTTTTTCCTTTGGATATTCTTCTTCCTGTCAAATGGATGTTGAAAAAAATTGAGGGCTTTATGTGGGTGTGGTTTCTCTGTGGCTTTTATCTCCTCAATACGTACTTCAACTTCTCTTTTCTTAATTTTTAGTTGTTCTTTTTATAGTGGCTCTATTTTCACCATTTTCTTTTCCTTTAGGCCGATGAGCCCAAGCCTGAAGTTGGCTATATGGTTCACCTTTTTTTAGTCTAACCAAGTCTTTCGCATCTTAGAATGTATTCTAGAAATTGTAACTAGGAGGCAATTTTTTTGATAAGTGTAGATTCTTGTTTATGTGTAGATTGTTGATTTGGAGAATATTTGTATATTAAGATGTGGTTTGGATTCTGTTTATGTGGTTAAATTTTGGTTTTTGTGACTCATTATATTATTAAAGTATGATTTAGTGTGTGGTTGATTTTGATATGAAGATTTGTTTGGAGGTTGACTTTCTTCTTAACTAACCTCCTTGAACATATGTAGATTTTTACGATGTTTCTTTTAATATTCTTGCTTTTAATTTTTTGTCGATACTTTGTAAGTGAGAGATTTGGGATGTTATCATAGGATATTTGAGTTTTTTTATGTATTTAAATTGTGATTTGGAGAATGGTTTTAAATTGTATGAGTTTAAAGTGAATTTTAGAGGCTGCTTTGTGTGTTCAAAGTGTAGATCGGAAGTTTTGTGTGATTTGGAAGTCATTAATAATCTACGATTGTGCCTACTCCGTATTCAACATTAGAAGATTAATTGATTTTGAGAATATATGTTTATTAAAGTGTGGCATGGATGGTATTTATGTGGTGGAATTTTGCTTTTGAGACTCATTGTTTGACTAAAGTGTGATTCATTGTGTGTTCACTTTTTGTTTTTGTGAACAATTTTTTTTAGGGCTTATTGTGTGTGAGTAGAATACATTTATTTTGAATTTATTTTGTGTATTGGAAGAAATTGTGTACGTAGGTTTCGGGTGGGTGTTATTATCAAGATATCTTTTTTGTGTGCTTTTTATATACGGAATAGCAAGCCAATTTTCAGGTGTTTATTTTGAGTGTATTTTGTGTATTGTATAATATTTGTGTGATTAAAATGTTATTTGAAGACTATTTATATGATTGAAGTTTGTTTCGAAGCTTATTGATTGATTGAATTGTGATTTTGAATCCATTGTGTGCTTATTTTGAAGTGTGGTTTGTGTAACTAAAATGTGATTATCTCAAACATGTGATTAGTTTAATTTTGAGTCTCTTTCTATGTGATTAAAGTTTGGTTATTCTAATTCTATTGTGCAATTTGATTTAGAACATATTTTGTGATTTTTATCCTATTGAATCATTTGAACACTAGAATATTACTTTTTAGATATTGATGTGAACTTCTTCATTAGATTTTCACTCATAGATTTAGGTAAGTTCTTTTAGTATTTGATGGGGGTGGGGGTGAAACTATGACTTATGGTTGAAAGGGGATGTGGTTTCATAATTAAGTTCAAGTTGTGATGGTTGTTGTTTTGTGATTATTATATTTGTGATTTTTTTAATATTTGTTGTCATGACTTTATTTGGATTTGAAAAAGAGAAAAAATTGTCTACGTTATGATAGTGTTGCTTATGTACAGGATTAAACCGATCATTCTTGAGAGCACAAGAATAAGAATCATTGACTTTTTCATTCCTTTGCGGATAATATATATATATATATATTGTAAACATTATAGTAAGCGTTGGTTTACTGAGTTAATCGTGTATTTCTGTGCAGGAACAAGGCGATAGAGTGATCTCCTGAGTTGGCGGTCCAATGGTACTTCAAAGACGAACGTGCGATGACCTTACATAAAGGCGGTGACCTAACGTGATAAAACGTGAGGGGATGTGAAGTCGATAGCAATCAAATCAGAAATTCAGTTGGCGGCTGTTGAAGACCATACCGTCGCAAATTCATTGAACCTTCGGTGACCATTAGACGACGCAACAGAGTATGGAAATTAATGTTATCCATCCATGCAATCATTAATGAGATGAAGAACTATTTCTGGAAGTCTATAAATACCATTCAATGCTACCAAACCAACGGAATTAATTTTTCGGAGAGGTCGAGAGACTGCCGAAACAACACAGAAGAGAGACACCAACCCACACCTAACCCTTGTGAGAGCAAGAATTATAAATTAGAAAAGAATTGGAGTACTAAAAGCTGTGTAAACGTCAGAGGAAGCAAGACACTACTTACCTGGCTTAACACTTACATCATCTATTATTTTGTACTTAAGCATTTTATTTGCAAGAATGAAAATTACATTTCAATCTATGTTCATTCTTTTCACGCCATACATGAGTAGCTAAATTTGTGAATGGGTTGAGAAATACTTAGTTAGCATGACTTAAGTTATGCACTGCATGCGGTCTTCTTGTCTTATGTATGCTTCATTCATCACTTTGAGTACTTGAAAGAGTAGTCTAAAGACATAGAATCTAGGCTTGAAAGAGTCAGATTAGATCTCATAAGCAAGAGTGGAGGAGACTTAGAAATAAGTTCTATCTATTGCATTTCCTACACATCGCATGTATCCTAGACATAGGAAATGTGTCCATATGCATTGAGAAATGTAGTGCTTAATATTTGTGTATAGCATGATCGCATGACTTGTAGAATATCTTAAGAAATGTTAGCAAAACCTCTTCTCAACCCTTTATCGCATATTTGTTACAACACCACTCTCTATTGTTTTGCATTTAATTCCATCGCCTTAAGAAATCAAAGTCAATCACCATCCAACTTCTGAAACTTAAAATAGCAATAAGATCAGAGATAGAGTTTGTTGCATATCTGTCCGAGTAATCCCTACGTTCGACCCTGACTTACCAGGACCCTAAGAAGGCTTATACTTGGGCTTTGTTAGGAAAACTTACATAATCATTACATCCACACACCCTTTCATCGCATGATAAATCACCGCATCAATACAAAATATGTACAAAACTTCATTATCAGAGATTAGGTTTAATTAATGAATAATGTTTTTTTCTAAAAAAAAACAATCTTTGGAACTAAGTACATCTCCGTCGCTTGGAAAATTGTTTTCCTCACAAACAAACTACAAATACACATATATCTTTATATTTTTTTTCTTAATTTCTTTTCTATCCCACCAATTTCCTTTTTTACTTTTCAAGGTCCATATTCAATTTAAACCTCCAAAATCTTTTAAAGAAATTATTATAAATAGAAAAATCCAAAAAATATTTACAAGTTCTAAAAGTACGAACATTTTTGGAATTTTTTGCTATAAATTATAAATATTTTTAAATATTTTTTTATATTTAAAAAGGTCAAATCTTTTATTAAACAAATCTTTCCAAATCTTCTCCAAATAAATTTCATTCCACTAATTGAATTAAAAATTACTTAAATTAAACTCAATCTTTTCAAAGTAAAATAATTGGGGCTTAAAGATTCAACATACGCCCCAAATAATTAGAGATAATTAAGTTAAAATTTACCTCAAAAGTTAGGGATAGTGCAAATATTGTATTGTAGTACTTGAAAAACATAACAAACAAAAGAAGGAAAAAAAATGAAAGGGTCACTTGGTGGAAATCCCTTTTCTTTATTTGGCTAACTTTCTTTTCTTAGAAATACTTTTTAAGGCTTTCCAAAGATAAAAGCCTCTTATTTATTTTAGTGCATATGAAGACCTTGACCTATCGATTCTTTGTAAAATATGGAACTGTTTTCTTTAGGACTCCGACTTGTTATGAGAATGGGTACCATTTAGCTCAACTGACATAGTGTTTGTATTATCCACCTTAAAGTCAGATATTCGATTCTCCATTCTACATATTGTCAAAAAAAAATTGTTTCAAGATTGATGAATGGTCTGGTTGAGTTAATTCTTTGATAGCGTGTTCGCTACATGAGTCTCATTCTCAATGGTAAAGATTTCTTTTTGAAATTGTATACAATTAGATTGTATTGAGTGGTTGGATGTTCCTTTAAGTGAGTGATTTTTCTTTTTCATACTAAAATTGTTAGTATCTTGTTCTTGATTATATATTATTTGTATTCACTTTATTTCCTAATAAGTTTATATGAGAAGAGATGATTGGTCCTTACAGTGATATCAGAATAAGATTGTGACAAATTAAATAGTATCAAAAGAGACATTTAAATTTGACAATCCATGTTGTTAGCTCTCCTCCTATGCAGCTACAACTACACTTACTAATTTTCTTTCAAATAATAATAAGAACAAAAATCCAGTGGGCTGGCCTTCCAAGTAAAAAGCCCATCAATTTAAACTCATCACATTTCATCTTCCATTTTTGCATTCTTCTCTCCAAGTCTCTCTTCCTCATTTCCTTGTATCAATTCACTTACTCAATCTTTCTAACTGTTGTTGCGAAGATTGAACTATCTATATTTGAGATGATAATTAATATTTTTAGACATTAAAATATGTTTAGATTGAGATGCATTTCAAATTGATCAAAGTATTCATTACAAGTTTCATGTAAAATAGTTTTCTCAATTCATTGGTTAATTAAGAAAATGTGCGACTCAAATCATAACACATACTTTAGCGCCACATCATAGAAGTTAATTGAAGTATATTATTGCAAATGCAATTTAAAAATGCAAAATACATTCGATACTATGTTGTATGTCTTTTCATAACAATATTCAACCATCAAATTATATATTTGTTTTTTATATCAAAATCTATTTTATATATTCTATCAGTTGATTCAAAAAGATATATAAATAATTGACACAATTTCTTACCTACTACATGTTGGGAATGCAATCAAAGTCTCATATTGATTAGATAAGGGAAGAATCATAGGTATATAAGTGAGTATAGCTATCCTCATTGGTATGAGGCCTTTTGGGGTGAAACAAAAGCAAAGTCATAAGAGTTTACGCCCAAAGTGGACAATATCATACCATAGAAGGAAAAGTTTGTTGGGGTTTTTTGCAAAATATTATAAGTGTAGTTGTCCCACATAAAAAAGATAAAAGTCATGCGCCAAGCTGGCAGCATTGTCTGAACTTCCACATCAGAAAGGAATTCTTGAAACAGGCTGCGGTGTTTGTGAATAGCGTGAATTGTTCACTTTCTTCTTTTGCTAGGAAAAGAAGCAAATATGTCAAGCTTTATGAGTTTAGTAAAGTTTGACATGGAGAAATTTGATGGAATGATCAACTTCGGCTTGTGGCAAGTGCACGACAAGGATGTGTTGATACAAGTTGGGTTACACAAGGCCTTGAAGGGAAGACCAGATAGTGGTATCTTCTAAAGAGTTAAGCGGTGATGGTGGTCCAAGAGAGTCAAGCAGTTGTTCTAGTAAAGGTTCTAAGACATCCAGCATAAGCGATGAAGATTGGGAGGAGATGGATTTGAGAGTTGCAATGCAATCAGACTAAAATTGTCTAAGAATGTTCTTACAAATGCGCATAGAATTTCAACAACCAAAGAACTTTGGAAGAAGCTTGAATCAATGTATCAGGAAAAAAGCATCTCAAATTGGTTGCTCAGGACTGTCATATTCAATGTTTGTTCAATTATCTTTTACTGAAGGAGCAGTTTCACATGTTGTGAATGGTAAAAGGTACAAAAATATCAGATCATCTGGTTATTTTCAATGGCATTGTTCCTAAGCTGGAGATGTTAGGCGTGAAAATAAAAGATGAGAAGATAAGGCACTCCAACTCATTTGGTCACTTCCTCCTTTTTATGAACACGTGAAACCAATCTTGATGTACGGGAAGGAAACTTTAGTGTTTGCTGAGGTTGCTAGTAAACTTTTGTCTGAGGAAAGAATATTGAATAGTGAATGACGTACTTCACAAGAGGATTCGGTACTAGTAGCCAACAAATGGAAGAAGAAGAAAGAGTTCGTGCATGAAAAGGTTTGCTGGGAATGTGGACAATCTGGACACATGAAAAAGGATTGTCCTGACAAAGCAGGTTCGTCAAAAAGCTCTAATTTGGATGTTAATGTTGTCGCCGTCATCAGGAAGATGAAAATCTCTTCCTTTGAAGCAAGGCAATATTCATCCTCATGATATGTCTGCTTTACCATGATAGAGGAAGTGATGTTAATGGTTCCACAGTTTACACACAGACATTGACTTGGCGGATATGCAAAGTGTGTGGTGGAAGTTGTGTCGATGGCTGAAGGACTTCCAGATAAGCCAAGTAGATGGAAGTTACACCATAAATATCAGCATGGTTATTATCGTGTGACGAAAAAGAAGAATCTTGAGAGGTGGTATTCCAAGTGGTCTACTTTTTATAGTGAAGTCAGTTATAATTCTATGAGATGAGAATTATGATTGTCAGTGAAGACAATGGATGTTGCAAAAGCTGTGGATTCTTCAAATATCTTGCCAAGGTAGAGTTTGTTGAATTTTTGGCAAAATATTAGAAGTGCAGTTATTCCACATCAAGAAGATTTAGGAAAGTCGTGGGCTTGTCCTACATTGAAAAGGTTTAAGAAAGTTATGAGCTTGTCCTACATTAAAGAGGTTTAGGAAAGTCATGAGCTCCAAACCTATAAAAAGAGTCCATGCTTTTAGTTTTTCAGTCGTCTCAGTTAGAGACACTTTAAGCTTAGTGTCTAACTCTAATTAAATTCCTTTTGCATGCTCTAGTTTAAGAGTGAGAAAAAAGGTGTGAGTAGTCAAAAGTTTTGAGAGAGTGCTCTTCTTGTAATTGGGATCAGGGGAGAGAATTGTTTTACGTGATTGTAATAAATTTTCACATAGTGGATTTCTTTTTGATAGGTTGTGGTTTTTCTCCGAGTTGAGAGTTTTTCACGTAAATTCTTGTATTTCTAATTTTATTGCTTTCTTTTAATTTCTCTGTTATTTTCTGCTTATTCCTGCGATAGAAGTGGAAGGTTTTTCCCATACTATAACGGTGAAATTGTAATAGAAAACAAAAATTCTTGAAAAAATGGTTCAAATGCAATGTTAGGAAAAACCATTTCTCAAAAATCCTTAAAGCATTTTTATTCGTTGTGCAATGTAGAAATGCAAAGCGTTAACAAATTTAGTTCTTGAAATATTATGTAATATGTTCTTAAATATGACATCTAATTAGCTCTATAAACTTTAAAATATCAAATAAGTCCATATTTTTAATTTTGTATCTAACCCGTTTCTGAACATTTTCAACATTTTTAATTAAAAGAAGTAATAAATTTGTATTTTGTATGATCTAATAAATCAATAAAATTTCAATTTTGTGTCCTACGTATTGTGGATTTTAAAAAATTTCAAAATAATCAAGAATCTATTAGATATAAATTTAAATTTTAATGTCAATGATTTATTTAATCTAAAAATTAAAATTTCAAAGACCAAACGTATAATTTAATCGTAAAAAAATTGCATATAACAGTTGTCAAAGTCAAACTTGACAATGATTAGTAACATGGTTTCCACTTTATTGAAAAGTCAAGATTTAACCACTGAACCAAAAATTTCTATAGCAATATTTTTGCTAATATATATACTATATATATTCTTTGATTTTGAGCAAAAAGATAAATTAAATTAAAACATGTGTTACAGTAAGAGCGACATGGTTTTGACTAACAGAATATTAACATGACATGTTTCTTCTTTTGTGTTGACTTATAAGAGTGAAAATAGTGGATTTGAAAAATTAACCATTTTGATCTAAATGAATTGAATCCAACATGTCCATTTCTTTGGTGCCAACTTTTTTTTTCTCTTTCTTTTTGAGATGAGATTCAAAGTTGACTGCTCAAGAGATTCAATGATTTTTCTAAGAAAACACTCATTTTTACTTGCAACATTCAAAAGATTCAAAATAATAACAATAATAAGGAAAAGATAAGTTTTTGATTCATGAATTTAGTTTCTACCTGGTCTATAGATTTTAGAATGTTACGTTCTTAATTTCTAAGTTTTGGATTTGATTTCAATTTAGTCTTTAGATTTCGAAATATTACAATTTTATTTTGAAGATTTGAGTTTTGTTTGAATTTGGGTCCCTAGAATTCAAAATTTACAATTTTAAACTGAAGACATCGAAGCTAAAAATATAAATCTTGAACTCAAAATTTGATGACTAATTTAATAGTTTGAAACCTAGTTAACAATAGAAACTAGACTTAGGCTTAGATTGAGATTCTTGTAGTTTTCAAAATAATTACTGGCAGTAGTATTTTGAGAAAAGTTAGCGATGACATGAAGTTAAAATAGAGTTTGATAAATTTAATTTTAAACTTGAAAAAACATATTAAGATGTTTGTTAAAATTATTATGATTTAGATATAATGACTTAAGAAGACATTATTTCAATTATATATTGATATTTTATATCAAACTTTTAAAATTTTATGTAATTTAAATTGAAAATAAGCTTTATTTCAATCTAAATTATTTGACAAAAGTTTAACAAAAAAATTGTTAATAAAAATTGGGTTTAGATCTTATTTTGATTCTTGAACTTTGAATCTTGTTTTATTTTGATCCCTAAACTTTAAAAAACGACCGTATTAGTCCATGAATTTTAAAAAAATATTTACTTCTGTCTCTATTATTAAGATTTTATTAACTCTTTGATGAAATTGCGCCTAGCATGTGTTGAGCAAAATGAAAGTGAAATAAAATGGCAACAATGAATGCTCCAAAATATTGAACGACCAAAATCTTGAACGCCAAATGACTTTTGAGTTCTTCTATAGAAAATCGCTTTACCACCTAATTTAAAATTGGAACCCTAGATTTTTTAGCATGGCTAACCTATTTGACAACATAGGCATCTAAAAATACAAAGTCATCTCATCATTTTTTTGTAAGAGTTAACATAATCTTAATAATAGGAACCAAACTAAGTACTTTTTAAAAGTTCTGTGACTATAATAAACATTTTTAAAAGTTTAGGAACCAAAATAGAATAAGATTTAAAGTTCAAGGACCAAAATAGGATTTAAACATAAAAGTTGAAAAGCAAATAGATCTGAAAGGAAGAATATTATATTTGTAATTTTTTAAAAGATTAGTTAGAGAAAATACAAATTTTTAGGGAAGCTGAATTCAAAAGCTAATGTGAGGGTGATTTTGAAAATAAGAACAATTTGAAAAGTAATTTTAGATAAATTAATAAAGGTTTAAATCCTACTTTGGTCCCTTAACTTTGAAGTTTGTTCTATTTTGGTCTTTAAACTTTTAAAAACATCTATTCTGGTTCTTGAACTTTTAAAAGTGCTTACTTTAGTCACTGCTATTAAAATTTTGTTAACTCTTAAACAAAATAATGAGATAACTTTTATGTTTACATTACTAGGCTGCCAAATAAGTTAGTAATGCTAAAAAAAGTAGAGTTTCAATTTTGAATTAGGTGGTAAAGCGATTTTCTATAGAACTCAACAGTCATTTTACATTCAAGATTTTGGTTGTTCAGTATTTTGGCACGTTGGTTTTTGGCATTTTACTTCATTTTCATTTTGTTCAACATATGCTAGATGCAATTTCATCAAAGAGTTAACAAAATCTTGATAGCAGAGACGAAAACAAACACTTTTTAAAAGTTAAGGGACTAAAATGGTTATTTTAGAAAGTTTAGGGACCAACATAGAAGAAAGTTCAAAATTCAAGAACCAAAATAGAATATAAATCATTAATAAATAATCAGATTTACCAGACGACCTAACAGTTAGAAGTCTCCCACAATCATTCTATACTCTTGCAAACGCAATTTCAAACGAGACCTCATAACTGTCAATATAGCTTTCATTTTTACTTTAAAATAAATTATGAATTAAAAATAACATACATGGTCAACTTTAATACCTTCGTTGGTGCTAGTTTCAATGATAGTTGATGGTTAAAAAACGTCAAACAATATATTGATGGCTAATAAGTATTAACCAATATCTTATTATTGGCGGTTAAAAAGTGTCAACAAAATGTGTAAAATTGATGGATAAAAAATGGCACCATTACCCTAAGTTGACAGTGAAAAAATATCAACAAATAATGTATAATTGACGATTTGTGAAACATTACCATTACCAAAGTAGACAACTAAAAAGTGTTCATAGAGAGCATAATTGATGATTTTTTTGATAGCTATAAAACATCAGCATTACATTTTTTGACGTCAAACTTTTTTTTATAATTGATGTTTTTTTAGATGTAAATAAAGGTCAAATATGTAGTGGTGAAAATTATTATATTTTAACTATGTGAGCTTAAAAATAATTTAAAAAATTTTCCAATTAGCCATAAAAAAAAATATTAATAAAAAGACAAAACAATATGAACCCCTAAAGACCAAAAAGAGATTATCTCAAACTTTCGAGACTAAATTATAAAGTTGACCTACATGTAATCTACATCAAATCTTAGGAATGCAAAATATAGTTTTCATTTTCCTCTTAGAAATCCCTTGGTTTTTTAAACAATAGACTATAGGATTGCATTTTTATGCTTTGCCTTTTTTTTAGGGGAAAAAAAATTACCATAAAATAATAGCCCCTTAACTTTTGGTGATGAATTTTTTTTTTTTTTTTTTTTTGTTTGGTGTGTGAACTAAAATTAGATTCCATCATTCTCGATCCCTATGCAAGAAGTCAAAAAATTTTAAATTTACATTTTTTGACAAAAGATTTACCTAGTGATTTTGATTGCTTGATATTCTAATTAAAAAAATTGCTCATTTACTTTAATCAAAATGAAGATGTGACATATTTCCAAATTACTTTTACTCGAAGTCAATTTGGTGTAGCAAATTATAAAAATTTAATGGTATAATTTCTAAGTTGGCTTATTAAGACATGAACCTAAATCTATATGGATGAAAATTATAAAAATTGCCCTTCTATTTTATGTGTTGTTTCATCTCCCCTTTTAAACTTTCGATTTTTTTTTTTTATTGAAATAAATATGAAGAGGTATGAAAATTTAAATATCTAATCTCAAGAGAGGGATATATACTATTTACAATTGACCTATGATCATGTCGACATATTTAAACTTTCAATTTGAGTAATTATAAATTCGAAAAGTAATAAAATAAGTAAACCTTTAGATGTACTTTAGAGTCTAGTCATTAAAATCTAGAATGATTTATATATTTTTTAAAATTGCAACCAGTGAAATTATATGAAATTGTATTAATAATAATTTCTCGAGTTTGTAAAAAAAATGAAGACTCCAAATTAACCATTCCAAAGATCACATACATGTTTTTTTTAGTTCATGAAGACTAGGTTTTTCTTTTCTTTAGAATTTTACCCTTATCATTAATAATGATGGATCAAGAAAATCTAATCCATGCAAAAATATAGGTGGGCTACTTTTGTAATTTGCATAACTTTTTTTTAATAGTAGTACAATGAAAAGAGTCCATTTTAGGGGTGATCTTAAAAAGGGAATGCAAAAAATGAGGAATGTGAGGATTAATGTGAAAAGAATAATAGCTATGGGGGTGAAAAGAAAAAGGTGAAGAATTGGTTTGATTGGGGAACATAAAAAAACAAAAAGTATTGAATATTTTAACCCCAAAAAAAGATAATTTTAACACGTGCGAGATATGAGAGGTCCTCCTTACCTTTTTTGCGCAAAAAATGGTACGTTTTGTTTGGACCCTTGGTGTTTAATACTTCAAATTGATTAATTAAACTGGCGAAAAATTCCCTTTTAGTCCCTTGATTTTTTAAAAATAGGTGCGCTTGGTTCATTAAATTTTCAAAACATAAATTTACAATTCTTTGAATTTTTAAAAATGGATGTGTTTCATCTAGTTGATGACAATTTCGTTTTTTTATTTTTGATTTTTAAAAATTAAGTCTATTTACTCCTCATTTCTTACAATGATTTGCATCCTTCTTAAATACAATGGTTGAATTTTTAATCAAATTTTTTTTTTAGAAAAAACAAATTTTTAAAAGCTATTTTTTTTTAGTTTTTCAAATTTAGTTTGATTTTTCAAATCAATGGTAAAAAGTTAAATAAAAAAGAAAGAAATTTGGAGATGGAGTAATGTCTATAAACTTAAATTCAAAAAATAATGAAATAGTTACCAAACGGGGCCTAAAATTTTAAAATATACATTTTTAATACTAAATTTGTAAGGCTAGGTTTAAAAGGTATATAAAATAAATTTAACAATTATATGCCATTTTAAATTGAAAATAATATAAAAGTAATTTTAGAAGGAAGAGATGATTTTTATAGAAATATTTTTTAATTAAAAATGTCTGATAATTATTTAAAATAGTGTAAAATCAATTCAAGACTCATTTAAACATATTATAAAAGATTCCGAGACTAAAAAATTTTATTTCAGAAACTCAATGACTAAATATATTTATTCTTAAATACTCAATATAAAAAAAGTATATTTTAAAAACTTGGAGACCAAATATACATATTATTCTAAATTTAAAGAACTAAAAATGTATTTTTTTCTTTAAAGCTAAATGGTAAATTTTGTCCAATAAAATTTAATCTTTGTGGTCTGAGTTTCAAATTTTAGTTTAGAAATTAAAATTTCCATCTTCAAGAGTTTAGTCACATCTCACAAATCCTCATATAATATAATATGAGGAGCCAAAATTTATATTCTATAAATATGATTAAAATTTTAATAACTCCTCTATGTGGTGAAAAAAATAAATAGGATGTATATCAATAAATAAAAAGAAAAAAAAAAACCACCATGATCAATTGACCTACAAAGAAAATAAAAATTTCACACAAGATAAAACAATGTAACTTGAACAATTACAAATTAAAACAACAACAATAACATAATAATATATCAACTAGTAAAGTTGTTTTTGATGTTCTTTCATAGAGTAAAAATAATTTATGCTTTCTCAAAAAAAAAAAATTGAAAGACATAATTTTTTTTACATTATATACATTTGAGTAAGTTATAAGAAACTCACATTTTTATTTTACCTTTCAATTGTTGTTTGTTTAATTGCCAATCTATGGACTAATAGTGCTTTAGCTTGAATTGTTGTTGTTTGTTTAATCCCATGCTTCCACTTTTTTTAAAATTAAAAAAAAAAAATCATTTTTTCATCAATTTTTTATTAGATGTAACAAGAGCTGTAAAATAGATAGGTGCAATTCGACTACACCACCCGACTACACCTAAATATTTTCCAATTACCAATTGCATTGTTTGTCTTTCACTATCATGAAATAGAGAAAAATTAATACAATACAATAAGAAAAATTTCACTCCACTCATTCTTTAGTAATGACACTAGTGATACAAAAATTAGGGTGGATAAAAGAAACTAGGCATATGTGAGTGGCTATAAGTTGAATTCAAGACAAATTCATGTATAAAAATAAGGGTAATTATTTTAAATGGTAAAATTGATAAAAATATTTTTAAATATAATAAAATATCACTATTTATTAGTGATAGACAACAATAGATATTGATAGAAATATACCATTTAGAGATGAAAAAAATTCGTCTCTAAAGAAAAAATTCATTGCAAAAACCTATTTCGACTAAAAATATTAGTTGCAACCAATTTTAGCTAAATGTTAGTCGGAGAAAGGTTTTTTCATCGTTTATTTGTAAAACGTCGTAATAAGCGATGATTAGAGAAACGTCGCCCGTTATCGCTATATAATGCAACTTATTAAATAGTTGCAACATGCGACTTTCTTCGTTGGTCGCAACATGCGACTTTCTTCGTTGGTCGCAACATGCGACTTTCTTCGTTGATCACATCATGTGACTTACCGTATTCATCGCATTATGCGACTTTCTCGTTTCTGTTTCGTTGCATCATACGATTTTTTTGGTCGAAATATGCGACTTTTTTAATTTGTCGCAAGACGCGATGTTTATTTTGTAGTCCCAATGTGCGATGAAATTGTTCATTTGTTGCATATTACAATGCTTGTTTGTTTGTTTATTTGTTTTCGACACATTAATCTTGCGATGTTATAATTATCGTCGAAATATTTAATAATCTTTCCAAAAATATTATTCATTTCAAATATTATCCCTATTGCAAACATCACATGCAATATTAGTTAAATCATGAAATTGTGCCTGATATCATACCAATTGAGATTAAAAATGTGCAATATCTTCCATATCATAATACTACATGTCTATAGAATCTTTAATATCTACTACAACAAAAAGAAATAATTTTCAACAAAGTTTGAATAATAATACATACCAACAAGTTCATGATTTAGTTCAGAATATACAAAACTAAATGGATTCTTCTAGGAATTGTGAATATTTATCACCAAATTCCAGTTTAGTCCTCCACACATAAATATACACATATCAAACTATTTTCAAATATAATGAAGTTATATGATTATCATGAATGACCATGAAAAGAGATAGTCAATAAGACAAATAAGAGAACAAACGATAGTGCAATGAGAACAAATATAGGAAGAACCATATACAGAAAGTCATTCAGTGGTGTTTTGCAATCATAACATAACTATAGAACTCTTTTGCTATCACTAACAATAAATGATCAAGTAACAACATAAGTAACACAAATACTCAACCTTACATAATGAAAGGACCTAATCAATTTAAACTCATCAAATCCTAATATAACTATACACATTCTCAACCCCCTCCACATTTCAAACGGCAAACACAACTATTCAGAACTACACCACAAGCAAGAATCACTATACAGATGTTGACACTAATTTGACTAATGTGAAAATAAGTTGAAACTAATAAAATTACCTTGTTGAGAGATGAACTTCCACTGGTGAATCTTTCTAGGATTTCATTCATTTTCCTAAATCTTTGGTCATACTCTTTACATTGATTTCGTAACTCTTCTTTCACATTGGCTCTATTTCTTTCATTCTCACGACGTTCTTTCTCCATAAGTTCTTGTGTCATTGCAAGGCATGCCTTCAGTGATTGGACATATTCTTTTGAATACAGTTCTTTTTGAGATCGTGGTGGTTTTGGTCCATAACTCATGCCTTTAACATATGGAGGTTTGCTCCCTAAAACAATCACCATAATTTTTTCATCGCTCATTGGCGTACTTGTATTTTATTGCTCTAACTTTAATGCCACCACTTTTTCCTATACACGATTCAAAACAAACAAAAGAATGTTATAAACATAGTTATCTATTATTTGTTAAAACATTATAAATATTACTTACATATGCTTCATGTGTTGAATCATCTATCCAAACTTTTGCAACAGATCAATGAATCTAGTAAAAAATATTGATCGGACTTAAATATGTACCATCCTCCCTCTTCTATTAAAAATATTAGTCAATGTTTGTAAGCAGTCTAATATATGTGAGTATAGATAAACTATATTATCATACCTTTTCACTCGCAGTATGCTTGCAATGAAATAATCTTTGTAATCTGGGTTTCAAGAGAAAATGTCTTAAAATTTTATGTGAAACTTTTTTCCCTTTCTTGTTACTTATTTTGTATCGAGGTTCATTATATTGAGGACAAATTTCTACTTTCTTATTTTCTTTCTAAAATAGGATACAATCATTGACAAGCATGTATATGCATGTGTTGTAATGACCCGACTCACTAGGACTTAAGTTAGGCCGTTACTAAATCCATGCATACATGGAACTCAAAACGACACTCGGTTATGACGAAATAAATGCTAATTAAATAAGGTAAGTTCAAAAGACTTTCATTAAATTCAAATATTAAATCAATAGTAGGGTACCCATAAATCATAAAGGATAATAAATAAATCTGAAAAATGATTCTTAAAAGTAAGTTTTAAACATCAAAACTAAAAATTAAGAGAAACATGAAAAGAACTTTAAATCTCATGAGCGGAAGCGTAAAAACTAGTCCTAGTGACTCGATTACGGATTCCGCTTGTCCATCACCGGTGCATCTCTACCCTTACCTGAAACAACAACATGAAAAGGAATGAGTATAAAATACTCAGTAAGTAACCCCACTATTGGGGTCAGGCTGGGCATCTATGTCCTCTAGATACCCACCTCTAGTGAAACATATAAACTGCTCTAGTTCTCATAGGACACATATGCACATGAAACAAGAAGGAGACTGTTCTACTGTAATTAAGTATGCCCACTACCTCTGGTGAATCCGAAGGAGACATAAACTGGTGAATCGCAAAGGAAACACAAACTGGTGAATCCCGAAGGAGACACAAACTGGCGAATCCCGAAGGAAACACAAACTTGTGAATCCCAAAGGAAACACAAAATCTATTGGGCATCTAATTAATCAGTAAGGACATTTTCACAGTCTCAACATCATAATCATCACTGTACGAATATATGACATACATAAAAACCTAAACATCATGGCTCTACAACATACACATATACCTCAACATCATGGTTCTAACACATACATGTATACCTCAACATCATTAGATCAAATACAACCATGGAAGCACATACCATCTAATACTAGCATTCAAGTGTCTATGTGCATAAATAAATAAATCGGATCTCGTAACAGAACATACTTTAATCATGTTATACTATCAATCTTTCATGTTGTCATTCTGCCATGACCTTCATTTAACATGCTAGCATACATCTAATGTCTAGCCCGTTGGCAGTTCCAGTAGTAAGATTACTTACCTTGATATTAGGTCTAACCAAAAAGTAATTAAATCTTTGTGAAATTCTTGAATCCTTAATCAAGCCTAAACATAAACCAATCTTTAAAATTAATAGTTAAGGCCAAATTCCAAACCCCCAAATATTACAAAATATTTCCAGTTAACCTTACCTAAGGTGTGATCCAATTCGAATTCACTTTCCAAACCTTCAATTTTAAGTCCAAATAATTAGCAAACCAAACTCTTCTTCATCTTGAATGAAATTCTTGAATTAACCCTCTAATCATAATTTGAAATTAGGATTACATGATTAAAGCTTGAATCAAATACATACTTCACTACCAATGTCTAAAATAAATTATCCATATGTAGCTTTGTCAAAAAAAAATCACTTCCAAATGACTTTTCCAAAATTTCTCAACAACCAAAATTAATCCACAAGAGGGTAATCAAAGCATAAAACTTATAAAAACTCGCTAAAACAAACTCCAACTTCACTGAACAACACCTCAATACCTTCACAAACTTGAATCAAAAGTTGAAACACAATGGGTATCAACCAATTGATGTCAAAAGTAAATGAGTATTCAAGAATCAACCGAAAACAAACCTAAATGGCAGAAATCTTACCCAAATCGATAGATCCAATGACGGCAAAAGCGAACGACGCTTGAGCAATGGTGAACGGAGGTCATGAAGAAGAAACTGATGTGGCGGCTTTGGGCGGCGTCGGACAGGCTCACAAACGTGAGGAAGAAAAAGGGGTGGGGTTTGACTTTTTATTAAAAAAACCAATAATAATAATAATAAAACAAAAAAGGAAATAAATATAATTACATTTAATTCCTTTCCGTTTTATACTATTAAATTAATTCCTGCAATTAATTTCCAATTTGAATAATTTCACGCCAACAATTAAATTCCCGCACTTACACTTGAAATCCAAAATTCCAAAAATGCCCTCAATTAATAAAAATTACTGAAATTACATAAATAATAAAAAATTCGGGGTGTTACATTCTTCGCTCCTTAAATAACTTTCGTCCTCGAAAGTTGTTTCTTAAAAAAGCTCTAGGTACTTGATCCTCATCTCATCCTCTCGTTCCCAAGTGGCCTTCTTGAACTGATGATTCTACCACGAAATCTTTACAACTGCTATTTCCCTATTGTGTAACCTCTTCACCTCTCTGGTGAGAATCTAGACAAACCTCTCTTCATAACTCAAGTTGCCATTTAACCACAATGGCTCAAAGTCAACTACATGGGACGAATTTGTTACATACTTTCTCGGCATCAAAACATGGAAGACATTATGAACTGAAGAAAGCGATGGAGGCAATGTCAATCAATAAGCTACGAGACCAATTCGCTCCAAGACCTCGAAAGGTCCAATGAACCTCGGGGTTCAGCTTCCCTTTCCTGCCAAACCTCATAATATTTTTTATAGGTGCCACTTTTAAGAACACTTTCACACCGATCTCAAATTCCAAGTCCTTACGTCTTACATCAGCGTAGCTATTTTGTTTGGTCTGAGTTGGTGCATATGAGCTCTGATCTTCTGTATTGCCTCATTCATGGTCTGCACTAGCTCAGCACCTAACAACTTCCTCTCACCAACCTCATCCCGGCATACTGGAGACTTGCAACTCTTTCCATATAGGGCCTCAAATGGTAATGTGCCAGTGGCAGTCTGATAGCTATTATTATATGCGAATTCCATTAAATGTAGGTGAAAGTCCTAACTCCCTGAAAACTCTTGTGTAAAAGTGCACAACATATCTTCCAATATCTGGTTCAGACGTTCTATTTGACCATCAGTCTATGGGTGAAAAATTGTACCAAAATCCAATCGAGTACCCAATGCTAACTGGAGACTCTTCAAGAAAACTAGATGCAAAACGAGGGTCATCGTTTGACATAGCTAAAACTAGTACCAAAAGAGGTGTAACAACCCCTTCCATAAATAACTATGAAACTTAAGATGTTTAAAATCAACAACACTTCTACACGTCCGAGCTGAGAACTGTGAAAACGGTCATGAAGTTAAGAAAGTCTTATATACTAAAAACATATATTTGAGCCTACCATGTCACAGGAAAAACTTCATATGTGCAGTGAAGAAATTGGTCATACTATATAATGCGTCATCTGAAGATACGCACCAGAACAAATCTAGTCAACTGAAAAACTGCTTCTACTCTAGAAGCGCCGATTGTGATGTCTTTCTTAGGGTCTACCTATCTGAGAATAAATCTGTCTAATTAAGTCTCACATTTATGAGAAACTCATCATGAGGCTCTATACTGTCATGGGCTATAAAACTTGCTTAAGCCATCCTCATATTATTCTTTAGGCTTGAAACAATTACATATCATTACTTAGACCCTACTGCAGATGAGTTTAAAATTCCCTATGAAAATGAGGTTTTGAAGTCCCTAGATGCTAAAGCATCAGTCAATTGATAACACATTTTCATAACCTCGTAATAACCGTGATTGATCCATGTAGTTAGTTTTTACGATAAAATCTTCTTGATTCATAAGTCATGGCTTGAATTACTCGTATTCCCTAGAGCTAGTTAACTCATTGCCCATGCAAGGGAAAACATACTATCCTGTACTGCTCCAACCCACCTATAGCAACTTCTTGTTATCAACTCAACTTTATTACAAGTCTATCTCTTATGCTAATGGTTATATTGGAAGATCCAGCTTACTTACTTTTGTGCATATACCGTTATTGTCTACCTCGAGTTGGATTATTTTCTTTTATCAATCAAATTGATGGGCTTGCTAGTTCATGTTTCCAACACTCGCACACAAAGTCAAAATCCCTTAAATCTTACTAATGCCCTTAATTTTTTACGTCTTAACTAATGAAGCCTCAACATACCATATCAATAGTTCTCGAACATCTATTGTTACTAGTAACTCCATTTTAACTTATCCCTTCTCAACCTTCTATTTCGGTAACAGATTCTTGTGTTAAAACAAAGTTCCATACCAATCACCTACATAAGCTATATTTCAAACTAACACATATTGTCCTAAAGTTCCACATGATAATGAGGTATTCTTCTTTTATACCAAAACAAATACCTTGTAACCCCTCTTGTCAAGCCTTCAAACCATACTTAACTGGGAGTTTCGAACACATTAAATTTCTTTCTCTTTGCAAAAGAGTAAACTTTCTTGGATACTTTTCTCTCATTCACACTTATCTCTAATAAAACCACTAAATTCAAGACACCTTTTTGTTTTCCACTTTCCATGTGGAACATAATCTCTTTACTAAATTATATTTTACTTAACTCCTCCATAAATCTTATCTTTTTCACTAAGAGTTTTCATCTTGTATAATTCCTCTTTCCTAATTTGCATACGTTTAAACTCCAAAAGACTTTTGTTTCTTCAAATCTGTCTAACTTGGATCTCCTTAACACAATAAGGCTCTGGGTTTAGTCTAGGTATACTAAAATAATCCTTTAACCGAAACAAATAACACTTTGTTTTATCCTCTTTAAGTCTAAACTCATGTCCAACTATTTTGGCTTCCTTTAATGACATCAACTTAGCTAGATCTTCCAAAAGAATCCTCCATATCACTACACATACTTTACCTAGTCCATCAAGTCGTAGTATTACCAAAGTGATTATGACTTATTAATCTTTTCCAAAATTCCTCTCAAAATGTTTGGTTTTAATATTTCAGAACCTTTAATAAATTCATAGTCTCTTTTTTTTTCTCCCTCTTATCCATAAAAAAACTTTTAACCTTATAATTGAGTATGTGGCCAATGAAGAAATTTATTTATACCACCTCCAATTGCACCACAAAACATAAAACTAGTCCTTAATGAATTATCATCAAGACAGTTTCATTCCTGGGCTTAAACATATACATACCTTTATTTCTAAACTGTCATAACTATACATAGTTTCATCAACCTTTAAGTTCTCTGAAATGAGGTATATGTATTTTTTTCGTTTCTAACATAATTTCCATGAGATAAACTAGTGCCAAGTGACCTCGTAATTTATTTTATTTTATTTTCTTCCTTTTGTAGTGTTGTACCTGATAATCCTCTTATAATAACTTCTAACGAGTCATTGACCTAACATTAGAGCATAACTGGTGCATTTATGCTAAACAAATATTTTAATGCACAACTATCATAAAACTTGTAATTGATAAGACATATCTGGCGATGACGAGGAATCCGTTCATGGGCCACAGGGATAATCTAGACTAACATAGTAAGTCAGTCTACAAAACCCAAAACATGGGCTCTGATACCAACTGTAACGACCCATCCCCTAGGACATAAGTTAGGCCGTTACTAAATCCATGCATGCATGGAACTCAAAACGACACTCGGTTATGGCAAAATAAATGCTAATTAAATAAGGTAAGTTCAAAAGACTTTCATTAAATTCAAATACTAAATCAATAGTAGGGTACCCATAAATCATAAAGGATAATAAATAAATCTGAAAAACGATTTTTAAAAGTAAGTTTTAAACATCAAAACTAAAAATTAAGAGAAACATGAAAAGAACTTTAAATCTCATGAGCGGAATCGTAAAAACTAGTCCCAGTGGCTCGATCACGAATTCTGCTTGTTCATTGTCGGTGCATCTCTACCCTGACCTGAAACAACAACATGAGAAAAAATGAGTATAAAATACTCAGTAAGTAACCCCACTACTGGGGTCAGGCTGGGCATCTATGTTCTCTAGATACCCACCTCTGGTGAAACATATAAACTACTCTAGTCCTCATGGGACACATATGTACATGAAACAAGAAGGGGACTGTCCTACTGTAGTTAAGTATGCCCACTACCTCTGGTGAATCCAGAAAGAGACACAAACTGGTGAATCCCGAAGGAAACACAAACTGGTGAATCCCGAATGAGACACAAACTGGTGAATCCCAAAGCAAACACAAAATCTAGTGGGCATCTAACTAATCAGTAAGGACATTTACACAGTCTCAACATCATAATCATCACTGTACGAATCTGTGACATACATATAAACCTTTGTCATTTTGCCATAACCTTCATTTAACATGCTAGCATACATCTAATGTCTGGCCCGTGGGTAGTTCCAGTAGTAAGATTACTTACCTTGATATTAGATCGAACCAAAAAGTAATTGAATCTTTGTGAAATTCTTGAATCCTTAATCAAGCCTAAACATAAACCAATCTTTAAAATTAATAGTTAAGGCCAAATTCCAAACCCCCAAATATTACAAAATATTTCAGAGTACCTTACCCTAAGGTGTGATCCAATTCGAATTCACCTTCCAAACCTCCATTTTAAGTCCAAATAATTAGCAAACCAAACTCTTGTTCATCTTAAATGAAATTCTTGAATTAACCCTCTAATCATAATTTGAAATTAGGATTACATGATTAAAGCTTGAATCAAATACATTACTTCACTACCAATGTTCTAAAATAAATTTATCCATATGTTAGCTTCGTAAAAAAAAAATCACTTCCAAATGACTTTACAACAAAATTATTCAACAACCAAATTAATCCACAAGAGGGTAATCAAAGCATAAAACTTACCAAAACTCGCTAAAACAAACTCCAACTTCACTGAACAACACCTCAATACCTTCACAAACTTGAATCCAAAGTTGAAACACAATGGGTATCAACCAATTGATGCCAAAAGTAAATGAGTATTCAAGAATCAACCGAAAACAAATCCAAGCGGCAGAAATCTTATCCAAATCGATAGATCTAGTGACGGCAAAAGCAAACGACGCTTGAGCAGTGATGGACGGAGGTCATGAAGAAGAAATTGATGCGGCAGCTTTGGGCGGCGTCAGACAGGCTCACGAATGTGAGGAAGAAAAGAGGGTGGGGTTTTGACTTTTTATAAAAAAAACAATAATAATAATAATAAAACAAAAAAGGAAATAAATATAATTACATTTAATTCCTTTCCGTTTTATACTATTAAATTAATTCCTGCCATTAATTTTCAATTTGAATAATTTTACACCAACAATTAAATTCCCGCACTTATACTTGAAGTCCAAAATTCGAAAAATGGCCTCAATTAATAAAAATTACTGAAATTACATAAATAATAAAAAAAAATCGGGGTGTTACATGTGTAACCTAAATCCAAGTCATACAATGTCTTATTTGCTTCATAATAATATTTTGGCATTTTGGTACACTCAGGTAAAGCTGGAGTAATCCTTATAACATATCAAATGACTTATTAAATCATTCAACAACTCGAGCATTTCACTTGCATTATCTACATTTTTATGAAATGTCTGTACATGTTCATTATGTATTTTATCCATTCTAATAGGCTTCACAAAGGATAAATCTAAGTTTTTCCCATGGTATATCTACCTATCATAGATGATAGCCATTCCATGTGTGTATAAATCACATTCTACATCCCACGATAAGTTCTAAATCAATCTTCAACTACAGAAATAGACTTCAAATCAATGTTTAATCACACAAATATTCTCTAAATTTCACTTTAAGAATATAATACACTCAAAATCAAATATCAAATTTTAAGAGGCTCAATAACAAAGTTCCAATTCTACAATAAGTTGCAAATCAATCATTAACCACATAAATAACCTCAATACACCTAATAAACAAAAAAAAACACACTTCCATCCAACAATAAGATCTAAATCAAATTTCAATAGCATAAATAGACTCTCAGTAACAAAAACATTTCTCA
This sequence comes from Benincasa hispida, assembly GCF_009727055.1. Lineage (NCBI taxonomy): Eukaryota > Viridiplantae > Streptophyta > Magnoliopsida > Cucurbitales > Cucurbitaceae > Benincasa > Benincasa hispida. The sequence goes on along the minus strand of NC_052359.1, from coordinate 72,661,514 downwards.
ATAACAAAGTTTAAGCTAAAAGAACATAATGGAAAATTTTACATCCCTCCAAATACTTAACCAAAAAACAATTCAAACTCGGACGATGTTCTCTAAATAAAAAGAAAACAAAACAACATACCAGACATTAATGGTTTCATATTAGTAGATAAATGTAAAAAAAAAATAAAAATAAAAATAAAAAACGAAACCCATTTGAATTTTACTCCGAAAATTGTCCATCCAAGAAAATTCTACAGGACTCATTAGAATTAAACAATGACGGCAACCCAGAATTCCCATTCTTCAAAGCAAAAGAATATAAAAAAGAACTATAGCCATCATGAAATAAGCAACAAAAGTATTCCTTACAAGGGGATAACTGTGAAAGTCCTTATAAGAACATAATAAAACCAAAAAACAGAGATAAGAAAGATGGAAAATGGAAAATGGAAAAGAAAGATGAGTGCATACTCTGGTAGTGGTAAGTACGAGTCTCCACAACCATTCTATGCCTGAAAAAAATGCTTACTCTAAAAATTTACACAGAAATTTGATGGCTTCCAGTAAAAATCCAACGACGACGAAAAATGTGTTCGGTGGGGGCTTCTAGTCGTTTGCGAAAACCTATGAGAGGGAGGTTGAGAGACACAATAGTTAAGGAGAGAGAAAATGAAGAGAGAGAGATGGACGGAGAGATCACAATCGGTGCACTACTTGTCGACGATGATGGCGGCGAACGGAGGAGATATTTACTCGAACTGTGCAACTTTTTATTACTTATTCGTTTAATTTTTTAAAACTAAAAATTAAATGTTTAAATATTAAATGAGTATCGATTTTACTAACGGTTTTTCTTCAAGTTATGCCTGTTTCTCTCATCTTCTTCATAAACCCAGATGCAGATCTACAATGACATAGTTTTTCTTATATCTTCCTTTATCGATTATGAGCACTATTTTTCCTTGATTCCAATCCATTTTTTGGAGAGTGCACGCCTGCAATTGAATGTTGTGTTAACCTTGAGAGCAATCGGCACAACAATCTTCACCGAGATTATATCATAATTACTTTTAGGACAGTGGTTTCTCCATGACGAATTATTCGACATCTGTAGTTCACATAAATTACTAGTACCAAAAGTCATAAATTAAACATTAATATAATGGATTATTAAAAGAAAAAAAAAACAGAGAGAGAGAAAAGTGAGAGAGTAGAAATTGGAACGTTACATGTTTTTGTTTTTATGACTAACTTCGTTATACGTTGGGGGGATGAATGAATGATGGCTTTGTTTTATTATTAATATTATTTTAGTTGAAAAGGGGATGAATGAATGATGGCTTTGTTTTATTATTAATATTATTTTAGTTGAAAAGGGGATGAATGAATGATGGCTTTGTTTTATTATTAATATTATTTTAATTTTGTTTTCAACATAAGCTGCGTGCGCATGCTACAAAACCCCAACTTAGTAAAGCACCTAAAAAATTTGTGAATATATATAATTTTTACAATACTTTTTGAAGATTATTCCAAATGTTGTAGATCACATGCATCTAGAAGACTTAAATTAAGATTTTTCTTTTTGTCAAAAAGAAAAAGGATTAAGATTAATTTTTTTTTTATGAAAAATATGGTTTTTTGTTATTTTTTTTAGTTTTAGAATCGCAATTCAAACAAACCATATTTCTAACTTCTAAAAATGTTAATAATATCTTGATTAGTTGAATTAATTTTAATTGAAGTTGGATAAGTTTTTATGATGTGTAATTTATCAATAATTTTGAAACTAGGTGGTTGTGCTATAGAACATTATTGTCTTGAAAGCAACGAATTCAGCACCTCAGTGTGAATCGTGTAAGTTAGTTGCTCTCCAAGGACAACAATAAGGGAAACATATGAAGAAGATCAAGATCATACTTATATTTAAAGGTTCACTATTGATTTTGAAAATAAACACATATTGTAATGTTGGTGAAAATTTAAGTTTTAAAGGAAAAAAGACTTGTTTGAGAATCCCTTATTGCTTAGTTTGGGAAGTAACATCTCCTTCTTATATTCCCACCTTGAGTTATGGGTTTGGACCTAAGGGATACCCATATTTTAGAGGGAGAAAGGTGATAGGCAAATGTGGGTATGGTGAACATCTCACACGTGTCCCCACCATCCGATCGGACAATGCTTGACAAATGTGTGATTATTTTTTATTAAAAATTGTTGTTATTATTGTTATAATTATTATTATTATTATTATTATTATTAAATAAAAGAAAAGGTCTTCTACTAGTTACGTGGTCCACATCTAAAGCGTGGTCCTTCAGCAGTTTCATACATCTCAATTCATCTTCTTTTCTCTCTCGACCTCTTATTCCTTTCCATTCTAGTTTTTCGAGCATCTCAGTCCAGAATGGTGTGAGTTTTCTGGTCGGGTAAAATCCAGCTCTGATCGAGACAATTTTATTTATTCTTGGAGATGTCGTTGCAAATCTGTAGAACTGCTTGCACATTTGGACAGAAACGCGAAACGTCTTAAAGAGAGCGAGATCCGCGATTTAACATGTAACAAGTTTTTGTTTTGTTGGTTCCATTTTCTGACGAGTGTCGCTCATTGTTGTCATCTTCTGTCCATCGAAGGGTAGCGATTCCAACAATTTCAAGATGTTTTTCATCTGCCACTACTTTGATGGCCCTTTCAAATCAAAATGACAGTATGACCTCCGACCTTAACTGTCCATTCCAGTTTGAAGGAGCAAATTTCAAAGGATGGAAGTAGAAGATGTTGTTTTTCCTCATAGTCAAGAGGTTACTGACATTTGTACTAAGGAGAAGCCAACGGTTCCAAAAGAAGATCCAACTGAACAACAAATAAAAATTGCAGCTGATTTGGAAGAAAGGGATACCCATATTTTAGAGGGAAGGAGGTGATAGACAAATGTGGGTATGGTGAACATCTCACTCATGCCCCCACCGTCCAGTTGGGCAAGGCGTGGTGAGTGTGTGATTATTTTTTTATTGAACATTGTTGTTGTTATTATTATTATTATTATTATTATTATTATTATTATTATTATATTAAATAAAAGAAAACGTCTTCCGCTAGTTACGTGGTCAGCATCTTACGCGCGGTCCTTCAGTAGTTTTATACATCTCAATTCATCTTCTTTTCTCTCTCGACCTCTTATTCCTTTCTATTTTAGTTTTTTTAGCAGCTCAGATCAGAATGGTGTGAGTTTTCTGGTCGGGTACAATTCAGCTCCGATAGAGACAATTTTATTTATTATAGGTTGATCTAGGGGACGTCGTGGCAATTCTGTAGATATGCTTGCACATTTGAACAGAGCCGTGAAACGTCTTAAAGAGAGCGAGATCCACGACACAGTCTGTAACGAGTTTTTATTTTGCAGGTTCCATTTTCTAACGAGTGTCGTTTGTTGTTGTCAACTTCTATCCATCGAAGGGTAGTAGTTCCAACAATTTCTAGATGTTTTTCATCTACCCTACTTTTTGAATGCCCTTTCAAATCAAAATGACATTTTGACCTCCGACCTTAACTATCCATTCCAGTTTGAAGGAGAAAATTTCAAACGGTGGAAGCAGAAGATGTTATTTTTCCTCATAGTCAAGAGGTTACTGAGATTTGTACTAAGGAGAAGCCAATGATTCCAAAAGAAGATCCAACTGAACAACAAATAAAAATTGCAGCTGATTTGGAAGAAAGGGATTTCTTATGCAAAAATTTTATTTTAAACGATTTGATTGACGATTTGTATGATTATTATAGTACAATGAAGATAGCAAAAGATGTGTGGGATGCCTTGCAGAAAAAGTACGTCATCAAGGAGAGTGGTTCGAAAAAATATGTCGTCAACCATTACCTAAAGTTCCAAATGACGGATGAAAAATCTGTAGAGGCCCAGTCCCATAAACTATAGAAGATAGCCCATGAAATAATCAGTGAAGGTATACTCCTAAACGAGTAATTCCAAGTTACCATTATTATTGAAAAATTGTCTCCTTTGTGGAAGGATTTCAAAAACACCTTGAGGCATAAGACTAAGGAGTTTTTTTTGGAGAATCCGATCACCCGGCTAAGGATTGAAGAGGAAGCCTAGAAGTAGGACTAGAAGGAAAAGGTGAACATTGTTCCTAGGAAATCTACCTCTGTCGTGATAAAGCCTGACCAAAAGTCCAAGAGAATCAAGAGGAAAGGTCAGAACTGTGGATCCAGCAAGTAGAACAATCAGAAGAAGCAGAAACCCCCAGGGAGAAACGGTAAAGTTCATTTGCTTTAACTGTAATAAACCTGGACACATGGCTAGGAACTATAGAAACTGGTGTCGCCTACTAGTCAGACAAACTTGATGGAAGAACTGTTAGTTGCCATGCTCACAAAAGTAAATTTGATCGGTAGTTCTTAGGGGGGTGGATAGACACTGGTGCTATGCACCATGTCTGTCACAACCTTAATCTCTTTAAAACTTATACTGAAACTAAGGATAAGAACATTCTATTGAGGGATCATCACTCAATGAAATTTTTTGGAATTGATAAGGTGGAGCTAAAGTATACCTGCAAGAAGACTCTCACCTTGAAGGATATCCTGCATGTTGGGTTTTATGCCCTAAAACTTATAGATAGTAAATGTTATTAATTAACCCTCATAAATAAAGAGTTAAGGATGTTAATTAAATAAATGTTATTGCTTGTATTGTTTTCTATTTTGTCTCAATAACCCTAACTCTAATAAACTAACATCCAAGGTTGTCTTATGATTCTTAAACTGTATGTGGAGACATACAGGGATCAATGTTCAAGATACAGCCTAAAGGGTCTACAATATATGGATAAGACTGGGTATCTTATCTTGGTAACACTACGAATATGACCCATTTTGTATTTGATACAAACGTAATGATCCAACCTGTTCGTGTAGATGACACACGAGTGGGGGTATCCTATGTAATGAGTTTGCACAAGACTAGATCAGAAAATAGTAACATTGTTGACTAGTTAGGTTCTTATTTCATTAGAATGACCTAGGCGACTTAGTCTTAATCCTGACTATATTATGAACTCCTGTTTACGAGGGATTGTTATTTGATTTGTATGAGTAAGGGTGGTCAAATCACCGACCCAATAAACCTACCATTTTGAGGACAAAACTGAGTGGAAAGTTGGGAACATAATAATATAAGATGATAATCACTTTTTCCTGCCTTAAGGGTAAGTAGATGAGTGTTCTCTTAAGTGGTGTCTCCGGGACTTGAACAAATGGTCCTACCCACTCGTTGGCCTAAAAGGGGTTTTTATTTATTGGTTGGACCATAAACAGGTTGTTCTTTAGAGGAGCACTGTTACTTAAGAAGTCAGAGGTAATCCAAAGGTAAAACAATAATTTGACCCAGTTGGAGTTACGAACACTCGTGAAGGACTAATTTGCTGGTATTGGTCTATATCTGTAGACACAAAAATATATCTGTAGAGAAGAGTGTAGTTGTGGGTATTTAGTGGAGTGTATCCACATTTAACGAATATTAATTAATTTGGTTAATGAGTTTAGTCAATTAATCTCATATCTCTGGAGCTTTTGATCTACAGGTCCACCAGGTCCCCTCGTTAGCTCACTAGAGGATACATATGAGGGGTAATTTGAATTATTCAAATTAATTTGAGAAAAATATATATTAATGTGATTAATATATAATTAATTATGAATATGATCTATAATTAAATTAGACAGTAATATTTAAATAAGATTTAAATTAATTAATTCAAGTGAACTAGATTCACAAAGAATTAATTAATAGAGAGGTTTTGCACATATACATGGGATGATAATTAAATATATACATTAAATTTGGTTTAATGTATAAACAGTTATTTAATTTTTGTGCAAATTAAAATTAAATAAGTCTTATTTAATTGGGCTAATGAATTAAATAAGTATTATTTAATTAACTTGGTTAATTAATTAAATAAATGTTATTTAATTAATTATGGAAAAGAAAAATATTAGGAAAAGGGTTTGGTCCTTCTCTCTATAAAGACCTCCCTGTGATCATTTAGGACTACACAGAACATAATACACAATATCATAATGGTATTGTGCAAAATTTTCTCTAAGCCGTAAAGAAAAACCTCTCTACTCTCCAAAACCCTTTTCTCCTATCCCTTTCCTAATAGTTGGACACCACCTATTCCTTCATTGGAATCACAGAGAATAATGAGATTATTCTCCTGGTAGTGTTCGAGATTGTTTAAGAAATTGTTCGTGATCAAGATCGTTGGTGATTCATTGGTTGGAACTTGGAGAAGATTGTTCGTGGCACTTGGGAATCTACAAAGGTAAGAATCATTCTAATCTTTTCCCTAATGCATGCTAATTTACATGTTTATATGTTCTGTTTTGTATAATGATTTTGTTTAATGTAAAATCAATTTGTAGGATGCAAGTCGTTCTAACACAATGCTTCTTCTGCAGGATTTGATCCCCACTCCTTGCACTACATGCTCCGGAGATAAAAGAGAACTTGGTCTTGGGCTATCCCCTCAACAAGGCCAGATTTATCCAAACAATAAGGGAAGTTTTGTATACCCTTACTAAGAATAATATATTCATAGAAAAGGTTATGCAACTGAGTGCATGCTCAAATTAAACCTTGACATAAATAAAATGAAATCTTCTATTTATATGTTGTGTTCTTTAAATATTTGGCATGCTAGATTTTGTCGTGTTAATAAGATATTAATTAGTAATATGATTAGGCTGGAAATGATACCTAAGTTATCTATGAATGAATTTGATAAGTATGAGTATTGTAGTCAGGATAAAATACTAAAACTCCGCCTAAATCTGTACTTAGGGAATCTAAGTCTCTAGATTTAATTCATTCTAACTTATGTGAATTTGATGGTATCTTTACTAGGGACAGTAAAAGATATTTTATTACTTTTATTGATGATTTCTTTAATTCACCTTTGTATACTTATTGAAAAACAAAAAGTGATGCGTTTGATGCTTTTAAATTATTTATAACTAAAGTAGAAAATCAGTATAATTGAAAGATTAAAAGAATTTATAATGATAGGGGAATTGAGTATGATTCAAACAACTTTAATGAATTCTTTAACTCAAATGAAATAATACATGAAAAGACTGCACCTTATTCTTCTAAAATGAACGGAAAATCCGGGAAAAAAAATAATAATAGACTCTAGTTGAGCTAGTAGTTGCTATTTTACTCCATTCAGGAGCCGCATCTTATTGGTGGGGTGAAATTATCATTATCATGTGTTATTTCTTAAATAAAATATCAAAATCTAAAAACACAACTTCACCTTATGAAGCCCTCAAGAATAAGAAACCAAACTTGTCATACTTTAGAACTTGGGATGTCTAGCCTTTGTAAAAATTCCAGACTCTAAAAGAAGAAAGCTTGCTAGTAAAAAACCTATGAGTATGTCTTTATAGGTTATGCCATAAATAGTAAAGCCTATAAGTTCTATGACCCAGTAAAATAAGTAATCATTGAGTCAAATGATGTTGACTTCTTTGAGAATATATTTTCCTTTAAATTGAGAGATAATAGGGGCTCGAGATTCAGTAGTCTAACCCTAGTTAGAAATCCTACCTCTACAAAGGAAGCCGACCCAGAACCTGGAAGAAGCAAAAGAACCAGAACCATCAAGGATTTTGGGGATGACTTCCAGACCTATAAAGTAAAAAAAGACCCTAAAGACCTAAAAGAAGTCATGTCTTTTGTAGATATCAACTTATGTCAAGAAGCTATAAATGATGAAATTGACTCTCTTGAGTCAAATAGGATTTGGCATTTGGTAGACCTACCCCGTGGTTGCACAGCAATAGGTTGCAAATGAATCCTAAGGAAAAAACTTAAACATGATGGAATAGTTGACAAGTTCAAAGTCAGATTAGTAGCAAAGGGCTTTAGACAAAGAGAAAACGTAACTTTTTTTTACACCTTATTCTAGGTCACTAGAATTATCTTAATCCATGTACTATTTTCTCTAGTTTTCCTAAATAATTTCATGGTACATCAAATGGACATAAAAACCGCTTTCCTAAATGGTGAACTTGAAGAAAAGATTTATATGGAACAACCTGAAGACTTTATAGTCCATTGTCAACAGAATAAAATTTGTAAGCTCGATAAATCTCTTTATGGCCTGAAACAAGCTCCTAAGCAATGACATTCAAAGTTATTGAAAGTGACAAATGTATCTACTACACAGTCGAAAACAATCTTTGCACCATCCTGTGTCTATATGTAGATGACTTGTTAATATTTGGGTCGAACTTACACGTCATAAATGATGTAAAATCTATGTTGGGTGCAAACTTCAATATGAAAGACTTAGGAGAAGCGAGTGTAATCTTAGGCATAAAAGTGACTAGGTCTGAAAAGGGAATTTCTTTAGATAAATCTCACTATATAGAAAAGATTCTAAAGAAATTATAATTACTTTAATTATAAACCAGCATGTACTCCTTATGACCCTAAAGGTTTAGCGATGCTGGCTTGAATTCCCTCTTGGATGATTCAAAGGTTACAAGTAGCTATAATATAGCAGGCGAAGCTGTCTCTTGGAAGTCCAAGAAACAAACTATTTTAGCTCAATCGATGTTGGTGTCAGAAATGATAGCACTAGAAGTCTGCTATTAGAGATTCCCCTATGGGAAAAGTCGGTACCAGCCATATTGATCCATTCTAATAGTACTGCAACAATCACAAAAGTTCATAACCGTTACTACAACGGAAAAAGACGACAAATACGTCTAAAGCACAGTATCATTATAGAGTTTCTCACTACTGGTGCAGTTAGAGTGGATCATATATGAATTGATATAAACTTGGCAGATTCTTTGATGAAAGGACTGACCAGAGAGAAGGTTTTCGAAACCATAGAAAGAATGGGACACATGCTTATAAAGAGATGAATCGCTACAAGGAAAATCCAACCTGTAGACTGGAGATTCCAAGAAACAGGTTCAATGGGTAATAACTAATCACAAGTGATAAAGTGAATCATGCAAAAACGAACATAGAGTTCACTTCCTATACTCTAGAGTTTGAGTATGATATCCTGAAGCGTAAGAAAGGTTGAACTTAGTTCTCAGTGAGATCTATACTTACTTCAAGTGGGGTACCTAGCTACAGGAGTACTCTTGATAAACTTATCTATGTGAATGTGGAAGTGAGAGTCATTTCCTATGGAGTGTTAGGTAAACTCTCTAGAGCGTTCACTAAATCAATATACACATGCTAAGCCTTAAAGCACGGGCTTTTGAACTATACCCTAGTAATATTGTGTGAGATGTTGTTAGAGATAGAGTTCGAAATCTAGAGTTACTCTAGTATATTCTGAATCATCTACATTACGTAAAGGTTCAAGTTATAAGACACCTTTCCTTATGCACAATATGTTATAGAATAATATTCTTCGATGAAAAATGATTTTCTTATGTATTCAAATTTTCAAGCTAGGGATTATTGGTGAAAGTTTAAGTTTTAAAGGAAAAAAGTCTTATTTGAGAACTGCATATTGCTTAGTTTAGGAAATGGAATCTCCTTCTTATACTCCCACCTTGAATTGTGGGTTTTGGCCCCAAGGAGTACCCATATTTTAGAGGAAGTGAGAAGATAGGAAAATGTGGGTATGGTGGACATCTTCATATGTGCGCCACCGCCACTGCTGTCCATCCAGTCGGGCGGACGGGCTGGCATGGCATGGCGAGGTGCGCGTGTGTGTGATTATTTTTTATTAAAAAAAATTATTATTATTATTATTATTTGGTGGTCCGCGTTGTACGAGTGATCCTCATTCATGTTCTATGGTTGCGAGCGCTTCTCTCCTCGTTAGTTACTCGTCGCAGTTGGCTTTCGAGGCCTATAAAAGGAGCAATCCTTTCAGTAGTTTAACACATCTCAATTCATCTTCTATTCTCTTTCGACATCTTCTTTCTTTCCATTTTGGTTTTCCAAGCATCTCAGTCCAGAAAGGTGTGAGTTTTTTGGTTGGGTACAGTGCAGCTCCGATCGAGACAGTTTTATTTATTTTGGGTTGTTTTATCCTGAGGATGTCGTGGATATTCCGTAGAACTGCTTGCACATTTAGGCAAAGCCGCGAAACGTCTTAAAGAGAGCGAGGTCCGCGACTCAACCTATAACGAGTCTCTATTTTACATGTTTCATTTTCTGATGAGTGTCATTCGTTGTTGTCATCTTCTGTCCATCGGAGGGTAGCAGTTCCAACACATAATAATGATAATAAAGTTCAAATCTTGAAAATATCAGAACTAGACGAAGGACAAAAAATGTTTTTAGATCCAAAATTAAGACAACGATAAAATATTTCCTTTTTTCTCAAGAGTGCAATTACTTAAACCATATCTTTAACTACTAAAAATGTTAGTAATATCTTGATTAGTTGAATTAATTTTGATTTAAGTTGGAAAAGTTTTTATAATTTGTGTAACTTGACGACAATTTGAAACTAGCTCGTTGTGCCATATAACATTACTATCTTGAAAGCAGCAAATTCAACACAATCTCGGTGTGAATCGTGTAAGTCGGTTACTCTCCAAAGACAACAATAAGAGAAGCATAGAAAGAAGATCAAGATCATGCTCATATCTAAAGACTCTCTAGAGGTTTTAAAAAGAAAGAAATAATAATAATAAAGTTAAAATCTTGAAAATATCAGATCTAGACTAAGGAATAAATGGTTCAGATCCGAAATTAAGACAATGAAAAAATACTTCCTTTTTTCTCACGAGTGCAATTACTCAAACCATATTTTTAACTTCTAAAAATGTTAGTAATATCTTGATTAGTTGAATTAATTTTGAAACATAGAAAGAAAATCAAGATCATGCTCATATCCAAAGTTCTCAATAGATTTTGAAAAGAAACAAATAATAAGAATAATAATGTTCAGAACTTGAAAATTAGAAACAAATAATAAGAATAATAATGTTCAAAACTTGAAAATCAGAAACAAATAATAAGAATAATAATGTTCAAAACTTGAAAATTAGAACGTGTTAGGTCTAGACTAAAGAATTCATAATCTTTCAATGTGGAACAAGGACAACTAGAGTCTCTCATATATCAAGATTTGCTATATCGAAGATCTAAGTAATTGTAAGGCATTTTCAACAAATTTATACTAGGTCTATTTTCATTCAAATTCCTATAAATTTGAGATTTGTTAGCATGGTGTGTGTTTAAACTCACTTTGAGTGGAACTAAATTGCATGGATTAGTCATCGTGGAGATTCACCAAATCTTTACAACTCTCTTTTATAGGTCAAGTCCCTTCACAAAAGTCTAAATTTCAATAATTCATTTTCTTTTTCTTGGTAGACTTTGACCCGTGTCTTTGCACTTTGTCACACACCAAACTAATTTATAAGATGTTGACATACAATATATATTCTCTACCAATACAAATAAGGATTGAATTTTCTATTCTATATGTGGTTGAATTAAAAAAAATATGAGACACAAATGGTTCAATTTTGTATAATGAAGACAAATTATTACAATATGATTTGAACTATATGAATCACATTTATTATTTAGACCTACTTTTAATTTGATTGTCATAGTTTGAGATTAGTTTCATTTGATTTTATAGTTTTAAAAGTTCCAATTTCATCATTATAATTCAATCTATCATATTTTTTCACTATTAGTATTTAAAATAATAATAATAATAATACATTAAACCAGAAGATAAAAGGATTTCACACAGTAAGATCAAATCACCAACTAAAGACAAAACCACAAGCAAACTAATAATAATAAAAAATAAAACTAACACTTGTATATTAACTAAGGCTCCATTATGTAACTATTTATCTTCTTTTTTTTTTCCAATTAAGTCTATAAATACTGCGACCCCCAAATTTCTATCTTTATTATCTACTTTTTACCAATGGTTTAAAAAACAAAGTCAAAATTTGAAACTAAAAAAAAAAAAAATAGCTTTTAAAATATTGTTTTTGTATTTTAAATTTGGCTTAGAATTTAGCAATTGTACTTAAGAAATATGTAATTCATTGTAAGAAATTTCGAGGAAATAAGCTTAATTTTCAAAAACTAAAATAAAAAACGAAAGAATTACCAAACCGGGACCTAAATTATCACATTAACATTTTACCTTCATTCATTTTTCCAAACTTATGTCGAGAGAGAGTCCTTAATGCCACTCTCATCTTCATTCTAGCTTACCAACACTTGTGGTAAAAATAGTTATAAAAGCAAGAATCACAAACTAAAACACGTACTCACTTCTTAAATTAACTTATCGTATTGCGGAAAATCACGATATCATTCATGCGCTTAGCTAAGTATTTAAGTGCTATATCATTGTCTTCATTTGAAATTTTAGAAATCTAATCCAAAATTTCGAGATTAAACGTGTAATTTATCCTAAATAATATTAATTCAAGAGATTGATTTCCACATGACTTTAAGAGAATTAGGCCCGTGGTTGGAGGCCCAATTTCTATATTTTTAATTAGTCGGAAGCGAAAATAATATATTGGTTTTCAATCTTTTAATAACCATTTTTTTTCCTATTTCATTTATTTATTTATTTTTCTTTAAACGAGTGAGTCTATTATTATTAGCCTTTTGCTCAGTGAATTCGATATAAGTTTTCTAAACCGTACCATTTTTTCGGATATTTATCTAACCTTTGACCAATCATTTTGGAAAATAGATTAAGAAAAAAAACTAAAAAAACTAAAACAGTTATTTAAACCACTTGTTATATTTAAAAAAATAATAATAATAATAATAATAAAGGTATTTTTTTCCTCCACAAAACCATTAATGACAATTTTAGCGATTACAATCATTCAAAAATTATACCGCCAAAGTTTGAGACAAAGTTAGAATAAAAATAAGCCCTTCGTCCCAAATTTTCAAGAAGATCACGTGGGACGACAACGACGCAACATATAAATATATAGTGAAAATTTAACTGTTAAAACATTGTGTACTAAAAAACACTTTGATACAATTTCTATTCATTTTTAAATAACAAACAATATAATTTGACCAATAAATAAAAGGGAAATTATATTAAATGAAAAAACTATGAAAATATTTTCAAATATAACAAAATGTCACTGTCTATCACTAGTGTTTATCTATTACTACAGAAATTGGATTACATAATATTTTTCTATGTCAAGTAAAGGGTATAGCTGACACTTATAAAAGCGTCGAGTATTCGACTGTCAAGTATAATGTGATAACTTGATTTTGAAAAAACATCGAGACAAATGTTTCTTGATATAATTTTCGTGTCAAGAAAGATAATATACTTGACATTGGTGGTATGTCAAGTTTATAGATTCTTGACATTGATAACTCTTGACGTTTTTTATTTGTCAAGTGTATGCTTTTTTTTTTTCAAATTAAATGTCCCAATTGATATTCTCATTTTCTGTCTTGTATTCCAACAATACAATTACATCAACTAAATAAACATTATACATTTAAGATCTATGGACTCAATATATTCACTAAAAAAATTTTATGTTCAAATTATAACAATATTTCTCTTTCACATGTACATGCACAAAATAAAATCTCAACCATTGCTTTTGTATACAAAACTCAACTTTCAAGAAACACAAAAGTGACAAATTGTTTAATAAGTAACCTCTCAAAAAAGTACATTCTGTAATCTATACATTGAGCTTTGAAGTCTAAGTTCAAGAACTAAGGGTCAAGCAAGTCATGTTTAAGCAAGTCAACCTGCAAAATAGAATAAATGACGATAACATCAAATTTCAAAATATAGAAATAAGTGTTAAGATACAACAATGACAAAAAGTCACGCACAAGGAAAAATATACATGATTGACTTACTTTATCAATGGAAAAATATCATATTCGAAACTTAAAAATTATCTACAACTTAAAGTTGGGGACTTAATGGGATTTCATTCATTTTCTTTTGACCATATCTAGCCTTAGAAGGAACAATTACCTTTCGCTGTAAAACAAAGGAAAATGGGAGAGATTTAAAAAAAATATAATAAAGAGGAAGGAGATTATCAACAAATCAAGCATATGCTAAAATTTAAAATAGAAGTCGATAACTTTCTCCCAATTTTCACAACTTTCACAACTTTCAAGCGAAACTGACTTGACATAGTTGTAATCCCTCTATAAAGGCAATCAAAGTGCACCTTTAATAGAAAACTAATATAGGTACACTACAAGAATTCTAGGCTTTAATGTCGGTTGGAAAAAACTAAAGTGAATGTACAATGTCGGTTTCTTAAAAAATAAAAAGTGGATCTTTAATGTCGGTTTTAAACCGACATTGTAGCTCTAATTTTCACTTTTTATTACCCCTCCTTCAATTTTATGCTACCCTCTCAAATTTTAGGGTTTGGTTATATATAGGAAAATAAAAAGAAAGAGAACTTCAACTCTACCCGTACGACTCCCTTCTCCCTTGCGAGTTCTCTCACCTACAACTTTCGCCATTTTCATCTCCCTCAACTGCACAAGCGCCGTCGGCCATATCTACGCCGCCACCTTCATCGATCATCTGCATGTCTTCATCCGTCACTACTGTCGATTGCAATAGATTTTAGTGGGGGTTTTCCTCTCTCCTTCGTGAGTTCCCTCACCCACGCATGTGTTCATATGGAGCTTCTTCGCTCACCTTCCCTGTTTGTACGCCTCCCATCGGCACATTCATATGCTATGGATTGTCAATTATCTACCTCAAACGATAGGTTTTTTTTTTCTTTTTCTTTCTCTCAGCTTTTTTTTCTCTCTCTCTTTTAAATCTCCCTCACTACCGCACAAATCTGTGGATTTATGGTTGCACTGTTCTTTGAGTTGCCATTGATTCTATTGTGGGTGAGAGTTTAGTGAGTTTCTCTTTGATTTTTTTTGTTTTTTCTTGAATACGTACTAAGATTTTGGCCTAATCTTGACCTTTCTATAATTATAGATATGAGGTTTGGAAGAATTTTGAGTTTAGAAGCAGATTGTTCTGCAGTATTAAAAGATTATTTCAAGTGTTTTGGCAAGTTCTTAATATTTTATAAACTTTTTGGATTCTTTATTAAGGTTGAAAATTGGGTCATGACCCCTAAATATTGTGTTTGGATATACTTTATTGGAGTTGTGTCCTTTCACTAGAAAAAAACATTAGGTACCATCCAACACCTCAGAGCTCCAACTACTGCAAGTGTTGATCTCTTTTTCTATAGATTTTTGGCTGAATATACCTTGCCTTGTATGTGTTTAATGTAGCTTTGTGTGCATAGGTATTATGAACGCCTATAGTTGGAGACCATAGAAATTGGAAACCATTTCATTCTAATTCCAACAAGAATCAAGGAAAGAAACAATTCCTCCCTTTTGGTATTAACTTTGAAAGTGGAAGTATTGCATAAAATAACCCTCAACTACACGTTCATTGTAAGCAACTAACTTTACCAGATGTTTCTTTTACACTATTTAATGAATATATAAAAAAAAAAAAAAAAAGCCTTGTACAATTGCAGCTCTTCTATTAGAAAAAAAAAAAAAGTTTTCTTTTGATTTATTTATTTAGTGCAAATGAACTATTTGATTATGGTTTTTTATAATGTTTTGTTCAAAATTCTATACAGCATGTTGTATCTAGTTTTTAGATGATGCTAAACTCAAAGCTCTCGTTACTTATGCAAAGTTAAAGAATCTTTTGTTGTTCCCTTTCTTATTTTTCACATTTTTGCTTATACTACTTGCTTATTTGCAGGTATTGTGATTTTTCGTCGCTGGGATGTATTGTCCTAAGTCTTGTTCTTGTCAAATGTGCTTTAGCAACCCTAAGAATGTAAATATTGTTTTCCAGACCTTTCTATAATAATAGTTTTTCTATCTATTTTTCCTTCATGTCAAGAAAGAACTCCATATTTCATCTATTATTCTTGTAGGTTCTTGAATATATGTACTGGAAGAGTTTTATAGGGGAATGAGAATAATCAAAATGCTTGACATTGTAAGCCTCTATTTTGTTTGTTTGTTTGTTGAGAGGAAGAATGCTTTGGAATTATAAGAATTTAAGAGAATTGTACCTGTTTCAAGAAAACTTCTGCTTCCTTAGTTATATTCCTACGAGTTTAGGTTTAGTTCATATTGATTGAAGTTGCCTCACATTTATGTTCTCTCAATCTCTTCCTCTACCATAACATGATGTATATTGAAACTTTCCTTGTAGGTTGGTCTTGGAATTCAAAAGAAGGTAGTTTGGTTATCCATTATATCATCTCCCTCACCTCCATAATCTATTGATTTCAAAATAAGGTAATTTGGTTATCCATTATGCTGTCAGCAAAATAGTTTATATTCATTATATTGGATATTTAATGTTGATAGGACCATTTTCTTTTCTACTTGAATGTCTCTTCGTTAAGAGTATGTGCTTGTGATATGACATGTTTTTGGATGTTTTGCCTGTTAGTTGATTCTACTGTAGGAAAATAGTACTCGTTTGTAGTATCTAGTGATTTTAAAATAAGTTGCTTTTCTGCTTGAATGTCTCTTTGTTCTTGTTTTCTATCCCCAAGAAGGCTCCAAATTTTGCATTAGACATGTTCTGTGACCTCTATTATTCAATCTTTAGTCTTTTTTTTTCAATTGTCTTACTCAATTCTCCTTACACTGTCTCTGAAATCATTCGTGAAATAGACGCACGAGAAAAAGCCATGAGAAAGTGTCCTTCATGCTAAGTTTGCAAATGCTATAAGATATATATAAATAAAAGTTTATCTGTAGAAAACCATTTAAGATTTCTCCAATGGGATTTAAACAAACATGTGATAAGGTATTATAGCCATTATGTACTTGGCAATAGTGATATTCTATTGAAATTGTTTGATTTCATGGGAATGTGATTATGATTTTTTTTTTCGAACTCTTTTCTGCAGCAAAGCTTCCAACGTTTTGATGCAATTTGGAAGCGTTGTTCCATATGTGTTGAACTTAACTAGGATCTTCTATTATCAAATAGCGTCCAATTTAAGCTCAGAGGAGTTGATAAGTTGAACCTACTTTAAATAAGTTTTACAGATGGTTGTTTATTAGTAGGTGCATGAAACTTATTCCCTCATACATGCCTATTTAGATGTAAGAATGGTACTAGGTTGTTACCCCAATTTCAAAACTCAATTTAGGAGTTGTCAACTAAAATTTCAAAATAATTACGGTTTGAATTAAGTTCTTTAAATTTCATAAGTGAATCACTTTAAATTCTTAGACTTTCATTTTAGCATTATTGATTCATCGTTCGCATATATTAAATTGAGATAAGAATTAAACTATCTCAGAGTAAGGTTCTTTTGGAAAATAGTTGAATTAGAATTTTTTAGCTAACTCATTTGAACAATAATGAAATGATTTTGAGTGAAGTTTTTCATTTTGTTAGGTTCAAGTTTGACGTGTAAGGCTAAATTTTGATCCTTTGAGATTTGGAAGGAAGATAGGAAGATTGCATTGGACATGTTTTAAGAAGGTTGACAAGTGAAGAAGGTGCACCCAACACAAAAAGGACTTCATAACAACATTAATAACAAGTACAAGGTAAGATTTATAAGATGCTTATCTTAAAAGTCTATTTGTTCTAAATTTTGGATTAGATTCAATGTTGGAATGATATGACTATCCTGCAGTTATGGTAGTCATAGCTTAGTTGTTTATGAATTCCATTGAGTGGTTAATGGTAGTGGAACTTATTAGGCATCCTTTGGTAATTTATATTTATGCATTATTGATTTAAATGAATCCGGTTGCACTATATTAGTTTGTAGGTTATTCATGCATTGTGGGTTAGGTTAATTCTTCATTATCATCGTCGAATCTTTTGTTATTTCTTGTTTAACCATTTATTGTGTTTCATCATCAATTTGATTCTAATTCGTCATTGGAATATTGTTTGGATAATCTAGGATTGACCTTCAATAGCATCTTTTAATTGGAGATGTTTTTTATGGTTTCATTTGATTGAAGTCTTGTATCCGTTTGGTGTGCTTTTTACTTTTTAATTATATGGATAATGTAAAACTTTTTAGATGGAGATATTAATTTCCTCCTTTCCTTTCTCGTATGCTTATGTTTATGTTTTGGCATATTTTGGATTTTTATTATGTGATTCGAGCTTCTGTGTAGTTTGAACGTGATATCTTGGCCTTCTTTGCAAATTCCCATGAATACTCGAAATCATAAATTCCCATGTTGTCTTTCCATAGCTCCCTAACTTGAATTTCATAAATTCTTTGTGTGGGGTAATTGAATTCTTATTATATGTTGTTTGCCTCTTTTTCTCTACTTGCAGGAAGTATGCTTTCGATTTGGATCAACTCTGTGGTGGATAGTGGAGAGAACATAACGAAGGAGCAATTAATACAGCAATTGCCTATTTTTCTCTGCTCACTCTTTTTTGATACACCAATAAAAGTTGTTTGGATCTAACAAAATTTTAATTTTGCTATGTAACCATTATGAGTTTTGGTAATTTGTTGATTACCTTGGTTTTAGAGTTAAATTATCATCTAATTCCTCTTTTGTGACTTATTATTATGGATTTGTGAAAGCAATTAAGAATTATTTTGTGCATGGACAAGTTGATTACCTTGGTTTTAGGGACATGTCGTTTTTAACTTTTTGACCGGCATTAAAAATGGATTGGACAATAATTATTATATTGAATACATGGACAATAATTGAAAAAAGGGACATGGTATTTACAAAAAAACGGATAATAATTGAAAATTTGACAATAATTCTGGGCTTTAATGTCGGTTTAAAACCGACAATAAAGGTCTTTAATGTTGGTTGACAACCGACATTAAAGATAGTGTTATTAAAGCTCTTTAATGTCGGTTGTCTTTAATGTCGGTTTTAAACCGATATTGAAGAGGGTGTACAAATCTAAAATATGCCAAAACATAAGCATAAGCATATAAAAGAGGAAAGGAGGAAATTAATATCTCCAACACTGTCGGTTTAAAACCGACATTGAAACTATCTTTAATGTCGGTTGTCAACCAACATTAAAACCCAGAATTCTTGTAGTGGTATCAATGAGTAGAAGAGAATATTAGAAGCCCAATCTTATC
Source organism: Benincasa hispida (assembly GCF_009727055.1). Classification (NCBI taxonomy): domain Eukaryota; kingdom Viridiplantae; phylum Streptophyta; class Magnoliopsida; order Cucurbitales; family Cucurbitaceae; genus Benincasa; species Benincasa hispida. The sequence goes on along the minus strand of NC_052359.1, from coordinate 72,642,367 downwards.
TACAAGCAATAAAAAAAATTTTGTGCATGCACACTCATTCCCACAGCACAACAAGTCTAAGTTCAATAGAATATTAAATGTGTTAATCTTGCTAAAACTTAATCAAATACAAAGAAATTTTACCAAATCATAATAACAATTGAGTTTCCAAGAGTGGAGAATATAATTCAAATACTTAAAATCAAATCAACTAAACTATAAAATCCAATGTCGTACTCTAAAAGCATTTTTCAAAACTAAGTGGCTAGCAATCTTTCATAGTAAAAACCGTTAGAAATAGAATTTTTTAAATCAAATTTCATAAAAATTTCGGCAAAATTCCCCTGAAAATTTGATAAACCACACCTAAAAAAAGCAAATACACTCCCAAAAAAAATATTTGTTTAAAATCAACAACTAAGTGTGTCTCACCACACACTCTTTAATAAAATCTAGATCACTAGATTATAAACACATCATTGGAATCAAATAAGAGAAAACGTGCAAGTTTTCATTTACAAATAATTTGAATCTAAGGCTAACCACTCTAGTTAAAAAAAAAAAATTTAATATGATAGCAAAATTACAAATGCAAAAGTTACAAATAAAAAAAATAAGCTTCTCCCACAACCAAAATTAAAACATATAATCATAAATCCAAATTTAAGTTTAACCCCTAGGACCTAATTTCAATCACCAAAATAATCAATTAACTCCAAATAGATTGCCCAAAGTGTGGTCCGATTTGAATGTCAATTCAAAACTACAACTAAGTAATCCAATCTACGAAAAGTTCAATAATAATAGTTATAAACCCAAATTCGAGCAACTATATAACAATTCCAAAAGAGTTTCAAGGCCTCAATACCTATCAAAACGTCCAAGCATCGTTAACTTTACTGGACAGTGTCTCCAATCCCTTTAAATCTTTGAATTAAACATCAAAAATTGAAAATAACTCAATTATTAGACCAATACTTCAATGGGTAACAAAGAACTATTAAACTAACCTCCAAACTTACCAAAACCTTGCCAAGATTGGTCTCAAACCTATTGGACAGCAACTCAACTCCTTCCAACACTTCAATCTAACACAAAAAAAGTGACAGGCCTAAGTCAATGTCAAAGCTTATTGAGTATTAAAAAATTTTCAAGTAAAACCACCAATACCAACCAAAATATTGTGGGCAACAATGGAACAAACCCAATATCCAATAGCAAACAAGATATACCTCATATACTTACCGAAAATCTTACCAAAATCAATATCAAACTGTTGGACAGCACATTAATGTTCTCCAAATCACAAAGAGCACCAATCAATTTGGATAAAAAAACTTATGTGTATTCAAAACTTTCTAAATTTTGAATCTAAAGCCGAATCACAAAGAGCATCAATCAATTTGGGTAAAAAAACTTATGTGTATTAAAAAATTTCCAAGAAACCCATTAAAATAATCAAATTTCACCAACTTATCAAAACCTTATCCAAAAATAGAAGATTCCATTAAAATAATCAGTACAGATCTGGCAAGATAGAGTGAAGCCCGCACTTGAACAAATCTGTTACAAAGCTGGACCTCGACGACAGCGTGGACGACCTCGACGATGACGGGTGGATTTGGTTGGACCAACTTGACTGCACCGAAACTAGTAGTAAACGATTGCAGATCTGGTGGCGAAACCCGAAGGGAGAGGGATTGTAGTATCATTGCACGTAAGTGGCCAACGGTGACGAGATCTATCGGATCAAGCTAAGAAGGGAAGTCGATTGGATGACAACGATGAGAGAGAGATGGCCAACGGAGCTACTTCTCGTGAGGGAAAAGAGAGATTGGATAAGGGAGGGAAAGATCGAGCGTGAGAGAGAGACCGAGAAGGGGATTTGGAGGCGGGCATTTGAGATAATTTTAAGGGTTGTTCTAGGGCATTTAACCTTATACTTCTTTAAAATAATAAGTCAATTATTCTTGACGTTTTATTCGTGTCAAGTAAGATCTTATTATACTTGACTCGAAAAATATGTCAAGTTATGGTTCGCGTGAAAATATTCTAAACATTTCGTCAATCTCCGCCTTTTTAACCCTTTTACTTGACATTTTCCTTTCTAACAGGTCATTACTTGACTTTCTTTTCCAAAGAAACATCAAGTAATTAAAAACTATAAGTATCAAGTAACGTAGATTTTGTAGTAGTGATCACTAATAGACAGTAATATTTTACTATATTTATAAATAGATTAACTCATTTTTCTATATTTAAAATTAACCTTAAAAGAAAATTAACATGGATTGATGTGTCAATACTTAATATCGTAATGGGCATGAAGTATTGGAAATATTATATTCACCATGGAAAAATGAGGGGAAAGAAGAGGCAGGTAAAGAAAATTATCTTTAATTTTAGACCCCACAAAAATGATGAAATTAGTTTTCCACATTGCTTTATATTCTTGGGGTCCATTTATAGACGAATTATTTGTCTTTTATATAAGAAAAGAAAAAACTTATTAATGCATGTCAAATTGATTTACACCACTTTTTGTGGCATTGCAATCCCATTTTTGTGATTACCAAAGTAACTAACATGAAAGCGACTTTCATTTTCTCTCATCTTATTAAATTAATTAACTATTCTTTTCTCTCTAAATCTAATCATCATTTTTAGTTGGAAAACTTGCAAAAGTGACCTTTGGATATTATAACAATTAATTGTTACTTTTAACCACAATGATTACCCCTCTAAACTTATAGATTAACCACAACTAATTAACAAGCTACCTTAAGCAACACTACTCTAACTACACCATATACGTATTCTTGATCAATATCAGGTCAAAGATTTGAATACTCCATCTTTGTGCATGTATTATATTACGAAATCGACAACTAAAGAACACAAAAAAAAAACGTAGAGATAGAGAAGATCGACACACAGATAACATCATCTCTAAGAGTAAAGACTACCCCACAAACCAACACGAGTCTTATACCATGTTTAACTTTGGAGTTCCTATAATTAAGCTATCAAAAAGAAAGATGCACATTATTGGTATAGATAGTAACTTTCAACTTTCAAGTATTTCTTAACCATACTTTCATATCGTCGTTAGAATCCATCTCCTTTGGATGTGGTCTCGAATCATTCATGTATCCCTCTAAATTTGGATGTTACAGAAAAAGTTGCAACTAACAAAATTGTAACAAATGAGCAAAAGCACCAATAAACTACGAAAGTTACATTTCAACCATACACACTAATAATCCTCTCAATATTAAGGGAGTGGTAGCCATTATACTTTAAAATTTATAATATCTTGCAACTAAAGCTAACTACGTATCAATATGGTCAACATAATTCAATTAACATAAAAAAAATGTATCGATATTCAAAATTTTCACTTGCAAATTGTTGGACTAAAAAAAAAAGGAAAAAAAAAAAAAGAAAAAGCTAACTATACATTGGAGTCATGTAATAATAGGACTTAGTTACAACAAATGATTTATAGCTTTATAAAGGGATAATTGGTAAAAAAAAATAAAATAAAATAAAAAAAATAAAAAATTAGGAGTATTGTAATTGGTAACAATAATGCATATAATTATAGGGTGGCTTTAACAATTTTCTCCCATTTTTTATTTTAACATTTTCTTGATGTTTACATTAATATTTGATCATTTTACCCATTAGATTTAGCATTAAACCAAAATTCTAAACTATCAATTAGATTGGCAAAATTTAGCAAATAATTAATCACAACACTTTTCTAAAGGAGAAAAAATTTACCTCATTGTTAAGAAATCAAAAAGTTGAAATTGTGATATAATAATGGATGAGAGGGTATACATGAAAATTGAAAAAAAGACTAAAAACATAAAAGTGAAATGTTAGGCATAAAAAGGTTGGTAACATAGTTTTGATCAAGAAATTTGCTTTTCTTAATTTCTTTTCAATAATTGATTCTTTTCTTTTCACTCTCTTTACATTGATATAGACTATTTGATTATTCTAAATGGAGTTTAACCAAACCCTATATGCACCCCCTAAGCAATTAATAGTTTTTCAACTTCAATATTTTATTGAGCTAATTTCAAACCTTTTATTTTTAATTTCTTCACTTTTGCAATGGGCTAATTTTTTAGTTTCAATGTGGAATAATACCAATCTCTCTTGTTAATTTATAAGGAGTTCTACAAAAACAAATATTAATTATACATAGTTGATTAAATGATAGGTATGAAAATGGATACAAATGTTTATTATACATAAATTAACCCAAAAATTATTAACAAAAGATAAAAGGAGAGTCTTCAATACAAAATTTATGACTAGATCAGAACACTTCAATCATAAGTATAGTAAAAATGAATAAAAAAAAGAGTTGTCGATATGAGCATAGCACAATTAGTATTAAAGTTTGTGATATAAGTCTCGAGTTCAAAGGTTCGATTTTCCTACCTCACATGTTGTAAAAAAAAAAAAAAAAAGAATAAAGATAAAAGGTAGCAAACAGAATAGGGTACATAGGTTAAATTTACTGAAATAGGGAATAAGTAGAACAAAATTGATTGAAAACTTGAGCAAAAGTCCAATACCTCAAACCTCGAATCAAGCCGATATAATAACATGAGGATTTATGCAAACAACATAACAATTAGAGCTTAGTTTCAATTTGATCTATATATAAATTTAGATTTTCAATTCTTTTTTTATTAAAAAATCCTTGCTTTTAAATTCAATAACATGTGTGGTGGGAAGAATTCAAACATTTATTTCTTGATCGAAAATATATTTCTTAAAATACTAGTATTATACATCTACTCGATTGACTATATTCTATAGTTGGATTACGTATAGTTCAACAATAATTGACATATACTTTCTCTCTTGAAATTGAAGATTCAAATTCTCATACTCTAATTATAGTATTAAAAAGAGAAGAAATGAAATTTTAATTAGATAAAATTATTTTAGAGTATCAAATTGAGAATTTTAAAAAAATACAAGGATAAAATTTGAACTTATAGTAAGACCAAATTGAAATTAAGTTAAAATCATAAAACCCAAATGGTAATGTACCCTCAAATATAAAATATAATATAGGCTATGGAGTTTATTTTCTTTTTCCAAAAGGAATATTGAGCCGACAATATTGAGAATGTTGGATAATATATGTAAAAAATATATAGTTTTAATTCAAAAATTAATTAATAAAATAATAATAATGGTTAATAAAAGAAGGGTAACGTGCAATTTGGAGTTTAGAAATCTTCACAGATCTCGTATTACTAGTGGAGGCTGTTTGGCTTCTAGAAAAATGCAATATTTTCTTATTAAATTTCCCCAAAACCTAATTAAATATTTTAATATTAATTAGTGTGTATATGATTCATTGGATTTGTTAAAAATTTTTCTTCTTCTTCCCCTCCTTTTTCTTCTTCCTCAAAATAACGAGTCTGTTTATTTATAAATATAGTAAAATTTCATCATCTATCAATGATAAATCGCGATAGATATCTATCCATATTAATTATATATAACTTTATTATAGGATATTTTGTTATATTTGAAAATATTTTTAATAATTTTATTATTTAAAATAATTATGTTTTAAATTGTTTAGAGACTATTTTCTTGGGAAGAGAAAAGTGTCAGAAAACTGAAATTATCTCGGTCGCTAGCTTAATCCTAGAATTGTTTTTATTAGAGTGGATTTAATTAGTTAATTAGTTGATTAAAATATTAATGTGAGAATATAAGTGTATAATATAGTATAATAAAAATAGATTCTTTTAGAGGATTTATAAAACCCTATTGTGTCGGTTGATATTATTTTTAATTATATATTTCTTTTATTTGGTATAAAATTCAGGGCCATGTGATGTGATTACGTCCTTATAATAATATTATTCACCATGTCAAGACAAAATGCTACCCACTTCGCTTTCTCTCTTTATATAATTAAACTATATTATATAAAAACCACATTTCTTTCCCCTATTTATAAGCCTATCTCTAGACCTATAAATTTTTACATTTGTTAGAGAAAAAAAAATTAAAAAGAGTAAATAATACACCTATTATTAATCATTTCTACTACCTATTGATCAAAAGTTTTGAGTTAATAAGTTAGAGAAAATTTAGTTATATTAGTACGTTAATACTCTTCTTCACTTATAGATTTAAAAATTTTCAAAAGTGGCTAACAAGTGAAAATCGATATTAATCGAAGAGAAAATTGATATTAAAGGAGTTTGAACACAGAACCTTAACTTATTAACTTAATTAACCTTTTGAATTGATAGGTGATTATTCAAAAGGCTGGTATAGATGATTCGTCTTTTAAATTTAGAGAAAATAATAGATGTATTATCAAGTCATTCTAAAGTTTTTTTTTTATTTTTTTAAGTTCTAAATTTCTAGGTCAAATATGTTCTTATAAAGAAAGGATAGAAATCCTTAGATAAGCGTTTTTAAATATATAACATGGTTTAATTATATAAAGAGAGAAAGCGAAGTTGACATCCTATCATGAACACAAGACATCATGATCTAATATGATGTTAAATCGTCACTACATTTAATTGTATCGAGATTACGTTAGTTTGTTCTTTTAAAGATATTTCTTAAATAAGAAGAAAATGTATAGTTAAGGGATTAATATTATAGTATTTAATACATAGATGAAGGGAGAAAAAGATTGATAGGAAATATATATTGTAGTTTAATATAGAGTACAAATATTCTTTTGTATGTATTTTGACTTTCTGTCCCAAAAGAAAATAATTAAGAAAAAAAGGTGGAAAAGATTGAAAATGATTCATGCATGAAACAAAGCAAAGGTCACTTATCATCCCCAAGAAAAAACCCTAATAAGAACAAAGAAAAACAAATATCAAAATATGACTATAAGTGTGACCTAAACCCTAAGGTCTTTTAGTGGATTTGTTTATTATATACTTTGGCTAACGGCATATGCCAATAATCAATGAATAAATCATTCTTAACACATCATATCGATGTTGACATCCACCACAACAAATTGTTGAACAAAAAACAAAATCCCTTTTCATTTGTAAAAAGGAATATAAGTAGATTATTGTGTATTGTATTAACGTTTCTTTCATTTTTAATTCATAGGTTTAGTACACGCTCGGTGGTTCAATTTTAAAAATTTATAATAATTTAGACTCGTTTGATAATTATTTCATTTTTTATTTTTATTTTTTAAAATTAAACCAATTTCCTTCTCATTTTTTATAATGATTTACATCTTTATCAAGTACAATGGTTGAATGTTTTGTCAAATTCCAAAAATAAAAACAAGTTTTTAAAAGCTACATTTTTTAGGTTTCAAAATTTGGTTTGGTTTTTAAATTATTGGTAAAAAATTGATAACTAAGGAAGAAATTTGGAGGTGGAAGTAATGTCCATAAACTTAATTTTTAAAAATAAAAATAAAAAACCAAATAGTTGTCAAATAGGATTTTAATATTTAGTGTAAAAGTTTTTATCAAAATCAAAGGTTAATTATTTTCCTTATGTGTACAACCTAGTCTTGGTAGTTTATTAATATATTTGGTGCCTAATGAATCTACTTATATAATAAATTTTGTTAAATCTTTAAAAAAAATGTTAGATATGGTTAAATTGTTGTAAATTTTAAAATATATATGGATTAAATTATTTTCTTAGTACAATTAAGTTGAGGTAGTATGAGGAATCCTACTTCAACCTCATCAAAAAGAGTGCCAAGATATAGACTAAATTGTTATATAGCAAAGTTTAAGAATTAAGAGATAATTGTTAGAAGCCCAAACAAAAAAAAAAAAAGAAGAAGAAGTCCAAAATGGATTTTTTTTTCTCTACTTTTTTGAAAGTGTTGTTTTTAAATACAGAAGAATAAATCAAAATATTTACAAAATATAGCAAAATTTTAGAATTATTAATGATAAACGTTGATAGACATTGATAGACTTCTATCAATGGTGTCTAAATATTTTCAACAGTTTTATCGTTTGAAATAATTTTTTCTTTTTGAAACTATGTTTTCACCGAAGAGGTTATGCGGTTGTTGTAAAGGGATCATAAAGGTCGTCGGAGCATCGAATGTGTGGGTTTTCATTAGAAACGTGAGTTTATTTATAGAGGATCGCATGATTTTTCCATGTCAAATATGTAGATTTTTACCCAAAAAGAGCAAGAGAGCAAGAGAGATCTCCAATTGTGCCATTGAAAAAAATTTTATTGAGCTAAAAGATGCCACATGAACTAAATTTAAAATGTTATCTTGACTAAGTTGCATCAATTTGACATTATTGTGGAAATCAGCTTGTCCACAAGACATGTATGTTTGACCGTTACAACCTCTTTAGCAAGAAAAATTGTTGCCCTATTTAGATTTTGCCAACAAGCTAGCTAGCAAGAAGGAGGTAGAGGACAAATGCTTTACAACTTCTTAAGGTCCAAAACCCTCACATCAAATACAAGATAACAACTTAACAAGTAGGACAAATTATTTATACAAAATAATAAAATTTAATCTATTTTTATAGAGAATGACATAAATCTATTATTTCTATCACTGATAAAAATTGATAGAAGTCTATCATTGATACTATGTGATAGACATTGATAGAAGTCTATCTATATCTATACTTTTTTTTTTCTATTTTTAGTAATCACTCGAACTTTTGTTAACAAATTTTAACAAACCTTTTGTGGAAGCACTTAATTGATACAAGAATGGTAAATTTTTATTTTAAAAAATGGTAAATTTAAGAAGTTGAATAAAAGATTCAATGCAAAAATAAAAATTGTCGAAAAATGGCAACATGAAGATATCTATAAAATATGTACTCTCGACTCAGAAGTTTTGAATTTTTGACGAATATATTTTGTTAAAATGAATAAAAAGCCTAAAAAACGAAACCAATAAATTAAAATTAGGAGTATCCTTGGTTTAAAAAATAGATAATAATAAAGTACGAGAGGTAGGTGGGTTTTTCTGATTTTCTTATTTTTTTATTGTTCACTGACAACACAAATAAATTGGATTCCACTCTTTAACTTCATTCCTACGTGAACACACCTCATGGGAATTGACCCAACCAACAAACAATATAATATATATATATATATATATATATATTATCACCGAATACAACAATATAANAAACAATATAATATATATATATATATATATATATATTATCACCGAATACAACAATATAAGAAATTATTTTAAATAATTCAACTGCAAAAAATATTTATAAATAATCGTAAAATATTATACTTCATTTGTGATAGATTACGATAAACCACGATAGATTATTATTTATATCTATTATGATATTGATAGACATAGATAATAATCTATCGCAGTCTATTAAAGATAGACAATAAAATTTTGGTATATTTATAAATATTTTAATTCATTTTTCTACCTTGAAAAGAACTCTACAAATATACCTCTAGAATGTTATAGAGAGAGAGGAGATTAGATTTAACTTTTAACTTCCCCCAAGTATTATTTATTATTTATTTTAAAAAATGGTTAATAAATAATTAAAAATTAAGAATTGAATAATGATTTTGCGTAGTTTGCTACATCTGTCCTCATACAACTTTCTTTTCTATTACATAGTAAAAAAGGTACAATCCATTACTCACCTAAGTATTTTTCTTAAAATTAATCATTTTTGTGAACGTTTCTTTTAGCTATGAAAAATATTGAATTTGGTCATTACCATAATTTTGTTACCTAATAAGACTAGTTAGTTCATTTCTACTCAACTTAATTTACGGGTCCGAATACTTATTTATAAGATATTTTTGTTAAAAGTAAAACAAGGATAGAAAATCAAAACGATTTATTATGTGACATCTATTATCTTATTTGAAAGTGAAGATTCAATCTTTTTGTCCTATAATTATTGGTTAAGAAACTTACTACTATTTTTTCTTTCTAAGAATTCATCTAAAAGAAGAAGAAAAAAAGGTCAAAGTTCATGCCGCAAATTTAATTTTTTTTCCCTCTTGTTCAATAATATGAGAGAGTGAATATTCAAAGATTTAAAGATTTGGTCAAGAATAAAATATATTAAATAAGTTAAACTATGCTCAGGTTTGTACTAAATTTGGGTTTAATATATGAAAATAAAATATGAATAGAAGGATATATAAATAACAAAATTGTTGAAAATATTTTCAAATATAGCAAAATAGTTTGTTAGTAATAGACACGGATCCATGTGTGTATATATATATATATATATATTTATTTATTGCAAGATTGAAAGGAAGTTCAAACATTCCTTTTAGAAAAAGAGGAGATGAGTCAAACTTTTGTAAAGGTGTAATGCAATCGGCGGTGCGCGTCTCAAAGAGAAAAGAAATATGGCTTATATTTTCAACAAAGGCTGCTTTTTGTGTCCATTTGCCCTTCAGCCCCAACATTTCTAACTAATCCCCATTTTTTCAATTATTGTCACATTTCTCCCCCTCCTTTTTTTTTCTTTTTTTTTTTATCCCTTAAAACTTTAATAATTTATTTTTTTAAAAAAAAAAAATCTCTCGCCACCTTTTTGTTTTTTCCCTCACACTTTATATGTGTTTTTTTTTTTTAAAAAAAAATAATAATATATTATTTATACCTTTGTTTTTTCTTTTTTTGATGAAAAATGTTTTCTTTTATCCTATGAAGCATTTAGTAGTGGAGTGTTGTTGTACTTTTTAATGCATAGGATTTGGCAACATTATTAATAATCATATGCTACCCCACAATCATACCCCCAAAAAATTCCTTAATTTCCTCCCTTCCTCCTATAATTCTATATATGTGTCTAAAAGTCGGTCCATTTTTCTTTAAAAGAATTTTGGAAGTTATAAACCTAATTTCTATGTTTTGTTATTCTTTTCTTACTTCTTTTTTGAAAAAATAGTTTTGTCTGATTAAAATACTATTTTGATCTCTGTACTTTAAGTTTTGTTTAGTTTTGGTCACTATACTTTCAAATGTCTAATTTTAATCTCTGTATTTTTAGTAAACTTTAAATCTAGTCTCTCAATAAAAATTATAACTATCATACAAAGAAATATGATATGTGAATATGTTTACATAATTTAGAGTGAAAACGGTAATAAATAACTTTTTTAAAACAAAAATCAACAATAAAACAAGCAATAGAGAATAAATTTCAGATTTCTTGAATGTCCAATGACTAAAATTAGACATTTGAAAGTATGTGGACTAAAATTGAACAATTTTTAAAATAAAATGGTTAAAATAATATTTTAGCCTTTTTGTTTTTAGAATTTGACTAAGAATTCAAGTATTTCTTTAATAAAAGTGAAAGTCATAATTGAAAATGTTAATAAATAATAAAAAGTTTTGGGGAAAAAAACCTTATAAACAAGTAGTATGTACTAAATTTCATATTTCCTTTAAGTATAGGCACTAAAATTAGACATTTGAAAATATAAAGACTAAAATTAGACAAACTTCAAAGTAAATGGACCAAAATAGTATTTTTACTTTTTTGAACTTTTAGAATTTCACTAAGAATTCAAGTGTTCTTTTAACATAATTGAAAACTATAATTGAAAAATAAGAAAGAAATAATCCTGCATTTCAAAAAAAACATAAAACTAAAAACAAAATTGTTATCAAACCTAAACTTAGTTCGTGTTTTTTCATTTCTTTTAATTAAGTTTGTAGTGATGTTTTCAAAATCTATGCCAAGTTTTTGAAAACTAAAAAAAAAGTTTAATTTTTGAAAAGTGACCAATAATTCAATGGTTACATTTAAGAAAAATGAATAATTATTATAAAGAAATAGCAAACAAATAATTACAATCTTCGAAAATCAAATATAAACAAAAATTATCAAAGAGGGCCTTAATTGATTTTTATTGGTTCTTAGAAATTAAAAAAGCAAGTTGTTTCCTAATTTATGCTTTTTTTTTTCTTTTTGTTCAACTTAAAGTGAAAATTAAAACTTAATGACCTTTTAATTAATGGTATATCTAGACTAATTAATCTGTTTGACTCATCTAAGTTTTAAATGATTAATGTTTAGTTGAATGAGAAAAAAAAAGTGCACAAGTTAAAATATTATTTCTATTTTAAAATTGGTTTAATTTTAGTTCTCGTATTTTCAAATGTTCAATTTTAGCTTTTATATTTTTTAAAAAATTATTTATTATTCAATTTTAAAAAACAAATGGTTATTTATTAGCATCTCACTACAAATTTTGAAACATATTCACATATTATATTTATGTACTGCATGAAGATTATTGTTATTATTTAGTCAATATAGATAAAAAAAAAATAATTTTGAGAGACTAAATTTAAGATTTATTGAAAATATATAGACTAAAATTAGATATTTTAAAGTATATGAACTAAAATTGAAGAAATTTAAAAAATATGGGGACTAAAATGATAATTTAATCCAATATTTAATTTAAAAATAATAATAAATAATAATAACATTTAACTCTTATAACGGTCGAATTCTAATTATATCAAAATTTGTTGTTTTTTTATTTTTCATAATTGACGCTCTTCCATGCCTATTGTAAGGGAAAATTTAGGCTAATGACTTAATATCTAGGTCTATAATGCCAAATCACCCGATTTTTTAAACACTGTCAATTGACCTTCTGCTGACGTTATCACTGTATGAGATTACAAGAATTTCCCCTGATAACTATCTCGTTCTCGCTATTTGGTTCACGCTCTCGTTGTCTGTCTATCTTCCATCGTGATATGATTGTTTGCCACTGTACGATTGATTTGACAATTTTCATGAAATTTATCTACAACTTAAAATCGTTAACACACAACAAACATGTAATGGTGAATTCTTTAAAATCTAAACTTCATTTGAATTGTCATTTTGTTGAACGGAGATTTATTGAACGAGATTTTCCATCACGGAGGTTTTCGGAACCAAACAGAGATTTCAAAACGGGTTTTTCAAAACGGAACGGACTTTTCTTGAACCTAGTTTCATTGGTGTTTATAGGAATGTGGTCTCAAAAAAAGTATGTAAATAGCATAATGAAAGGGGTCTGAGAAAGAGCGACAACGAGAAAAGTGGAGAGAGAGTGTAACAACGAGAAAGGTGGAGAGAGCGAGATAGAGCGACAGCAAGAGAGCGAGATAGAGTGACAGCATGAGAGTGAAATTGAGCGACAGCATGAGAACGAGATAGGGCGACAGCGAGAGTGAAAGTCGTGAGAGCGAGAGCAATTGGGAGCGACAGCGAGAGAGATCCATGTGTATTACTATCTGCTTAATAAAAATATTGTCTTGCTTTGTAGGATTACAGAAAAGTGTCTATTAATTCGATACGGATATCATTGGGATGGGAACCAAAATTTGTATGTTGGAGGCGAGCTAACATGAATCATTATGCCTATTACCTTGAAGTATGAACAACTTAAAGCTCACATTTATACGGTTGCAAATATAAGTTGCTTAGAGTTTGATGTTGTTGTGAGAGTTAAATATAAGCTTGACTTTGAAGCCCCTCCACATTACATATGGAATGATGGTGATGTTCGCGTCCTTCTTTTCTAGAAATTTTTTTGTAGAGTTCAGCTATATGTAATGCTAAAATCATACCACAACGAAAATGTGAATATGAGTTATGATGGTACAGGTGTAGACAGACAATACGAGGTATCATATGAGCTTAATCGAGAAGAAGGTGATATTTCATTGTTTATGAACACTCAACCATCAATATTATCAATAGACAATGACAACATTCATGTAGTGGACTTGGAAAGAGAAACTCAATGTAACGGACCTGTGCTTGGTAATGAGAGATCAGAAGGACTTACTTCAAGGATTATAGTCCTTCAGAAGAGCGTGATCCTTTTGTTGTTGGTAATGGGAGATCAGCAGGCTTGAATTTTATGGATTGTGGTCCTTCAAAAGAGCATGATCCTTTCGTGGTTGATAATGAAAAATAAGTAGGATTGAATTCTTTGGACTGTGGTTCTTCAAAAGTGCGTAGACCTGCATTGGTTGTTAATGAGAGATCAACAGGATTGAATTCCATGTCCTCATGTCATAGAGGGGAAATGATTATGTCAGTACCTCTTCATCTGAGACAGATGTTGAAGTTGGTCAACTTTTTTTTTTAGTAAGAGTGATTTAAACATAAGATTGTCTATTCTGTCCATAAACAATAATTTTGAATATAAGGTAAGGAAGTCAACTAATTATTTGTTTACTGTCAAATGTATAGAGAATAATTGTAAGTAGAGCCTTCGTGCTATGAAAATTCCAGGGTGTGACGTATTTAAGATCACAAAGTATATGCGATCGCACACATGTTCTATTGGAATTTTAAATCATGACCATAGACAAGCAACGACATATGCCATAGCGGATAATGAAACTGATCGAGCTTGGAAGTGGTTTATGTCGAATTTGAAGTGTGCCATTGGAGAACCTCTAACTTGGTGTTTGTGTCCGATCGAGCGGTATCTATTGGTAATGCCATTCGTGCAGTTTTTCCCAGGGCATTTCATGGATTGTGCACATACCACCTAGAAAATAATATTCTTTCCAACTTTAAGGATAGTATGATTATTGAGATGTTCAAGAATGTAGCCAGAGCATTTCGGATGTCAGAGTTCCAATCACACTAGGACCAACTACTTACTTTTCAAAATACTATTGTATCAGAATATTTGGAGAATATTAGTCTTGAAAGGTGGGCACGTGTTTACCAAATAGAATAAATATATGATAACATGACGCTTAGTGTTTTAATTCATTGACCAAATAATATCGACAACTGCCCATAATATGCTTATTGGAACATGTTCGAGGCCTCATCCAGTCATGGTTTTATGAACGGAGAAATTATTGGGCATCTCGAACAACGTTACACTCGGACTACTGTGAAAATTGATAAACAACTTAGTGTGACAAGGGCAGACGATATCGAGTTGAGCCGATTTATTGTTATAGGATCCATGTGCGGGACAATCGATTGGATGGTATTGTGAACCTTTATACGAAGGAATGCATGTGCAAGGAATTTGACTCACTCGATATCCCATGTTCGTATGCAATTATGGCTGTGCGAGAATGAAACACCCCCATCCGACGTTTGTGCAGTCCATTCTATAGCATTGACTCTCTCATGGTTGCTTATGCAGAGCCCGTAAATCCACTCAGTTACATATCTGAATGGTAGAGACCTCCAGGATATGTGGAAAAGCATATTGCACCTCCTAGAAGAATGGTACAGGTCGGGCGACGAAAAGTACAAAGAATACCATAAAGAGAAGAACAAATAAAATGTGGTAGGTGTGGAAACTACGGGCATAATAGACAAAATTGCAGTGAACCGCTCACGTCTGGACAACCTACTGATTCTAGACCAAATGATTAAAATGTTGGCCGATTTTAATTTTCTATGTGTCACTTGTAATCCTCAAAACTGTAATTTTCTATGTGTCATTGTAATCCTCAAAAAGTTTAAGATGTCTCGCTTATAAGTTTAATTACTAAAATTTGTCTAATCACGAATCTCTTCAAATATCTCGCTCATCTCGCTCTCTCTTTTATAAGTTTAATTAAGTCGTTGTCTATTCATGAATCATTTTGTAAACCTCCCGCTTTCACTAATCTCGTTATCACTTCTAATCCCTTTTAAAATCTCTCGTTTATAAGTTTAATTACTAAAGTTTGTCTATTCATGANCCCGCTTTCACTAATCTCGTTATCACTTCTAATCCCTTTTAAAATCTCTCGTTTATAAGTTTAATTACTAAAGTTTGTCTATTCATGAATCTCTTCAAATGTCTCGCTTTTCTCGCTCTCCCTTTTATAAGTTTAATTAACTTGTTGGCTATTCATAAATCTTTCTGAAAACGTCCCGCTCTCTCTGGATCTCGCTCTCGATAATCTCGCTATCACTTGTAATCCCTTTTATAATGTCTCGCTTATAAGTTTAATTACTAAAGTTTGTCTATTCATGAATCTCTTCAAATGTCTCGCTTATCTCGCTCTCCCTTTTATAAGTTTAATTAACTTTTTGAATATTCATGAATCTTTCTGGAAATGTCTCTCTCTCGCTAATCTCGCTATCACTTACACAACTTTCTTCAAGTTTATCCATTTATGTTACTCAAATGTTTGTCTATTCATGTTAGTTCTACACTAACAATTTAAATAACATGTTAGTAAAATTACATCAATAATATACCTAATATTCATAATATACATGTACATCAATAATATGGAGTGTTCGTCCATAATTGACATGTCAATTGCATCATATAGTCACTCATCTTCTCCTGAGTGATTATAGATGGGGCACTACTAGTCACTAGATGTTCTAAGAATTTTACAACAAATATTCCACAATCTAGTGACCTGTGTTGTGTGTTCGTAGAGGTAAGTCGGGATATCTTCTAACGAGATGTTTCTATGTCCGACTTCCAACACTTGAAGTCACAGTAGTGAAGAAGCGATGATAGGGTGTAAGTCAATGGTTCAAGGCAAGACTCCAACTTCTTCTTCGATATCATGGATAGTAGTGAATCAAATACAAACTACTAGCCTCTATTTAGATTGAATGCAATCAACATAAAATGTTGATCGATGTTTGTTGCCATATACACGAAGTCCACATCTGACCATTTGACGTCGAATTTACCCATGACATAACTGGAAACGTCTCTTCCCCCCATACTATGGCAGTATGCAAAATCGGCTTGTTCTTAATATGTTTATAGACCCCAACTCAAGAATTTAGGTGACTCTACACCGCGAAATGAACATTAAAAACCCATAATTGTCAACCAACATATTCTTATTCAGAAGTGTAGTAAATGGTTACCGTTATTCCAATTGGTAGAATAGTGAAGCTGGTCATACACATGTCTGGTCGCCTATAGAAGTTATCTTTTATGAATTGAAATAGGATATTTAGGGTTTGCACCCAGAACAAGATATACGTTAGGAGAGGGGAATAAACTCTATGTACTTGGTAAAAAAGACAAGGATCGTAAACTTACGTCACGCTCAATGTATGAACTTGGTTCGGTCAACTTCTGGAAAAAAGGACCTGAATAATAACCGAACTGCATTTTCTCGAACCTCGTTGTCTGTATTCTTATCGGCAATCCAGTTCATCATTTCCTTAAATAGAGTAGCTGGAACCTCATGCTTTAAGGAGTATTGAATCGTCGCTTTAAACTGTATCGTAGGTAACCCAAGGAGAGGGTACTTAAAGGAAGTTGGACTTTAATTTCCTTCTCTTTTGTTATTTTCTTTTTTGGTTCGACGGGAGGTGTGTATTTATCAACAGCCTTTTCTCTTACGTGTTGTTTTTCGACTCTCGACTATAACCTACAGAAATATAACAAAATGGTGAACATGTCGAATAATAAATATGGAGAAAGAAATTTTCGAATGACATAATCATCATACTTGCGAATCGAGATGTATGGTGTCAGAGGAGATCGTGATAACAAGTTGTACAAATGAATTGAGAGGTAGAGGTGGAGTAGGAGACTTAGGTGGAGATGAGGTAGGTGACCTACGTACAGGTTGGATGGGTTACTAAGATAGAGTCGGGATGGGGGACATGGTGGCATCGTGGCCTGTCTTTGGAGTGGGGGACCTCATCGCCTCAAACATCGTGGAACCCTTTTTAGACTGTAATAGAGACAAAATGGTTGACAATTTTGCTTTGATGTCTATCATGTTCATCTTCAGGTTCGATACACGAGCATCAAAGCTCAATATTGAGCTATCAATGCTCTATAGATACAAATATACATCAGGATCAACATTGCCTCCCTCCCTGTGGCCTGAAACCTCAGGCTTAGAACGATCTTCCTCCGAGACCAAACACTCCTCCTTAAGCTCAGGACATATGTCACCCACCAGCACATCATGAAACATATCCTCGCTAGAGGTGTAAGTAGACTGGTGGATGTTTTGGTCCCCATCAGATTCGTCGTTCCTTATTCCACCTTTTGAATGTTGGGGATGTCCTAAAAACTCGCAGTTCGTAATTCATGTTAAAACTTTTATTTATCAATAAAATATTATTAACTATTTTATTCAATAAAGTTGTTGATATTGCATTCTATTATGAAAATCCTATAAACAAATTCATGGTTAAAGTAAATACTTTAACTTTATGTAGTGACTAAATTGGATCAAGTTATAGTATATAGCCTAAATGGTCTATAAGTATATGGATGAAATTGGGTATCTCATCCTGGCAACACTATTGGATGCAACCCATTTTGTATGCTGATACAAATGATGTGATCTACAGATCATTCATGGATAGATATGTGAGTGGAGGCATCCTATGCAATGAGTTTGCATAAGACTAGACCTCAAAATAGTTAATTTTCTTTATAACGACCGTTTACTGTTAAAACTTACTATTTCATATTAAAATAACCTAGGATAACTCGATCTTAATCCTAAGCTAACTATGAAATCCTGTTTATTCGAGATTATCCTTTTATCTGCATAGGTGAGAGTAGTCCAACAACATTGTTCAATAAGCCTCTCATTGTGAGGATAAGACCGGATAGATAGCTAGAGACATAACCTTGCAAGATGAAATTCACTCCTACCCGTTTTAGGATTAGCAGATAAGTTGTTCTCTTAAGTGTTGATTCCTGTTCTTGCACAACGGGGCCCGACCCTCTAGTGCTAGAGAGGGACATGATTCATAAGTGATTTTATGAATCAGTTGTTCAATAGAGGGTCAGTGAGAGCTTAAGGAACAAGATGCATTTACAGGGGTAAAACGGTAATTTTAACCCAGCTGTAAATACGAACGACCTGTGAAGGATCGACTTATTGATTATGGTTAAAATGGACAGAAATATAACTACAGTGAGGAGAGTACAACTATCGAGCTATAGTGATATGCCTTGATAGTTAACGAATAGTGATTAATTTGGTTTTAAAGAGTTTAACCAATTAATTACAAATCGTTGAAGCTCATGAACTGTAGGTCCATTAGGACCCTCTACTAGCTCATAAATTAGATTAATAAATTGAGTATGTTTGGATGAAATTAGGGTTATGAATTTGAAACGTTCAAATTTAATTTTTAGAGTTTCAATTAATTGTATACGATATAATTGAAACGTTTAATTTTATCGAAAATTAAACAAAATTGGAAAATCAATTAATATTGAAATTATGATTTAAATATTAATAATATGAAATTGAATCATATTGGTGGATTGGTGTTTTATTAATTTAATATTAAGATATTAAATTAATAATAATTTAATTTAAAGGTTTAATTAAAAATTAAATTTAGTTTTATTTAAATTAATTATTTTGAATTGATTTTATAAAACTAATGTATTTAAATAAAAAAAATTTATTTAAATAAAGAAAATCATTTTTACAAAGTTAATTGAGTTAGTGGATTTTTCCAACATTTTCTAGGAAAAATCCACTAAACTCAATTTGGGTGATATATCACCCAATTCCACTTACCTCTTCAATGATAACCTCAAGTACGAGTTGTCCTACATGCAAGCATTCTCCATGCATGAATTTGGTCTTTATATTGAACATTTATACTGAGATTTGAGAAAGAACTCTGAGTTTTTAAACAAAAAGGCTATTGGTTTGAAAACCCTTAACAACCCACCAAAGTTCATCCAAAATTTAGCTACATTTGAGTGTTTCCACCACATATTCCTTCTCGAGTTTAGTAGAGAAGACCTTGGTGGTGGTCTACTTGAAGGTTCAAGCTCAAATTCGTAGAGACCCAACTGAATTCGTGGAGAGTTCTTCAAAGGTATTGTACAACACAAACACTCTTATGAACTTTATTTGTGTAGCATGTTTAAAACTCAAATTAAGTTTAGTTAGAGTGCTTATTGATTCTAATGTTTTCCGTTACATGTTATATTACTCCTTCGCTGAATTACCCTGTTGTTCACCTTTTGAACTATTCTCTGAACTACTGTCTAAACTACTAAAGCTCTCTAAACTCTCAACGTCGGAGTGTACTTGTCTTACGACCCGTCTATTAATTCGGGTGTCCCGAAACTCTATCTCAACATCAAACATGAAAAGACCTTCTTTGACTTTTTTCTGAATTAAGAATCCAAAAAGTAAGATGGTTAGTGTACATTTAAAAACCGAATAAACCTGTTGTGGCTAGATTACACTTACATTTTGAGACTAAAAAATGTATCTATCGAGTACTCTAAATGACACCGAGTGAGAGCATGACCATCGTAATATACAAGCCGTAGCTACCTTACTCTTTCGAGCAGCAACGTTCCCTGCTATTGACGATAGGATCGCATACGTCTACACCTAAATCTAAACAGCTTGTATTTATAACTATGTTAATGTTAAACCAAAGATAGAGTTAAGTTAAGGAACATCTACCTGGAATGCTTGGGGAAACCCACGGAGCGAATACTTCACAACATAATTTTTATTTCCCCTCACCTTCTCCTTGTATAAACCAACCTTGTCATTCAATGCAATCAACACGGAGTCGAGTGTCATTTGCCAAATAGAGTACGATCGACAACATTGTTTTGCTTGTTTTTATCCATCATTGCAACCTCTATGTAATATACTAGGGTAATTTTAAAAGCATCATCGTTGTTTTCAAATACCAAATTTTTGTATTCTCCTTCTAATAAATTCAAGTGGAATGCATCTAAGGTCGATCGATTACCAAAGTACCTTGTCGCAAGTTCTTGTGAGGACTCCTCACTCCATACAACTCGGTAGGAGACCGTCACAAACTAGTGATCAATAAAAAGATAACCTTCGAAAATGTGACGACCTTTCCTTAAACAAATAAACTAAATGAGTCCATTCCCGACTTCGTCACTTCCCTCAATAGCATATGGTGGATTAGTGGGTTATTGAATACAAGTTCAGTGTCTATAAATTGACTAAAAACAATTCTCTTGAATATCTCTGACTGCCTTCCGGTAAGCTTTTCCTTTACAATCTTGTTGCCATTGGCAACGTGGGCCAGGTTGGTTACTTGCCCAGGAAACCTATCAACTTCACGAATTTTCAAAGATTTTAACATCTTAAATTATTCCTGCATTGTATGAACATTCAATTTATCAATTAACAGGTTCGTACTAAAAAATCAAAACATACTGTTAAAGTCTCGCTCTCGCCAATCTTGCTCATCTCGCTCTCGCTTATCCCGCTCTCTCTTGTCTTAATCTAGCCCACCTCGTTTTCGCTCATCTCGCTCTATCCCATCTTAATCTAGCCCATCTCGCACTTGCAAAACTCGTTCACTACCTTGTCTGACTTTAACTATATATTCTTCGTCTTCAACCAACGCAGAACACATCAAAAACACATCGAAATCCAAAATAAAAAAATAGGCGCGACCAGTTAAACCCTAAAACTAGTTATGAACGTGACGACCGATCAAACGAAACCAACCTAAATAGACACAACACAAAATACAAAAAAAAAAAAAAATTAAATTCATTTACCCAAGAACTTCGATTACGATAGTAGATGGGCGATGGTTTTGTGGAGCGAGATTGAACGACACTTGCACGAGAATTTTGAGCGTGGGACGATTATTGAGTTTGAACGCACGAGTATTGTATATACTAGAGGGCCATTTTTGTAATCTCATCCGTGATGACGTAAGCAGAGGGTCAATTGACTGTTTTTCAAAAAACGGGGTTATTTGGCATTATGGGTCGAATTATTAGGTCATCGGCCCAAATTTCCCCATTGTAAGGGCTTCCTCTCGCTCTTTTAACAGTATCACTTGAATACACTTTTCATTTTATACTTTTTATGTTTTTTAGTTAAAAAATGCAAGAAAAAGGAATCAAAACTCTGACAAGAATCAAAAGTCAAGTACATACTTTATGATATTTGAGTTATGTTCATGTTAATCATGTGATGATGCTAAACTTTGAACATAGAAAATACACATGATCTTGTAATTTGGGAAAGAACTGACTTGCAAGATGTAAAGATATATACACTGGTGTGTTGCTTGCCATACAAGCTTCAATGTTTAAGCTAGAAAGTGTGACTGGGTAATAAGTAGAGAGTTTGAAAATTAGAATAGTCGTACTTCCTCTAAAGTCATAATGATGTATTTATAGTGAAATCCTAATCTAGGGCATCCATCTCAAAATTTCTGAATCATATTAGGTTAATTCTCGAGCCAAATGAGCTAGTGCATGCATTTAGCCTACCCTGTTTCGTCAAATTTGGAGGCACCTTAACCTCATCCTTGGTCAAGGCCAAGGGCGAGGAGGTTGGTTTATGTTTTGACCCAAACTATCCTCTTCTCAAGGCCTAAATAGGCTATAGTACACTCTATTCACCAAATGAAGAGAGTCAGCCTTGGTCTCATCCTTGACCGAGGCCGAGGCCAATGACCAATGGGGCTACTTTGGCTAAAAGCCAAACTTAACCTTTTCATTAAGTCCATATCATCCTGTTGCATGCCTTAGTTGCTTGTATGTATACTATTGTTTTCTTGACCCAGTAGCTTTATCTTCTTCGCTATGTCGTTTCTATCCTTGAACCAAAAAATCACCCATAAGGCCACAACAAAATGAAATATTTCACAATTTCATTTCTCTCAACCTATGTAGAGCCTATATTCCAACGTATAGTTCTTGACTTTATTTGAAGTTTACAAAATTAACTCCCATCATGAAATACTATTATATATGAGTGTAGTACATTGGTAATTAAATATGTACTTGTATCCTTCAAATTGTTAGGTTTAGATTCTCATACCCACAACATTTGTTGCAATTAAAAAAAAAAAGTCTCATCGTGTGACGGACGAAGTACATATAATTTTAAGCCATAAATGAGAGACATTTTGATCTTCCATATTGTTCTCAGTCATCGACAAACTCTTTCAAGTCATAATATAATGCATATATGAAATTCTAAAGCATTTTTGCTTCAAAGAATAGTTTCAAAACCTTTTATGAAAGGTAAAGGTAATATTTCAACTTTTATAATTAAAAAAAAGTTCTATTTATTATGAATATTATAATAATAAATAGATGTCCATTGCTTAGTGTCTCAAAAGCCATGTGTCACTCTTTATGTTGTCCATGTGCCTTATTCATGCTTGGTGTCCATGTAAGTCCACATCCCATTTGTCACTTTGTCTATAAATAATGGCATTTGGTGGATCTTAAAATAACACACACTTTGAGCAAATTCCATATAAATTGTAATTATTCTTATTTTGTTATTTTGCTTTATTTTATTTATTTATATATTATGTTTTATTTATTTAATATTTATTTATTTATTTTAATATTATATTATATTTTATTATCATCTGTGTTCCCGTTGTGATCCTCAAATTCACAACACGTTATCAGCTTGAGCTCTTGTCATTTTGTCCGCTAAAGGTAGGTCCTAAATGTATGTCGGTTTTTTCCTCTTTATTATAATTAATAAATTTAATGTTATTTTGCATATTCAATATCTATTAAATTTCTAACATAAGTACAATATTTTATGATAATGTTGTCATGACAAATCTCACAAAATTAGAATTTTCCACCGTTCAAAAAATGTTGAAAATAAATGCTTCCGATGGGGAATGACCGGGCATTGGTCACGTACCTGTCGTACGTCAAAACACTTAGTTGACCATTATCCAGCCTCCCTAAAGGAAAAAGAGAAAAATGTGGAAGCAAATTTTGCATACCAAGATAATGATATATTTGACCCATCCCATATGATAAATTTGGATGTCGAAGAGAAGATTGGCGTAGTTGATGGAACATTAAGTGTTTCTTTTGATAGAATATGTAGACTTAATGTTATTGTTTTCTTTTATCTATCTTCATGTTTTTTTAAGTAACTTTTGTATATTTTAAATGTCGTTTTTCTTATTGTAATTATTTTCTTTTAATGAAGAAACATGGATCATTTTCATATATTAGATGTTTAAAAAATGAGCAAAGGAGATCTATGTCTGGCAAACAGTGCAATTACACATACATACTTACAAGTAAAAAATATTTTTCCAAACTGACAATGTTAGAAGCAAAAGTCAATACGATATCAGGTTCTGTAAACCTGATCAAAGGTTTTGGAAAAGAAAATATTATTTTGCCTAGAGGAACAAAATTTACAATTGACAATGCATAGTTCTCTAGTCAATCAAAGAGAAATATTCTAAGTTTTAAAGATATATGTTGCAACGGTTATCATTTGAGACTGATAGTAAGAATAATATAGAATATCTATATATCATATCCACTGTCTCAAATGAAAAATGTATATTGAAAGAGTTGTCTGCGTTATCTTCTGGATTATATTATAATTATATACAAATAAATGAAACATATGCAACAATTAGCCTGAAGTTCATGAATCCAGACATATTTATAATTTGGCATGACCGATTGGGTCATCTAGGATCTATAATGATGAGAAGAATTATTGAGAATTTGAATGGACATTCATTGAAAAGCAAGAAGATTCTTCAATCTAATGAATTATCATGTGATGCTTGCTTTCAAGGAAAATTGATAATTAGAACATCACCAGCTAAAGTGGGGACTAAATCACCTACATTTTTAGAACAAATTCATGGTGATATATGTGGACCTATTAACTCACCAAGTGAACCATTTAGATATTTTATGGTAGTAATAAATGCATCCAGTAAATGGTCACATGTATGCTTATTATTAAGTCGAAATCTTGCATTTGTAAGATTACTTACTCAAATAATTAAGTTAAGAGCACAATTTCCTGATTATACAATTAAGGTCATTTGTCTTGATAATGCTGGTGAGTTTACATCCCAAGCTTTTGATAGTTATTGTATGTCAATTGAGATAAGTGTTGAACATCTTGTAGCTCATGTTTATATACAAAATGGTTTAGCAGAATCATTTATAAAACATTTGCAATTAATTGCAAGACCATTACTTATGAGAGCTAAGTTTCCTTCATCTGAATGGGGACATGCTATTTTACATGTAGCGTCACTTGTACGTATTAGACCAGTAGCTTATCATAAGTACTTGCCATTACAATTAGCTTATGGTCATGAGCCAAATATTTCCCATCTAAAAATTTTTAAGTGTGTCGTATATGTTCTAATTGCTCCACCACAATGCACTAAGATGGGTCCTCAAAGAAGGTTAGGAATATATGTCGGATATGATTCCCCATCAACTAATGAAATTATTGACAATATTTTTTCATATAATGTTGCTCTTGATATTATATCTGAAAATGAGGATCCTACACCAAAATCTATTGAAAAATGTCGACATAGAAAAGATTGGTTTCAGTGGAAAGAAGCAATCGAGGCAGAATTAAACTCACTTTCAAAACGTTAGGTTTTTGGACCAGTAGTCCAAACACCAGAAGGTGTTAAACCTGTGGAATACAAACGGATATTTATGAGGAAAAGAAATGAAAATAATGAGGTCACACGATATAAAGCAAGACTAGTTGCACAAGGTTTTTCATAAAGACCTGGTATTAATTTTGAGGAGACGTATTCTCCGATGGTGGATGCAATTACATTAAGATATTTAATTGGCTTGACTGTGTATACAAGTCTGGATATGCATCTTATGGATGTAATCACAACATATTTATATGGATCTCCTGATATTGATATTTATATGAGAATCCCATAAATATTTATGGTATCTGAAACATATACACCAAATTCCCGGGAATGGTATTCAATAAAGTTACAAAGATCACTATTTAGATTAAAACAATCAGGACAGATGTGGTACAATCATCTGAGTGGATATTTATTGAAAGAAGGATATCAAAATAATCCAATATGTCTGTGTGTTTTTATAAAGAAATCACAATTAGGATTTGCTATTATAACTGTATATGTTGATGACTTGAATATAATTGGAACTCCTGGAGAGCTTTCAAATGCAATAGAATATCTTAAAATATAATTTGAGATGAAAGATCTTGAAAAATACAAAATTTTGTCTTGGTTTGCAAATTGAACATTTAGCAAATGAAATATTTATTCATCAATCAACTTATATAGGAATTTTTTTTTAAAGATTTTATATGGACAAAGCACATTCATTAAATATTCCAATGGAAGTTCGTTCATTGGATATAAAGAAAGATATATTTCGACCTCGAGAAGATAATGAAGAACTTATTGGTCCTAAAGTATCATATCTTAGTGTTATTGGTGTATTTATATATCTTGCTAATAATACAAGACCAGATGTTGCATTTTCAGTAAATTTACTGGCTAGATATAGTTCTTCTCCTACAAAAAGATATTGGAACGAAATTAAGCACATACTCTATTATCTCCGATGAACAATCGATATGGGTGTGTTTTATTTAAATAAATTAAATTTTAATCTAGTTGGTTATGCAAATTTTGGATATTTATCTGATCCACACAAAGCTACATCTCAAGTAGGTTGTCTATTCAAATGTGGAGGAACTGCTAAGGGTGTACATAGTCCGGGTTGGGCCGGGTTGGAAGATTTTTGTGGAACCCAAAAATTCGGGTTGGCTAATAATGAATCCTATGAGTTCTTTTTTGGAGGGTCAACCCAACCCAACCCAAAATTTCCGGATTGGGTCGGGTTGGGTCACCGGTTATGTTTTTTTTAAAAAAATTTGACTTTTTTTTCGCTACTTCCTTAATCATTCTCTTCTCATTCTCTATTTGATTTTTTTGGATCAATAAACCTTCATATTTAAAAAAGTGAACTAATTCTAAATATATTATATCAAATCAATTAATAAAAATTTAATAATAAAAAACATGTAATCTTTGTAAAATTTTAGCATTGACATTAAAATACAACCATCATAAATTCATTGATTCAATATAAACTTCAAAAGAAACTTCCTCAAATAATTCAATTCAAATGTTCAAGTTCAAAATCTCTACTCAAAGACACAAAGTTCAATAATAATCATTCCAAGTTCAATAAAAAGTCCAAGTTTAATAATAACTATTAGTTTGTTACATAAAATTCCAAATCATTCAAAAGCACCATGAGCATGAAGAATGACTTTCCATTGAGTATTCTTCTTCATCTTTGATTCTTTGGTCTCTTCACTTCTCAATTCCTGAAAAAATTACAAATACATTAAACCAAGAGGATCATTTATAAGTAATAATAATATTTGATCTTATGGTAATAAAACTTACCACTAAAATCATCATTATGCTCCAAATTCAATTCCTTGTTTCAAAACACCAGAAGAGGATGAACTCTCTACAAAACAAATCATACAAAATTAAATATATTAATTATGAGCATTGAACAGGTTAGATATGTACAATAAAAAATTCATTTAATCACCTGATTCAATATTTTCCCAAGTCTCTAACTCTTCAAGTTGTGGATGGAGATCTAGTAACACTGAGCCACCACGAATCCAATTTTGTGTACATATCAAGACCTCCACTGTTTTTGGAGTCAAAGAACTTCGAAAGGAATAAAAAATCCTCCCTCCTGTACTAAACGCAGATTCAGAAGCGACTGTAGATATCGGAACTACCAAAACATCTCAAATAATTTTTGATAAAATGGGATATTTGTAGCCATTCATCTTCCACCAATACAATATCTCAAAATCATCTTTATCTTTTATAACCTTGTCAGACAAATAAGAAGACAAATCATTCTCCACTTCCAAAGAACTTTCTTCTTCTCTCAACCTCTTAAAAGTTATCCACGGATCATCTATATCTTCATCCACCCCATGATCATCTTCATTTATATTGACTGTTTTTTATTGTTGAGAATCATTGATATTACGACTACCTCGAAGTGAAGTGTTATGTGATTTGTAAAAGTCATATAGACGATACAAATATAATTTCACACTCTCAAACATATCCTTAACCACATCACTGTCATAAACATTGGAAAGACAATAATTCAAATACTTTAACTTGTACCGAGGATCAATGACCATAGCTAGAAACATCTATTCATTTTTTCAAGCGAACCCCAATACTTATCAAACTTGGTCTTCATATTCATAGCCATCATACTTAGAACAGAGTTAGTATTGTTGCTCCATTTGTTTAAAGCAAATTGAATTTTATTAATTTCCTTATAACCAACATTAGAAGTCACATATGAAGATCCACTTATCGTTGTGTTGGTATCATAAAACCCTTTTAAAAATTTAATAAACACACCTACAGTCAACCAATTAGATGTACTTGGAGACCCCAATCTTTTATTTCCACGATCATCTTCCTCGAAGTAATCAACAAAATCTGAGTCTTCTTTCTCCTTCTCTAAAGTTCTAAAAGCTTTCTCAAATTTAATTGCATGTTCAAGCATTAAATAAGTAGAATTCCACCTAGTTGCCACATCTAAACAAACAAGAGCCTTACACTGAATTTTTTCTTGTTTCACACATGAAACTTTTCCATTCTCCTAGGTGATGATCGAACATATCTCACAACATTATGAACACTAGCAATAGAATCATGCATATCTTTCAGTCCATCATTCACAATAAGATTAATAATGTGGGCACAAAACCTCATGTGTAATAGTTCTCTATCTAAAACAACCGATTTCCAACTTTTAAGTCTTCTCTTAACATAAGAGATAGCCACATCATTAAAACTTGCATTATCAACGGTGATGGAAAAAAGAGTTTCAATCCCCCATTCCAACAAACAACCCTCAATCATCTTCCCAATAGTCTCCCCCTTATGATTAGCAACTTAACAAAAGCTCAAAATCTTCTTATGCAAAACCCATTTAGAATCAATAAAATGTGCAGTGATGACCATGTAGTTCACATTTTGTAGCAAAATCCATGTGTTGGTAGTAAGACAAACTCTTTGAGAGCTTTTAACTAGAAATGATTTCAACTTTTTTTCTCCTCAAGATAAAGTTGATATACATCTCTAGCGATTGTGACTCTCGATGGAACATCAAACTTAGGATACGAAACACTACAAAAGTGTCTAAAACCCTCTGTCTCAACAAATTTGAATGATAACTCATTCATAATTATCATCTTAGCGCATGCTAGTCTACACGTTTGTTGACTAAATAATGTCGTCACAAAGTTACTAGCATTGACTCTTTTTCCATCATTTGAAGGTACAAGAGTTAGGGTGGTTTGTCCTTTTTCTTCTTCTTTATATGGGTACTTTTTACATTGATTTCTTAAGTGCTTCCATAAAGTACTAGTTCCACAAGTATTACTATCACATGCGTAATCTTTACCACAATAGTTACACTTGCACCTAGCTCCATCATGACCACTTGCTTCCATTTTTGTGAAATGATCCCTCACAGATGAGGTTGGTTTATTAGGTCTCTTTCGATTGGACTTGGGAGGTAAATGTGGTATATTTTTAGGAGTTTGGCTAACATTATGAGGGGGAGGAGGAGGAGGAGGCATTTCATTATTACTAGTTCCACTTGCATTACCACTACTGTTGTCCATCTATAAAATAAATGAAACTAGTAAACAACTAATTACACCTACCTATACAATTGAAAAAAACAAACAAACACTACAAATACTATCTAACTGTATAAAGATTAACTCATAACAAATAAACACTATCTAGCTTCTCAATAAACGGTATATGTACACACTATACAATAAAAATTAAATTAGTTTACTCACAGGGAAGTTTAAAAATGGTGATTCAGTAGTGTCTGATTCCGTGTCCATTGTGACGACTTTAAAGAATCTATCTAACTGTTCTTAAGACACTGGAGATTGAACAAAAATTAATGTATTAATCAATCACGATTAAACAGATGGCATGAAGCTTGTAATTAAGGCTATATAACGTTTTGCATACATAAGTATCTGATTTGAAATGTCAACAAAATGTTATCTTTTCAAATGTCAACAAAATGATATTTGAACAAAATGCATACAAAATGTAATGCACACTGCCATTTTCTTTGCTTTCTTCTTCTATATAGAATATAAATGCTTTTTAACATTACAATTATCTTATCAACATTACATTTACCTTGTTATATTAATATATAATGTTCCCTTTTAGTGTACTAGCTTAATTTTTGTTAATTAATTTTAAAAAAATAAAAAGGATAATTGTAGTAAAGGGCCAAAAGAGCAGTAGAGCATTCCCTACAACAAAATGTAACAAATGTTATCTACTTGCTTTATTGAAGAAAATACCCCTAATGATGAGTTGTTCGTGAAGCTTCCTTGGAGTTGGAGCAGTAGGCAAGGCGGAGACTGGACTGGACAAAAATAAATTTGCAAGAGAGAGTGAAGCTTGGAGTTCATGAAGCTTGAAGTTGGAGCAGTAGGCGAGGGGAGCGGCGAGAGCAGCGACTGAGGGGAGCAGCGTCTGGCAATTCGATGGCAGTCGACTGGCGAGGGAGCGACACGGCGAGGGTTTCGGTCTGCGTCTGCGTGGCGTGGATGGACTGGACAAAAGAAAATTTCAACTTGAGTCTGAGTGGCGCGGCAAGAGTTTCATTCCAATTCTATCGACCCGAATTTAATATTTTTAAAAATTTTTAACCCAACCCAACCCAAAATAAAATCTAACCCAACCCAACCCTTACGGTTTGGGTTGGGTAGTTCGGGTTGGTCGGGTTACCGTATTTTTTGAACACCCCTAGGAACTGCTATATCATGACGATCGGTGAAGCAGACTATAACAGGCACTTTCTCAAATCATGCTAAAATTCTTGCAATTCACGAGGCTAGTCGAGCATGTGTATGGTTAAGGTCAATGACTCAGCATAATTGTGAAATGTGTGGCTTGTCTTCTATTAAAAATCTTCCAACAATTTTATACGAAGACAACACGACAATGCATAACCCAATCAAAGGAGATAAAATAAAACATATTTCACTGAAGCTTTTCTACACTCATGATCTAGAAGAAAATGACGACATCACTGTACAACAAATTTGTTAGAAGGATAATTTGGCAAACTTATTTATAAAGGCATTACCAATTGTAACTTTTAAAGAATTGGTGCACAATATTGGAATGTAATGACTCAAAGATCTTAAGTGATGTTTTCATGAGGGGAGTAAATATATTGTATTTTTTTAGGAGTATATATTATATGAAATATGTACTATTTTTCCTTCACTAGGGTTTTTTTCTCATTGGGTTTTTCCTAGAAAGGTTTTAACGAGGCATATTTCATATATATATATATAGGCATCTAAGGTGGAGTATTATGAATATTATAATAATAAATAAATGCCCATTGCTTAGTGTCCCAAAAGCCTTGTGTCACCCTTTATGTTGTCATGTGCCTTGTAGTTGAGTTTGGTATCCATGTAAGTCTACATTCATACTTTGCCTATAAATTGTGGCATTTGGTGGATCTTAAAATCACAAACACATTAGGCAAATTCCATACAAATTGGAGAAAATGGAGAAATTTGAGAATTTTTCTCATTTCTTATTTTGTTATTTTGTTGTATTTTATTTATTTATATATTATGTTTTATTTATTTAATATTTATTTATTTTAATATTATATTATATTTTATTACCATCCATGTTCCCGTTGTGCTCCTAAAATTCACAATTTGTTTTCTTAAAATTTTAATTTAGCCTAAAATATTTTATCTTTAATGAAATAATATTATTGTTATTTTATATATAAACATGCTATATATACACATACATCATATCTTTCACCTTTTTTTTTTTTTTGACGTCTATTCCACATTTAATTATTTCTTCATATAATGTTTTCTAACATTTATATAACAATATCTTGAAAGTATACCATTTTAGTTTATGAGATTTTTGTTTGGTAGCATTTATGCCGTTAAGTGTCCAAACCCAACATTCAACCCATGAGGTTTAGAAAAATAGTTTATTTTATTCTTACAATCAATTTTTCGTTAATTACCTCATGAAAAGTCGATGTCATATTTTTTTTTATAAAAAATAATATTTAATTTTTATCCCTCGTCGATTAATCGCTATCACTAATCAACATTATAATGGTCACACAAAATTTAGTACTAAATTTTATTTTCCACTTCCAAATTTAGTATAGCGAATCAATATTGCTAAGCCTACATAGAGTTCTTTTTTAAAATAATATTTTCATAGATTTGGACATTCTAATATTAATTAGAGCATAGTTTCTTTTTGGTACAAAAATTACCAGGATGAATATGGTGTAAAAATTGGAGTTTCAAATTCACCGTCCCACCTTCATTGTACTCCAAAAAGAAAAAAAAAATGAGAAGAAATATAATAATGAATGCATGGAAAAAGAAAAAGGAGAGGAAAATCACATAATAATAATAATAATAATAATAATAATGAGAGATTGAGGGAGGTGGAAGAATGAGAGAATTAATTTTACATTGGTTTAAATATTATCTTGGTCCCTAAACTTTAAATTTTGTTATCTTTTGGTCCCTAAACTTTCAAAAATGCGTTTTAGTTCCTAAACCTTTTAAAAGTATTTATTTTAGTCTCTATTATCAAGATTTTGTTAACTCTTTGATGAAATTGGGTCTAACATCAAAATGAAGGTGAAGTAAAATGTCAACAACCAACGCAACAAAGTACTAAACGACCAAAATCGTTACTACAAAATGGCTTTTGAGTTCTATAGAAAATCCCTCTACCATCTAATTCAAAATTGAAATACTACATTTTTTAGCGTGATTAACTTATTTGACATCACCTAAAAATAAAAATTATTTCATCATTTCGTTTAAGAGTTAACAAAATTTTAATAGCAAAGACCAATGTAAGTAATTCTTAAAAGTTTAGGAACAAAAATAAAACAAGTTTCAAAGTTGTATTTAAACCTTTTACTTTCTAGTCCTTTTGGTTTCAACTATGAAACACAGACACGGATACAGATACGAGATACAGATACGATATGATACAACAATACGCCAATTTAAAAAAAAAAAAAAAACTAGAATATTGATACGTTGAAGATTCGTTTTCTTTTTCTTAAAAAAAATTTAGGATATAGATAAATTTAGTATACAAGTTAATGACAATGATACAAAATATAATACATACATTGAAATACAATACAAAAGCAACATCTAAGATGTTGAAGTACAATAGTCAATAAAATGCAATAGAAAAGTGACTCATATTGATCAAAAAAGAATAAGATTAGAGAGAGAAATATGAAGATAAACGAAGAACTTATTCATTAAATTGTTGAAGAAATTCAATAAGTATGACTTTGTGGGGACTCAAATGTGAAGATGAAGATTAGATGATTTTAGGGTTTGGTCTTTTATTTCTTTTTTCCTTTTAGTTTTCGACTCGGGTGGTGACTTTTTAAATAGACTGCATAGTTTTAGATTGGAAAAGATTAGATGTGTTTATCTTTTTTCTTTAAACAAAGTAAGTGAAAAAATAGATACGTCAAATTACGTGTCAGATACGTATTTTAGAAGTATTTGAAAATATCAATATCCGACATATATCTGACATAGATTCTTTGTCTCGCATGAAATACTTAGTTTCATAAGAGAAGAGAAGAGGAATTAGAGTGACGTCAGGTGTGGGTCCCACATATTCTTAAGTAATGGGTCCTACATTTCAAATCCGCTAGGATTCCCTTTCGCTTTAAATCACAGGAAAAATCGTTACCACGGACGGACACCCCCCGCACGTGTGAGAGACCACACGGATCGGATCCTCTTCGAAAACCAATTATTACTTTAAATAAATAAATTAAATAAAAACGAATCCCACTGTCCTTAAACGTAAAAAGTAAGAGGCAGAGAAAGAATCACTCACCTCATATTATTATGATATATATGGATATCTATGTACTTTACTTTTACTTTTACTTTTACTTTTTTTTTTTTTTTTAATCTTATGTAAAACTAGATTTATATCCAATTTTATTATATTTTCCCCCTTTTTTCTTCTTTTAGAACTTTTGTTGGGTTTGTTTAGTTACATGTTGTAAAAAAGATTGTAATATATTGTCAAGACACAAAATTGCTTCAATCGATTGAATCCATTTTTATCAATGTTAAGCAATTTTCAGTCGACTATAGAGCATAATTAACTTTGCACGAGTCTACAGATTGTCAAACTAAAGAAAAGATAAAATTCGAACAAAAAAAACTACATCCCAAGACCCAATTTAGCCTGAAGAAGAAGATGAAGAGAGGTAGGGTCAAAGGCTCAATTTGACCTGCTTGACTATCAAGGCTCTCATTTCAATGAACGGATCATACTTAATATGTTTCTCAATACATCTGGACTTGGAAAAGAGGAGAAATGCCTAAATTGACCTGCTTGGCCTTGGACGAATCTCCCCATTTGATGAATGATGCATGCCAAGTGCATGCCCTAGTCCATTTGACTCGAGGATATAAGTTTAATTTGACTCTGAAACCTTGTCTGAAGACCCTACATCAAGAATTTCCTATAAATGTATTATTAGAACTTCAGAAGAAACTTCTTACTGACTTGCACATAAGAGGTGTATGACAAGTACCACACCGGTGCCCAAATTCTCCTTATTTTGTAAACTACGTCTTTCTTGAATTATGAATTCACTAATGTTGTCACGCGAAGTTTAAGTGCATTTTCTCTTGTCTGAATTTTGGCATCAACAAAATCAATTGGTAGCATATTGACAGATGGTGGAGGATGGCAAAGGTATGGAAAGAAGAAAAAGAAAAAGGAGGAGGAGGAGGAAAAAGTAACAAATACAATAGTATTGACAGAGAAAAAGAAGGAAGAAAGGGTGTGACAATATTATCATTCTTTTGATAAAAGACACTTTTCCTTGTGAAAATTTCTCTCGTTCATAATGGCCATATATCCCAACATTGTGACATTCGTCAAATAAAGATAACTAAAGAGAAAAAAAAAAAAACCTTCAAATTCCTGTAATGATTATCAAAATAGAGGGTCTAAATGGATTGAGTTTGCATAATTTTTTCATAAATTAGTGAACAAGAACTTCAAACATGTAGTCCTAGTCACACCACACATGCAAATATATGACTAAAGACACTCATGTGCCATGTCAAATTTTGATCCAAACAATTTACTAAAAAGATTAACTGTAGTAAAAAGAAGGGTGGAAATGTGGGTAAAACTGACTCACACTGAATACCAACAGAACACATCACAATTCACAACATAACCAAAATAAAAGAAAAGTAAAGTAAATGTATAGTGGTAGCTATTTTTGTTTCCCTTTGCTTTCTATGGCAATTCTCAGTTCTTTTCTTTTGGACCACCTTTTAACACACACACACACACACACACTCTTCTGCTATTGGGATTTGGGTAATCAACACAAAATCTCACTCTTTCTGTATCCTATTTTGGTTTCTTTTTTTCTCTTTTCATCAATAATATAAGTCACGTTTATCGGTTCGGTGTATTTCTATTGATAGATCAATTATAATGAACCAGAATTGTAAATATAATTGGATTGTTTTGATCATGTTTACGTAGAATTATGAATTTTGTCACATTTATTGTTACCTTTATCTTTATCTCTAAGGCTCAAACAATAACGATAAATGTGTCAAAATTCATGATTTTTTCTTTGAAACAGTAATAAAAATAGTGATTATAAAGGTAATGGTAACGATACAACATAATTTCTAGACACAATTGGATTGAGCATCATCTGCTTGTTAGAAGTGGGTCCTAGATGTTAGTACACGTGCAGAAGACAAGTAAACAACGCAAAAGGTAATCAAATGAAGACCACTTTTCACATTACTATTGATTTGTTACATTTTTACTTGGATAAATATGGTCATAGTTCAATGGTAATTGACATGTACTTATTTTTTTAGTTTGGAAATTTAAATCTTCACATTCCTACATTTGTTGTACTAAAAAAATTACTTTAATTAAAATATCATTTCAGTTTATGTAATTTGAGACTATTTCATTTTAATTTATGTAATCTCAATAAATCTTTAGTCGATGATAGTTGAAAGTTAATATTTTTATTGAATTAAGCAAAGTGAAATTAATAATTCAATTTAAGAATGAATATATTTAGAGAAGATTAGTTTTTTTTTTCTTTTGATGAAATTAACCACAAATTAATAGTGAGGACAAATTTTAAGATCTAAATTTGAAGATTTGAAAATACATCTATTAAAATAAAATAAACTCTAATGTGGAGAAACCAAAATGATACTTAAGCATTTAATCATTTAGTTTTTCTTGTTACTCTATTCTTTCATATCTTCTTTATTTTATTTTACATTTTGTTTGGAATTTGAGTCATGTTTTCTAGTTATGACTTGTGTTGTTAATCACTTTGCACTCCTGAAAGTGCTTTTCTATCAAGCATTTGGACTAGGAAGGATTGTACTTTTATGTCTACCCATATAGGACGGTTTTGAGGGAGAAATGCTAGTTTTAGGCATCGTGAAATTGTTTTTTTGGCATGCCTAAATTGTAGCATAATTAAAGAAAATTATAATGGTAGAAAAATGAAAAATTATCATAAATAACAATTTTAGATTTTTATCTTATAAAATTAGCACGATCTTTGAAAATTCGTAAAATTAGTTTTTCTCGATCCATCTTGGACGAGATCGACCACCGAGAATTAGTTAAAAAAATAACTTTTTATAACTTGTTTTGTGCCTTCTCGGTACATTTGGCCTGATTACACACCGCAAATTGCTAATTCTTTTATGTAATCTGAACAAATCTTATACCAAATCTTCCAAAAAAATTTATGTAACCTGATTACACACCGAGATTTGTTAATTTATGTTTTCACAATTATATGAATTTCCAAAAGTCCAAATGGGTTTTTCAATTATCAAAATAGATTTCCAAATTGATTTCAACATTTTTAAATTTTAGGAAATACGATAATATTTGGGATATATATAGAATCTCGATGTTACTCCTACTAGAGATTCTACCAATAAAGCTCAAATATATGAATTTCGATGTTAATTATGTCCAAGATTTCATCGAGAAAGCTCAAATATATAGAATCTCGTGTAATTTTGTCCGGGATTAACATCGAGATACACATAATCTCAGTATATAATCTGGCGAGATGTACCGAAAAACCTCAAACAATCACTAAGTTGAAAAAAGTTTGTTTTTTTAACTAAAATCTTGTGATCGATCTCTCCTAAGATGGACTGAGAAAAACTATTTTTACGAGTTTTAAAAAAAGATGTTAGTTTTATAAGAAAAAAACTTAAATGTGCTATTTCTGACCATTTTTCTAGAAAAATAGGTTATCATATTTACAAATTTATTAATAGAAAAATAATTTATAAATATAAACATTTTTTTCTTAGTGTAGATCATCGATCAAATTTCCAAAGGTCTCACTTGGTAGAATTCTATCTAGAGTTAGGTGAGTTCTCACTTTGGACATTTAAAATTTTCTTTTGTTCAATCATTACTAGAATTAGTATCAAACAATTTTAGAATGATAATGGAAGCATTTATCCATAGAACTATTGCATTCCTTTTAATTTAAAATAAAATTTGGTTGATAACTATAATTGCATTTAATTTTAAATAACACTTTGGTTGATAATAACATTAATTAGATTAAATTAGATCATAAGCTTGAATAAATTGTTAAAGTAATACCTCTCATTATAATAAGTCTCTATTTTTTAAAAAATATTTGTTTGCATGTTTTTTTGTTTTTTTTGAAGAATAGGAAATTATAAGTATGATGGTGAAAATTTTAATTGACAAATCGAGCATAGTTCAATTGGTGTACAAGTATGTTAATAATAACCACAGCTATGTGGGTTCAAATCTCCCTAATCTAGTTGAACTAAAAAAAGTGAAAATTTAACTCATTACTTACCGTCTTTAAATAAAGGAAACTATATTTTAACTAGAGGTGTACATGGGTTGGGTTGGGGGATTTTTTAACCAACTTGAATGTTTGGATTGGTTGGGTTAGCTAACCGAATGATCTGAATAGAGTCTCCAACCTAACCCAACTCGAACGAGTTGGGTTAGATTGGATTGTCAGTTTATTTATTTTTTTTTTATCTTTTTTATTGTATTTTTTTTAAGTTTACCTTGGATATATTCCAAAAAGTAAAATCATAGCAAAAACAATAGCTTGTTAAGGAAACCACAACAAAATCTAAATGGATGAACACAAATAACAAAAGTTATGGCAATTTCTTTACGAAGTGATATTTCTTTTTTTTTTTCAAATCGTTAAAATAATAACAAAAACAGTATATAAAACTAATTTATTAAAGATATGAGAATTTACGGCTAATTTATTAAGAATGTATGTATAAAATTATGAAAAATAATTCAAAGATTTGAATAAAATATATGGATAACATAAAATTTAATAATATATGGGAAAAATCAGAATATTTAATTAAAGTGAGATTGATTCGAAAAGTGATTAAACAGAATCTAAAATAAAAATAAAATATGGAAGTTATATTAACTACCTGAGTAAAATTAAGAATTAAGGAACATCAACAATTACTTTGTATACGACCCTGTTTTTTATTCTATAAGTACTTGCTATTTGTAATTTCATCAATTTGGGACTCTGATAAACTGATATCAAACACAAAATATCATCTCTATTTTCAACAATATTCGAATTGGCAGAACCAATCCGGTCACATTGTCAAACGAAATATAGTTAATTCAGCGGAGGAAAAAAATCTTACCTTGGATATATTCCACAAATTGTTGGAATGATGAATTTCAAGAAATATGCACCTCAAAATTTCGAAAATCATGGTAGTGAGAATTCTCTTTCCATCGACCATCAAAAGAGTTTAATATATTGTAAAGTCAGTTTTTTTTTTTTTATGAAGTGATATTTTTTTTTCCAAATCTTTAAAATAATAGCAAAAACTGTATATAAAATTGATTTATTAGTAATATAAGAAATATACAGCTAATTTATTAAAAATGTATATTAAAAAAGTTATGAAAAAAAATTCACATATTTGAATAAAATTGAATACGTATAATGTAATGAAAAAAAATTCAAAGATTTAAATAAAATATATGGATAAAATAAAAGTCAATAATATATGGATATTTAAAGTATAATTTGGTAAAACTCTGAATATTTAATTAAGGTGAGATTAATTCGAAAAGTGGTAGAATATAAAATAATAATAAAATGTGGAGATTATGTTTGAGCAAAACTAGAAGGATAATTGTTCGAATATCAGCAATTAATCTGTATACATAACTGTATTTTTATTCTTCTTAAGAATTTGTGATCATGTACATGTCACGTGACTTTCTATAGATCTTATTCCTGGACGGTTTTGATATTTGAAACTTTAAATTTTGTTATGCGCTCCAATTCCAAAAAAACATAAAAAAAACCAACCCAAGATGAGATTATACATTACATTTCTTTTCTCATAAGACTACACACCTATATATTTTGTTAAACCAATATCTTTATAATAAAAGAAAACAAATTGTCTAGACCAAATTACTTTCTGTTTATGTATTCAAAAGAAAAGAACAACAACAATAAACAAATAAAAAGTAGAAAAAGGAGAAACAATCATTTCTCAGTCAAAAAGATCTACAGCAAATTAAGGGAAAAAATATATATTCTTATTCCTCATCACAGTTTCAGTCTCTGAGATCTTTAATATATTGTTTAAGGCAGGAATGATGGAAAGAAAGAGTTATAATTAATTAATTAATTAATTTTAATTTCTTATTTGTATTTGTAAGCAATTTAATTTTTAATTAGACGAAGTTCAACCTAGACGACACCTAATTTGATGTTTCCATTTTTTAAAAAATAATAAAAAATTCAATTACAATTTTTTTTTTGTCACTTTATATATTTTTATTGGGTGTAACCTGAACGATACAAAAGATGGTTATCCTCAAATTTTTCCTTTACATTTTTTTTTTTTACATTTATACTTTGATAAAATATTCTCAAGCTCCTATCTCCCCCTAAAAATATTTTCATGTCGATCTTTATTAAAAATAATATTAAAGTATGTTTTTGAAGGGTTGATATATCAATAAAAATACAAATTTATTATTTTTAAATGAACATTATTCATCCTTATGAGACCTAGCACCCACTTTGTTGAAGTTTTAATGAACAATTTGACCTATTTGGAAATGTGAGCCAAATCAAATAATAAATGAATTAATAATTAACTTGATCCTATTTTCTAGTTCATTTCCCCTAAATTTTCATAATTTTAAATTTTTAAATGAAAAACTCAATTGAAATAAAGGGACACCATCTAAAAGGACGAAAACCAAATATAAAAAATATCATAAATATTAAGAACAAAATTATTGAATGAGAAATTCAAAATTGAACTGTTCTTTTAATAATTATTGGATGTGCATTTAAAATCTCATACAAAATTGAATTACATTTATAATTTTTTTCTCGTATATCCAATAATTAAAATATCAATATTGATATCGATATCAACCTTTTAATTTTGTAGACATATAGATGGATATATCAATAAAATACATGAATATTTTTTTAAAAAATTACAAAAATTATTTCAATTAATTAATAATTGATTTTTTTAATTATTATTTTTTACTTCCCGACAAAGTTATAAATCTTATTATTAGTACTCATTTTCATTTTCATATTGAGATTAATAAATCATCATCTATTATGTTATATGTATAAAAAGATGTGGAAGACATAAGTTAATTCTTAATATGAATACTGACTACTCCAATTTACAGATGTATTGGCCAACAATACACATGTAAAACTATTAATCGCACATTATATTGATATTGACCCTTAATAATTTAATTCATCTATGTCTGCCCTTGATTTAGGGAACTAACATGATGAAAAGCTAATTAATTAGTTAGTAGGAATGAATCAAATTAATAGAAATCAAACAAGAAATTAGGGTTTTTATTTATTTATTTATTTTTATTTTTTAAAATTGAAGTTAAAAAAAAGTCTTAAATACAATGAATGTTTTTTTAGGCAATAAATACAACGAATGTTGTTGGCCTTTTGGTTTGTGAAAACCAGTCAAGCACTTAGTTTCCTTTTTCTTTTTCTCCCCCCCTTGGGTAAGTAGGTTTCTCCGTTTTTTTATTATTTATTTATAACTTTTTGTTTTCTTTTAGATAAGTTCCGTGATCAAGTTTACAATTGCTATATTATTTTGAAAATGGAAAAAAAAAAAAAAAAGAAGAAAGAAAAAGTATTATAAATATTATGAAAACAAATAGATGACCATTGCTCAGTGGCTTAAAAGTCATGTATCAATCTTCATGTTTTTTATGTGCGTTGTAGTTATTGTGTCCATGTAAGATTACAACATACTTCTCACTTTGCCTATAAATAGAGTATTTGGTGGATATTAAAATCACACACATTAGAGAGAAATTCACTTCAAATTTTTCATAATTTTAGTTATTTTTTATTCACTTCAAATCACACCCTAAATTCCTTGAAGTGAATGTTGTGAATGTCAATAATCGTGGTTGAGGTCGTGATCATGGTCAAGGTCGTGACCGTGGCAAAGGAAGAATTATTATTATCGTGGTGGTCGTTCTAATCATTCAAAATTTAAAAAAACCACACAAAATGATGATCACAAAGGAAAAGTTCCACAAGATAAGAGTTCAAAGAGTGTTGAAAAAAAATTATTTCGATGCAGAATGACAGGGCATTGGTCACGTATCTGTCATACGTCAAAACATTTAATTGACCTCTATCAAGCCTCCTTGAAGGAAAAGGAGAAAAATGTGGAAGCAAATTTTGCATATGAGGATAATGACATATTTGAACCATTCCATATGACAAATTTGGATGTAGCGGACTTCTTCGAATTTTCTGAAGAGAAGATTGACACAATTGATGGAACTTCAAGGTTTCTTTTGACTTTGAGAATATCTAGACTTAATGTTGTTGTTTTCTTTTATCTATCTTCATGTTTTTTTTAGTAACTTTTGTATATTTTAAGTGTTTTTTTTCTTATTGTAATTATTTTCTTTTAATGAAGAAACATGGATCATTTTCATATGTTCGATGATTAAAAAATAAGCAAAGAATATCTATGTCTAGCAGACAGAGCAACTACACACAATATATTCAAATAAAAAATATTTTTCTAAATTGACAATGCTGAAAGCAAAAGTAAATACAATATCAAGTTCTGCAAACTTGATTGAAGATTTTAGAAAAGAAAAAATTATTTTACCTAGAAGAACAAAATTTACAATTGATAATGCATTGTTCTCTAGTCAATCAAAGAGAAATCTTCTAAATTTTAAAGATATACGTTGCAATGATTATCATATTGAGACTGATAGAAAGAATAATGTGGAATATCTATATATTATCTCTACTGTCTCAAATGAAAAACGTATATTAGAATAGTTGTCTGCTTTATCTTCTAGATTGTATTATACTCATCTAAAAGTAATTGAAACATATGCAACAATGAACTCGAAGTTTATGAATCTAGATATATTTGCTATTTGGCATGATAGATTGGGTCATCCAGGGTCTATAATGATGAGAAAAATTATTGAGAATTCAATTGGACACTCATTGAAGAGCCGGGAGATTCTTCAACCTAATGAATTATCATGTGATGTTTGCTCTCAAGACAAATTAATAATTAGACCATCACCAGCTAAAGCGGGAACTAAATCACCTTCATTTTTAGAATGAATCTATGGTGATATATGTGGACCTATTAACACACCAAGTGGACCATTTAGATATTTTATGGTATTAGTAGATGCATCCAGTAGATAGCACACATGTGCTTTTTATCAAGTCAAAATCTTGCAGCAAGATTACTTGCTCAAACAATTAAGTTAAGAGCACAATTTCCTGATTATACAATTAAGACCATTCGTCTTGATAATGCTGGTGAATTTACATCTCAAGCTTTTGATAATTATTATATGTCAATTGGGATAAGTGTTGAACATTCTGTAGCTCATGTTCATACATAAAATGGTTTATCATAATCATTTATAAAACGTTTGCAATTAATTGCAAGATCATTACTTATGAGAGTTAAATTTCCTTTATCTGTATAGGGACGTGCTATTTTGAATGCAGCATCACTTGTACGTATTAGGCCAATAGCTTATCATAAGTACTCCTCATTACAATTAGTTTATGGTCATGAGCCAAATATTTTCCATATGAGAATTTTTGGATGTACAATATATGTTCCAAATTGCTCTACCATAATGCACTAAGATACGTCCTCAAATGAGGTTAGGAATATATGTTCGATATGATTCCCCACCAATTATTAAATATCTTGAACCTCCGACGAGTGATATATTTATTGTATGATTTACTGATTGTCATTTTAATGAGACAAATTTTCCAACATTAAGAGGGGAGGGGGAGGGGGAATATCTCATTTAGATCCCCGTACAGATCAATATAAACTTGAAGTTCAGACAATAATTCATTTACAAAATATAGCAAATCAATTACTATATGCATTAATAGATGCAAAGAAAGTAACTAAGTCACAAATACCAGCTGCAAATGTTCCATAAAAAATTGATATCCAACACAAGAAGTTGTCACTAATAAGTCTGAAACATGCCAGAAGCGTAGTAGACCAATGAGTTCCAAAGATAAAAATCCTTGAAAATGAAAAATAATTAATACTAAAAAAAACTTGGTTGAGGATGTAAATACCCATGAAAAAATCCTCGATATGACTAGTGAGGAAGGTGAAATACCTAAAGATAATAATGAGCTTTCAATAAACTATGTTATGACAAAGAAAAGATGGAATCAAACTACTATACTTATTAACAACATTTTTTAGTATAATGTTGCTCTTGATATTATATCTGAAAATGATGATCTTGCATTAAAATATATTGAAGAATGTCGATATAGAAAAGATTGGCTTCCGTGGAATAAAACAATCGTGACAAAATTAAATTCACTTTTAAAACAACATGTTTTTCGGACCAATAGTCCAAATACCAGAAGGTGCCAAATCTATGGGTATTTGTGAGAAAAAGAAATGAAAAGATGATGTCACAAGATACAAAACAAGATTAGTTGCGTAAGGTTTTTCATAAAAACCTGGTATTGATTATGATAAGACATATTCTTCAGTGGCGGATGAAATTACATTAAGATATTTAATTGGTCTGACTGTGTATGAAAGTCTGGATATGCATCTTGTGGATGTAGTCACAACATATTTATATGGATCTCTTGATAATGATATTTATATGAGAATCCAAGAAGGATTTAAGGTACCTAAAACATATATATCAAATTTCCGAGAATTGTATTCAATAAAGTTACAGAGATCACTATATGGATTGAAACAATTAGAACAGATGTGGTACAATCGGCTGAGTAGATATTTAGTGAAAGAAGGATATCAAAATAATCCAATATACATGTGTGTTTTTATAAAGAAATCATAATCAGGATTTGCTATAACTATATATGTTGATGACTTGAATATAATTGGAACTCCTAAAGAGCTTTCAAAGGCAATAGAATATCTTTAAAAAAATTAAGATGAAATATCTCGGAAATTTTTTTTTTTTTTTTGCCTTGCTTTGTAAATTGAGTATTTAGCAGATGGAATATTTATTCACCAGTCAACTTATGTAGGAAAAATTTTGAAAATATTTTATATGGACAAAGCACATCCATTCAATATTCCAATGGAAATCCATTATTGGATATAAAGAAAGATATATTTCGACCTCGAGACGATAATGAAGAACTTATTGGTCCTGAAGTATCATATCTTAGTGCAATTGGTGCATTTATGTATCTTGCTATT
Source organism: Benincasa hispida (assembly GCF_009727055.1). NCBI lineage: Eukaryota > Viridiplantae > Streptophyta > Magnoliopsida > Cucurbitales > Cucurbitaceae > Benincasa > Benincasa hispida. Next base: position 72,597,594 of record NC_052359.1, on the reverse strand, counting down.
AGTACAAGTCCAGATATTGCATTTTCAGTAAATTTATTAGTTAGATATAGTTCTTCTCCTACAAAAAGACACTAGAATAGAATTAAGCATATAATCTGTTATCTCTGAGGAACAATCGATATGAGTTTGTTTTATTCAAATAAATCAAATTTTGACCTAATTGATTATGTAGATTCTGGATATTTATTTGATACATATAAAGCTAGATTTCAAATAGATTATCTGTTCACATGTGGAGGAACTGCTATATCATGGCGATCGGTGAATCAGACCATAATGACCACTTCCTCAAATCATGTTGAAATTCTTGCAATTCACGAGGCTAGTCAAGAATGTGTATGGCTAAGATCAATGGCTCAGCACATTCGTGAAACATGTGGCTTGTCTTTCTAATAAAAATCTTCTAACAATATTATACGAAGACAACACAACTTGCATAACCCAAATTAGAATGCTATATTAAAGGAGATAGAACAAATTATATTTCACCGAAGCTTTTTCTACACTCATGATCTTGAAGAAAATGACGACATCATTGTACAACAAATTTGTTCGAATGACGACCTGACAGACTTATTTACAAAATCATTCCGAACTGTAACTTTTGAAAAATTGGTGCACAAAATTGGAATACGACAACTCGGAGATCTTAAATGATGTTTTCATGAAGGGGAGTAAATATATTGTATTCCTTTGAGAGTATATATTATATGACATATGTACTATTTTTCCTTCACTAGGGTTTTTTTCCGATTGAATTTTTCCTGGTAAGATTTTAACGATGCATATTTCATATATATATATATAGTCATCCAAGGGGGAGTATTGTAAATATTATAAAAATAAATAGATGTCTATTGCTTAGTGTCTTAAAAGCCATGTGTCAATCTTCATGTTGTCCATGTGCCTTGTAGTTATTCATATTTGGTGTTCATGTAAGACCACATCCTACTTGCCATTTTGTTTATAAATATTGGCATTTGGTATATCTTAAAATCACACACATTTGTGAGAAATCCACATCAAATTTCCACTAAATTTTCATATTATTAAATTTTCATAATTTTAGTTAATTTATTTTATTATTATATTTATAGTTTATTTTAATATATTTTCTCCATATCCATTGTGCTCCTCAATTTCACAACAAAAAGAAGTTTTATTTGTTTTAAAGGTATTTGATATCACATGTTTTGAGTGCTTTTTTTGGATTGTTTTGACAACGATTTTTTTTCAAACATTTATGATTATTGATTTGTGCCTCTATACATGTAATTGAAGTTTTTAGCTTTTTTTTCTTATTTTTTCTTATTTTTTTAAAAAAATAGCAGTATGAAAATTAAATTTTAATTTGGTCCAGGTTTGAATAATATATTTTTTTCTTAAGAAAAAAAGAAAAGAAAAGAACCAAACTAAAATTTATTAATAAGTATAAGCTAAATTTAGAATAATTGTTTTAAATGGTAAAACTACTAAATTTTTTTTTAAATATAGTAAAATTTCACTGTCTATTAACGATAAACAACGATATTTTGTTATATTTGTAAATAATTTGGCTCATTTTGATATATTTAAAATCAATCACTAAATTTATGTTGACATGGAAATTTTTTTTTACAAAAAATCTTATCAAAAGATGAGATTTAATTTATTTACCAAATTTTGATGGTTCATAGGTTCGAATTTTCACCTTTTGTTTCATATTACAAACAAAAGAAAGAACAAATTTATTCATAAGAGAAAGAACATTTTTAAAAATAAATTTAAACAATTGTAAGTGTAAAGTTTGATCCCAACATTCTTCTGTGACTTGGCATTTAACATGTTTTGTCCCCATTCACACATTTTCTGGAAAAGTTCTCAATAAAAAGTCACTTAATATAGGATTGCTCCAAGCTATAAACACGCTTAATTTTGGAGTTTCTATAATTGAGTCACTGAAAAGAAGATACACATTGTTGGTATAAGTAGTAACTTTCAATTCTTTGAAGTTTTTCTTAACCATCATTTTATATCTTTATGATCTCTCTCATTCGAATGTGATATCGGTTCATTCATACATCTCTCTGAACTCAGCATTATAATAAGAATGACATGATCATATATATTATAATCGAATGATTTCTTTGTCGGGAACATGATAGTCTCCTTAACCTCAAATAGTTTAATGAAGGAAAGGAAGAAAAAGTTGCCCTAAACCATGGAAAAAAGATGGGGGATGTCACCATAAATGAAGTAAAATAATATGTGTGTTACAACAACTGCCAAGTCTTATAAAAACATATAAGACTATCATGTGCATGCATCGGACATAGGACATCTTTCACCTCTACAATGGAAACATCAATGTCCCCTTCCCCAAACACATCAATACCAACACAAAAAAAAGGGAAAATTAATCTAATTCATACTTTATACACTATCCCACTATAGTGTACTTTCGAAAAATAATTAAAGCATGGTGGCTTTTTTTTTTTCTCTCTTGTTTTTTAATATACATATTATGAGTACAAATACAATATTAGTAACTTTCTTTCAAATGTTGTAGGTTTGAATGTATCTCATGTTGAAACTATATAAAATATTAAAGTTATGTTCAATTTTAACAAAATATGTTGGATTTTAATAATATATATATATATAATTTAAAAAAATTTATTACCACTGGAGTTATAATAATTTAATAAAATTAGCCGCATACATCAAAATGTTCAATGTTTGAATCACATATTACAAAAGTGTGGATTTCAAAATTTGAAATGACTTTTAAAATAGTGAAAAGTATTCTCAATCAATCAAAATAACTTTTTCAAAATTTTAAAAGTTCTAAATCTTTTTTGGTGATTATATATAATTAAAAATATATAAACATGATTTCATTGGTAATGACATTTACTTCTTTTCTTAAGATTATAAACTTAAATCTCTCTATATATATCTCACTTATTATACTTAAAAAAAAAATTAAATGATTTCAAGAGCCCTACAAAACGTAGGGTTACTTTTGAAATTAAGAACTAGAAACAATAAATAATTATCCATTATTTCTTTTTATCATAAAAAAAAGTAAGAATACGAAACAAAGAATAGATATAAAAAATAGTTTTTATTACTCGTTGAAAAAGAAAAAAATAATGAACCATAATCAAGAAACGAGAATATTACAAATGAGATTTAAATAACTTTTATTCCTTATCCAAGTCAAAAGTCCAATTTACCAAAGGGAAAATTAAGGTTGAAAGAAATAAATCTTGTGTGTAAGAAATTAAATCCTAATTTAAGAAATAGGTTGGCAGTGATAATAAAGAAAGAAAGTTACCAATACATATAAATGTGTGTAAGAGATGGTACAATTTGGTCAATCAATTAAAGAGAGCTGTCTTAATATCATTATTATTTTTAAGTCACGTGTTCTTTTTATTCAACTGAGTTATCTTAAAAGTAAAAAAAAAGTTAATTGTTCTTTAAAAAAGATATTCTAAATTAATAAAATATTAATTTCACCTCACGTGAATTTACTTTTTTACATTTTTACCAAGACCACCACTTCTTGTTTCTTTTTAAACATGTTCTTTTTATAAATATTTGATAATTGGTTCTTAAAACTAAAAGTTCATGATTTTCATTTTTGCGCTACCAAAAAACTCATGGTTTTATAGTATATATATATATATATATATTTGGAAAAAAGAACTTTTTGGTCTCTAAATTTTGGATATAGTTTCTATTTCATTCATAGATTTTCAAATGTTACTCATTTGGTCTTTAAATTTTGAGGTTTGTTTTAATTTAGTCTCTAAGTATCAAATTGTTATAGTTTTACCCTTTAAATTTAAGTTTTGTTTCAATTTAGTTCTTAGATTTCAATATTTTTCATTCTTAAAATCAATTTTTCATTAAATACTCCCTTTCAATTATTGACATCAATTTCTATTAATTAATTACAATTAATTATAAAGTAAAAATTTGAATTTAATTTTAAAAGTGATAAAAAATAGTGAAACTTAATTAATTATAATTCTTTTAATGACTTTAATTTATTAACATAAATTAATGCTAAAGACGGAAAATGAGGATTTAGTGAATACTCAAGGTTAAAAGTGTAAATTTTAAAACATAGGGACCAAATTGAAGCAAAACACAAAAGTCAAAGGTAAAATTGTAACATTTTAAAATTTAGAAACTAAATTGAAACTAAACTCAAAAGTTAAGGATTAAATGTGTAACATTTTGAAACCTATGAACTAAATAGGAACTAGACTCAAAACATAAGAACTAAAAAGATGTTTTTTTTCCTAAATATTTTATATCACACAAGTTATGTAAAACATTATAAAAGTCAAATAAAAAGACAACAATATTATGTTTCAAAACAAAATATTTGAGAATCTACCTTTACTTATCTTACAATAATAATAAAAAGTTACGAGTAATTTCAATTTAGGTTATCTAAATAATTTTGGAATGTGAATCTCAATATAGCTCAATCATCGACTAAAATATTAGATGATGTTCAAATTTCCATCCCATGGAACACCATCATTTTCAACTCGTGGATTGCTATTTGTTGGTCCTTTGTGAAAATCTTTGTTGTTTAAATATGAATTCTCATAAGAACATCACAATTTTCAATTCCTCAGTTGCTATTTGTTGGTCCTTATGGATTGAAATGAATAGTAGAATCTTCAGTAATAAAGATTCAAGTATCATTAATTTTTGGGAAAGTATTCTTTCTTTAGGTGGAAGCTGGTCACACAGGTTTAGGCTCTGCTCAAGTTACAGGTTTAATCTCACTGCTCTTATGTAATCATCTCCCCTTCCCTTTGGCTTTCCTCCAGCTACTCTCTTTATTTGTTTTTGGCTATCCACAGCTTCTTCTGTAATGATTGTTCATTTTTAATGAAATGAGACTTGGGATATGATGAGGCACACCTCTACATCCATAATTACTACTTCATCTTTCTCAAAAAAGAAAAATTAAAACGAAAATTCATCCATATATGTGGTTCAACTTAAAAGAAAAATGGCGTTTCTTAAGTAAATAATAAATAAATTATTATTAGGTTTATAAATCTTCTCTAGTAAAACAACCCCATTCAACTATTTTTTTAATGCTTATTTTTATTTATTTATTTATTTTTTTATAGATTTACCCATTCTTAATTCAAATCGTCAAATTAAAATATATATTAGAAACCCTTTTAAAAAATAAGAGTTAAATTATATATAATTTTTGTCTCAAGGTTTTTTAAACTTGTGCAAACTTAGTCTCAGAACTTTTAATATTGTCTAATAGGTTCCAAAATGTTCAATCTTGTATTCAATATGTTTTTTAACTTTGAAAATTGTTTAATAGGTAGAACTTCAATTTTAAAGTTTGTTTTTATTATTTAATATATTCTTGACATACTTGATATTTTTTAAAATTTATTAATCTACTTGACATAAGATTGAAAGTTTAAACTTGTATTAGACAATTTTCTTTTATATTCATGAATGTCTGGTAGCTTATGCGCACTTTTCTACTAATCTCATGGGACAACTTACTGACCTTACAATATTGGTTTTCACATATCAACTGGTTGGTTTTTTTTTTTTTTTTTTTTTTTTTTTTTTTTTTTTACCGATTAATGGTTATTTTAAATATACTTTAGAATATTTTGACGGATTCATGATTATTTTAAATATACCTTAGAATATTTTGTTAGGTATTTGAAAATATTCATATTGAAATATATTACAGTTTATAAATTAGAGATTGACTCAATGCTTGACATAAATTACAGTATAAACCAATATATGAAATATACCATAGTATATAAATCTTCATAAATTTCATTTACACCACCGTATTTATATATCATAGTACAATAAGTTTAAATAAAAAGAAAAACATTCGTTTATATCAAATAAACGAATATATATACCACAGTATATATCAAATTTCCTACAAAAGCTAAAAAAATACATATATATCATAGTATATATAAAAAAAGGAAAAAATAAAGTCCATCTTCATATGGGGGTTATAATACATAACCCTCCATCTTCATCTCTTCTCTTCTTCAGCCATGGTCGCCACAGATCTCTCTGCTCGTTGTCATCGACCGGATTTGCTTGCCCCACTGTGCCATCAACTGAATCTACTCACAACCCATCACCGTTGATTCGCCCCACGCCGTTGCGCCATTGATTCGTCCCAAATCGTTCGTTCGTCTCGTGCTGAGCCATCAATTCGCCCCACGCCATCGTCTATCACCTGCAACTTACACTGCCGGAAGGAGAAAAGAGAGGGAGGGGGAAGGAAAAAAAAGAGGGAAGATGAAGAAACTGGTGTGAATATTATGAGGGAGAGAATATATAAAATATATTATTAGGAAGAGATAATATATACATGGGGAAGAGAGAAAAATAAATAAATAAAATATATATATATATACACGTAGGTGAGGGCTAAATTATAAATAACCATTGATATTAGTGAAAATAGGGAACCAATAAGTATTTTTTTTTTTTTTTTTTTTTGTAAAAAATGAAATGTTTAAGACATTAACGTAAAATGTGCCTATTTTTTAGGCTTTTTATATAAAAATCCCTATTAAAATTTTAAAATTCTAAATGCATAAGATCAAAAGTTCAAAGACTAAATAAACATAAACTTCAAAATCTCAAAGTTCAGGACAAAATTTATAATTTGACAAAAGTAAACATATAGTTTAAGCATTCAATTGAAAGAGTGAATGGCTAACAATAACTCAAGAGTTGTTTGTACATTCTAAAATTTTTTAAAGTTTAGTTTATGACAATTGTGAATGTGCAAAAGGTTGATTAATCAAATTGAAAATTTAAGATCGTGATCGTAACAACCTCTATATTTTAAAATGGATTTCTACAATTTTTCCTACATAAAAAAAAAAAATCTATTTTTAAAAACGCAAGAGATAAAGCTATAGTCATGGTAATAAATTTTCATCTACACTCAACATTTCCATACATATTTCTACATGTTCATAGATTTAACATTGACATAAAAAGTGGATTAACATTCTTATTATATTAAAAAAAATCATTAAAACATAAAGAAAGCCTACAAAATATCATTAATATGAATATAATATAAGGAATAAACATTTCAACCAATAAATAAAATATAAAATGATTTATTTGTTAACTTACTTTTTAAAAAATATCCATCAAACATCTATATTTTCTCGTACTATTTCTATAGAATTGAGACAAAAAATAAAAAATAAAAAGTATATTTATGAATAATATAAAATTAAAAAGCAAAAAAGTGATTAAAAAAAAGTCAAAAATGGAGGACGCATTGATTCACCTCGTTGGTTCTGTTGAGCACAAAAAAGTGAGTGGCTTAGAGTGATAGTTAGAGAGGTGGGATTTTATTTCGGTATATATAAAAATAAAAATAAAAATAAAAATTAGCATTGATTTTATAAAAATTCAAAAAATAAAAAAGGTTAACGTTTTGGAAAGAGACAAAGAGTCAGTTTCTTTTTTCCCCCAAACCCTAAACTCAAATACCAATACCCAATACAAACGTAAAAAAGCACTTCCCACACGAGTGCTTCTCGATTTCCCATCCCCTCTTTTTTCTCTCTCTCTTTCATACGCCATATTATTTCAACTTACACGAGTGCTTCTTTTTCTTTTTCTTTTTTTTCCTTCATCATTCCCTTTATAAACACTTATATTTTACCTCTCCCTTTTCTCTCCTTCTTCATCCAACTCTCTCTAATTTCTCTCTTCCTCTTTTTTGGTTCTATAATATGAACCTTCATTGCTTCAATCATGCCCTTCAAACTCATCCTATGCTTCAAAATGTTGCCTTGATGCCCCCCCCTCCTCCTCCTCCGCCATCGAGCGACGATCATCCCTTCCCGACGTCGTGGGAGATTGGTAAAGGGGATCATCAAAATCCAGAGAAAGAAGAAGGAGATGATAACGACGACGATGGAAACGTCCTTGTTACTTATCATGGTGGTGGTGGTCCCAAAAATAACGGTGGTCGCCGTCACATGAAGCTTTGTGCTAGAGGTCATTGGAGACCCGCGGAAGATACTAAGCTTAAAGAACTCGTCGCTCAGTATGGCCCCCAAAATTGGAACCTGATTGCTGAGAATCTCCCTGGCAGATCAGGTATACTTTCACTCATAAGTTTTTATGTTTTGTTATCTGTTTTTTGGGTCATGAATTCATATGCTTTTTTGAACTATTATAAAGAAATCGTGAGCACGATTTTCAAAAACCAAAAACTAAAATCGAAACGGTTATGAATGAGTTTTTTTTTTTTTTTCTCTTAACACTGGTTTTTTTGGGTTGGTGAAGGGAAAAGTTGTAGATTGAGATGGTTTAATCAATTGGATCCAAAGATAAACAGGAAGGCATTCAATGAAGAAGAAGAAGAGAGACTTTTAACAGCACATAGATTATATGGAAACAAATGGGCCATGATTGCTCGTTTGTTTCCTGGTAGAACTGATAATGCTGTAAAGAATCATTGGCACGTGATTATGGCTAGAAAACATAGACAATACTCCAATCTTTACCGAAGATCCACAAGAAAACCTCCTCCTCTTCCTCCTCCTCGTCATAATGTCGACGAAAAGCTCGACATTAAAACCGTTCCAAAAAATAACGTGTCCAGTGAATCCACCATCTCTAGTACGATAGATGAGCCGGCCGCTTCCGCTTCCGCCTCCGCATCCACCGCCACCGCCACCCATCTTTCTCTCTCCAACGCATCCTCTCTTTACTTCTCCTCGGCTTTCGGTCTCCACCTCACTCCCAGTAAGTTCGTCTGACAAATATAATACTTTAACCAGTTGAGCTATTCTCAAGTTGTTAATTATTCTGATTAAGAGTTTTTATTGGTGGGGTTATAGGATGGTGTAGCAGGAAAGGAGTGACAGGGGGCAGCACGGGGAGGCTTCGGTATCGGGCGGATCAATCGGGGAACTCGGAGTCGAACTCGGCCGAGTCAGTGATCTCAACAAACCTATGCTTAGCATCAGGCTGGGAAAATAGTAACAATGGGAATGGGCAACATAATATGAAAATGCAGTTCATTGATTTCCTTGGAGTTGGAGCTTCTTAAAATAAAAACCATCAATTTACTATAATCTCCCTGCTCCTCAAACATTCACAACAAACCCTTTTTTTTTTCTCTCCCTATCTTTCCTTTATAAAAAGCAGAGTTGTCTAAATGTAAACAAAAACAAACCCCATTTTTTTCTCTCTCTATAATGTGTACAGTGAGTAATGGAGGAGAGAGAGAGAGAAAAGAAAAACTCAGAAAGAACAGTGGTTTTTTATATTTTTTTTGTTTGGGGTCAGAAAAACTAGGTGGAAAGAAAGGACTTGTCAAAGGGAGAAGCTGTTGGTGGTGGGGGTGTGTTTGTATTCTACTGCTGAGAGGCAAATGCCAAAAAGATATTAAGGGAAAAAAATTAAGAATTTTGGAGTTTTTTCTGGTGGGGTCATTGGAAAAAAAATATTTTTTTCATTCCTAAATTTTCCTGATAATAACAATTTAGTCCTTAGACTTTAGTTTATAATGATTTAGTTTTTGTCACTTTCAAATTCGTAACAATTTAACTTATGAATTAGACTATAATTAAGATTTAATGGAATTTCTTATGAATGCATATCAATGAATCGATTAGGAGAACAAATATATTTATAAAAACTATAAAGGATAAAATCATTATTGTTGCATAATTTTGAATTTTTTTTTTTACAGTATAGATAAAATTGTTACCGTCGTAAAAAACTTCCACATCCAAATTTATTCATTTGTTATCTATATTTTACCAATAGCTCAAAAAACCAAATCAAAATTTGAAAACAAAAAAGGTAGCTTTTAAAAACATATTTTTAGAATTTGGCTAAAAATTCAATTATTATAATGCAAATCATTGTAAGAAATGATGAGTAAATAGACTTAATTTTAAAAAACTAAAAATTAAAAACGAAATAATTATTAAATGAGGTGAAATTAAATTGTTGTTTACTAAAAATTTAAACTAAATAATTACAAATTTGAAAGTATATTGACTGATTATCCTCAGATGGGTTGTTTTAAATTTGTTTTTGGGTGTTAGGTAATGGTAAGTTTGACCAGGTTAAGTGGTTTTAGAGTTATATTGTAGAAGAAGTGCTTCTACATGTATGTTTGTGCAATTAATGTTGAAACCAAGTTCTTCCTCTACCACATACCATATTTAATGAATCCATTTGAAATTATTGTAGCCCTACCTGACATATGATGGTTAATTTCTCTATTTGTGGGCTCTACTCTCCACCTCACAGTTAAAAATAACTTAAAAAATATGAGATGTTTTTTAAATGTAAGAAAATGAGCCAACTTATTTATAAATATAGTAAAATGTTACAGTCGATTATTGATAGATGATAATAACATTTTATTATATTTAATTTCCAGCCGTTTTGTTATTTAAAACTATTATTTATTTTAGTTAATTTACTTTCGATAAATCTTAAATTTAGTTTTGCTTATTAATTTAATATTGATTTTATTTTTAAAAAAACTTTTTTTTACCTATTAACTTTTTCAGAATAAATTTTTTGAACATATATTCACATATTAAATTTATTTTTATGAAAATTCTTAGTATTATTTGACTAGTTTCAATAAAAATTAACCTTGAAGTATTGAATATAAGATTTATTGAAAGTTTAGAGGCAAAATTGGATATTTGAAAGTATATGGTTTGAAATACAAACCTCAAAATACAATACCAAAATGGTATTTTGACCTTGAAAGTAAGATATATATACCAATGCTCATTAAAAGGTCAAATGGCTAAATTAATTGACCTCTATATGTTATTTAACTAAGGAAATAATAGATAAACGTAGGGATGAGAGTTTGAACATTTTTCTTGGGAAAAAAAATGGGATATATCTTAACAAATATCTCTGAACATTGAGTTAGTTTCATCTAGGAGTGGTCGAAAAATCCGATACCTAAAAGAATCGATTAATCCAATCAATATGGTTTGAGTTGGATTATCAACTTTTTTGAGATGGGTTGGCTTCAAATAAATTAAAAATTTATGGTTTGAATTAGATTGAGTTTATATTTTAATGATAGTTATTTGGGTTGAAGAAATTTACAACTTGAATAGTTGTTTAGGTTTTAAAAGTCCTTCAACTTAACCCAACACACTCCGCAAACATCCTAGTTTCATTTATGCATCTAAACTTTGGGAAATTTCATTTTTACTCTCAAACTTTGAAATTTATTTAAATAAATCGTATCATAAAGATTTTTTTTAATTAAATAAGATCAAAATTGGCACAAAATGACTAAAGTGCAAAATTGAACGACGTTCTTGACATCATTTTACAACAGTATTCATGTAAATTAACATGACAATTAATGTGTCAAAATTGATTATTAAATAAATGATTTAATCATATTTTTTTGTTATGAAAATAAAGGATAACATCTATCTTAATCTTGATTTATATAGTTCTAAATAACATTGAAGTATGCCCTTTAATTATAATTTTAATTTTTTTTTAAATAATTTAATTTTTTTAAAATAATGTATGCTCTATAATTTTAATCATAATTTAGTCATGTCAATTTTCATAATATATATTAATAGAAAAGATATTTTGTTGAAACAATATCAAAGTTAAGGGTGGAAATGGAACTTTTTAATTATAGGAGCATAATAGAAATTTACGGTATAATTTAATCTCGGTGTGTGTATGTGGTTTGGTAAACAAATTTTACTTTTGAATATAGGTTGAAATTAGTGCTCTACTTTATTAAGTTTTAATTTTTTAAAGATGACAATGGTAAATTAAGATCTCGTTTGGTAATCATTTGATTTTGATTTTTGTTATTGAAATTTAAGTCTATTTTATCCGCATTTCTTACAATGATTTGTATCTTTTTTAAGTACTATGGTTGAATTCCAAAATCCTAAAACAAAAATAATTTTTGAAAGCTACTTTTTTTAGTTCTCAAATTTTTGTTTGGTTTTTTAAATCATTGGTAAAAAGTAGATAACAAAGAAACAAATTCTCAAGTTAAAGTAGTATTCATAGGTTTAATTTTTTTTTTTTTTAAAAAAAATAACAAATGGAGTCTACAACTTACAAATTTTTTAAAAAACAAGTTTTGCGTATTATTTTGATTAGATTAATTAGTTTGGGTTGACGATAATGTTTTTAAATTTTGGTTGTGCTGCACAAAAATAGGTAAAACGGAGCCTAAGTATTTTTTTTTTTTTTTTAATTTTCATTATATTTATTATTTAATATTTACATTCTTGGTAGTAGTTCTCTTCATATTGATTAAATTATTTTTATTAACTAAGTTAGATATAGGTTCAAGTATTTTTACTTATATCTGACTTTGTGGATAGGTTGGGTGATCTCAGGCTTGATTTTGAGTATTTTATTGGTGAAATTAAATATTTGTTGTTGTTAGCAAATTTTCTAGTTATTAATTTCTCTATACTTATTTGACAAATTTAAAAGTTTAAATTTTAAATTCACTTAAGTTAATATGAAATGGCAAGAGAAATATTTTTTTCTCCTAATTTTTATGCCAATTATATATCTAAGAGTTATGAGTAGAAAATAAATATTTCTAATTAAATCATTAATTTAATTCAATAAATTGTATCCTATCAAATTACCTATATATATTGGACAACAAAAATTATTATTAAATGGACTATATTTACCAAAGTGTGAGTCAAATAATTAATTTTCTAAAAAAAACTCAACTAAGTAAAATATTAAAAATCGTTCTTTCAATATCTTGAATCTCAATATAGGATATTAAAAATAACTTATGTTAGGAAAGATTGGACATGACCTAAATTTAAATTTATGGATCATTTAAATGTTTTCCTATTAGTATTTCAAACCAATTTTAAGCACATTTATTTTGTATGGTTTTTCTTTAGAAAGTATTTTAGAGCTTAAGGGAAAAAAAGGTAACAATGATGCATTTCAAAGTACAAAAATATCATCAAGAGATTATAACTTTACATTGATGTGTCTTGTCCCATTAATGTTAAAGTCATTTCTATGGGTTGGATTTTATGAACCTTCACCCTTGAAGGGTTGATTAGAACTTGACCTATAGAACAAGAATGTTGGCCTATAAGAGCTAAAGATTCTTTTGTATCATATATTTAAATGAAATTTTGATGACTAAATTTAAATGTGATTTAGCTTAGTTGGTATAGTATTTAAATTATTACGTTTGAGGTTTGAATCTCTTACCCTACAAATTAAAAAAAAAGAAATTACATGTAATTTTGAAAAATAACTAATTGGGTTTTTGTTTGTATAAATAACCAAATGCAAAATAAACAAAATTTTTAAAAATAGTTTAATAGATGGGCCAAAATACTCCAAGTAAAAAATATTAAAGAAATGTAATTAAAAAAAATAGATGCACGTGGTTCCAATCAATTTCGGATAAAAATGATTTTGGTTATAATAGTTTTAGCTCGTTGAGAACTCTCTTTTCTTTCTAGACGTGACAATGATTTTAGGGGGATTTTCAAAAATAAAAAATAAGGAAAAACATTTATACAAATAGTAAAATTTTTTATTATAACTTGTGATAGATATGGCCCCTGAATACTCAATTTCATTAGGATCGAGGATGGATGAAACCAATCATCAGTTATATTGTTACGCTGGAAGTAAGGAAATGACTATATACTATCGCTATGTAACTAGCAAGCAAGCGAGTGAAGTGAGACACCTAAGTATCGCACGAACAATAGCACACTACGATAGTAATGGGACAGTAGTGCGTGTGTGATATTGTTATCAATGTTTATCACATATAGATGTTGATAGAAGTCTATCAATGTCTATTAGTTATTGAAAATGATAGAAGTCTATCAATGTCTATTAGTGATAGAAAATTATAGAAGTCTATCATTGACAGAAACTAATAGAAATCTATCAGTGTTTATCACTGATAAAAATTAATAGAAGTCTATCATTGATACTATTGGTGATAGAAAATAATATAAGTCTATCATTGTCTATTAGTGTTTTTTTTTTTTTTTTTTTTTTTTTTTTTTTTTTTTTTTTTTATTTCTACTTGCAAAAATTTTTCATTTTTCAAGATTCAAATTTAAGTTTTATGTGAGAAAAAATTGTCTACATTTTGAAGAGGGGAGAGGGAGAAGACACTAAACGATTCAAAATAGTAATGACCATTATTGTTAGAGAAACTACATGCCATAAATGACCTACCAATAGGACGATACCTATAACAAAATGTAAAATTAAATCTAGGTTGGTAAAATATGCTAATCTAACTTCTTTTCCCAAAAAAAATATTTCAATTAAAACGTAATTTAAAATTAAAACTAAATCTGAGATTTGAAAAACAAAAAATTTAGATCATGTTTGTTAAGCATTTTGTTTTTTGTTTTTATTATTGAAAATTAAGTCTATAAACACTACTTCCACTTCATAATTTCTTTTTGTTTTTAATCTATTTTTTCACCAATGGTTTAAAAAACTAAGCCAAATTCTGAGAATTAAAAAAAATAACTTTAAAAAAGTTGTTTTTCGTTTTTGATATTTGACTAAGAATTCAATCATTGTATTTAAGAAATATGTAAACCATGGTAAAGAACGTGGATGATATAGGCTAATTTTCAAAAACAAAAACAAAAAACCAAATGGTTACCAAACAAGGGCTTAGTCCTCGATAATCCTTTCATTTTTTGTTTTTGTTTGTAAAAATTAAGTCTATTGTCACTACTTTCACCCCCACAATTTTTTTCTTTTGTTATCTACTTTTTACTAATGGTTTAAAAAAATCAAATCAAAATTTGAAAACTAAAAAAAGTAACTTTTTAAAACTTGCTTTTGTTTTTGGAATTTGACTAAGAATTCAATAAAGATGCAAATCATAATAAGAAATTGGGAGGAAATAGTGAACTGATGATTTTTTTCAACCTACATTTGTATCTTTAGATGGATTTATGAGAATGAACCATGGAAATTGATTTGCACATGAGATTTGCCTATGTTCTATCCTTAAAATAAATAAATAAATAAATAAATAAAAATTTGAGGCTCATCATTTTCTATGATTTGAACTACATTGAATGTGATGGATTTTGGAGAAGTTTAAAATTTAAAATGATAATGTGAAGAGTTTAACTAGTTTGATGAAACTGATTATAAGATCATTTAAAACAAATCACTTTGTTTTTTTTTATTTCTTCTTCTTTTTTATTTTTTTTAATTTCGTTGGTTTCTAAATTCTAGGTAGTTAGAATTTGAGATTAACTCTTTAAAAAATTTCATACATCTAATAATTAAGTATTAAAATTTCTGTTTTATTCATTTTATTATTCTTTTTACGTTTAAGTTTAAAATTCACAAACACTTATTTTATCTATTTTACAAAAAAAAAAGTTACAACAATTTCAAACTGAATCATAGTTGATTTTATAATTTTATTACAATTTTCTTCATAATTTTAGTCATTCCAAATAATGAAAAAAATTATTATACTTATGTCATTTTTTATCAGAGATTTTATTTGAAAAGAAATTGAACACTCGTATTTAAATAAAAATACACAAGTTTTAAAATATAGATATAGATGGTCGAAGTCTTTTCTTTTTTCTTAATTATTTAGAAACATCACTCTTAAAATAATATCTAAAATCCATTCTTATTATAGGTAGAGATATTATTGCCTTCTTATCAAAATCGTCTTCTAAATTTACCCTTTTTTAACTCAATGCCTAATTTGAAATTAAACACATTAATAAACTATTTAATATATCAATGTGTTGACACTATTTAATATATCATAATTTCCAAAAAAAAAAAAAAACCCTATTTAATATATCAAATCCCACCATTATTAAGATTTGACTATATTTAATTAGCAATCATTTTACTTTGACTCTCTAAATTATCTTTGTTCTCATTATTTCATCATTGTATTCTGTTCTCACTTCAATCAAGTCACTCTCTTTTGTGATATTATTCTAAGAAAAAACATTATAACCTTTGAATCATTTCTTACAAAGGGTGAAATCTATTGTTTTTTTTGGATAGAAATCTGTGTACATAAAAGGAAAATTGTTGTCAAGAAATTATGAGAAAATAAGCCTACTTTCTAAAAACCAAAAAATCATTTAGTTTTGAAAATGAAGTTTATAAACACTACTATAATCACAAGTTTTTGTATTTTATTTATTAACTTTCTACTATATATTTTAAAAAATCATGTCAAAATTTGAAGGTTAATTTTTTTAAAAAAAAATAGACAAAAATTCTTTCTTTCTTTTTTTAAGAAATGTGAAAATCATAATTAAAAATTTGGGAAGAAAAAACCATAAATTTCAAAAATTAAAAACGAAATTGCTACCCAAACAAAGTATTTATATTGTGCATGCAAGTTCATAAAAGATATAATTTGCTTGATTTAGTGGGATAATTTCCACTAAAATCAAAGTCAATTTTAATTTCTATATAGTTTAGAATGCAAAACATACAAATTGAGATGAATGGATTCATTTCTCTCACCTTATAAACTTTGGTGGGCCTAAGCCCATGAAAGCATATATATGTGGGCTCTAGATACATTAATTGGGCTTAAGAATGGTTTTGGACTTTGAATTATCCAAAGAGCCCAAGCATTGGCCTAATCGCATCGTTCTACCAATGGATCTACCCACATAATGTGGACCATACATCTCTGTTGAGGTAACTTTATAATTTGAGCATTTCAAATTAAACTTCTTAGTAAATGACATGTTATAATCTAAGAGAATTGGAGCGTAGGACTGATTTTAGGGTTTGATTTTGAAAATTAATAAAATTTGTAAATAATAAGATTTATGGCAATTCACATGACATGCACATGGTCACGAATTTTCAAATCTCAGTTTTACCCTTGTCTAGTTCGTAGTTTTTGTTATTGATGAAGCTACAAATATATGGTAACTGTAGAATCATAAACAATGACGGAGTTATGTATACACGGTAATTGTAGATACTTTAGTTCTCCACATTTCCTCTATTTGATTCATTTGAAAAACTAAAAATAATCACCTTCCTCAAAATAACCGTCATTCCCGATTTTCCTTACATAGTTAACAATTCAGATTTTATTATTAAGTTAGATTCTACTTAATCACTTTTCAAATTAATCGCACTTAAATTAAATATCGAGATTTTTCTACCAAATTTTTATTTTAAATATCCATATATTATCAAATTTCATTTAATTTAATCAAATTTTAAATTTATTCAAATGTTTGAATTGTTTTTCATTATTTTATACATATTCTTAGTAAATTAACAAGATATTCCATATTTTTTAAGGTTTAAATTGTTTTCTATATGTTATTGGATTCAATTATACATATTTCATATTTAGTCACTATTTTAGCTGACATTTTGATAATACCTAACTTTTCCTTAGTTGGTTGGTATGTCCAGAATATTAAATATATAGAGCTTTATTAATAATCAAGATATAAATACAATGTAAATTGAGGGCTTAATTAATAACCTGGATATAAATACAATGTAATTAGAGAGCTTGATTAATAACCAAATTAATCATATTATAATCTAACATATCCAATTTCAAAACTGAAAATGAGTGTCATTCCGTAATTTTCGTCCTCTTTTGGAGTTTGAATTTATTTTTAATGTTCAAGTTAAATTTTGATAACTATTTCACGAATTGATTTAAAATAAACCAATCTCTTCCTTATTTTTCTTCATCTAATTGGTTCAAATTAGCTATCTATTTGATTTGATTTAACCACTTTCCGAAAATATTTAAAATTAATCCATCTTTAATTTGTTTATCACAATTTTGATTTTAATTTATAATATATCTTTAGATTTTGCATTATATTGTTCATTTTTTTATTGTTTTAAATTTGGATTAATTTTTTTTATCCTAATTAGGATTTTACTTAATATTCTATACATATTATCATCGAACAAACTGTATATTTCATTTAAATTTGATCATTTTTGTATTTGTTTAATCACCCTTTATTCATTATCATCTTATTATATCATTATATCATTAATTTGTCTTTTTGACAAACAAATAAGTATTCACTTTTGCAATCTTGTTGTTTTTGTTATGCCTCTCCAATGAGTTAGACTTTTTCTTAGGTTTTGTGGTTGATGGAGTTATAAACACAATGTAATTGTTGAAGCTTAAATGAAAATAGAGTTATGAATACAATGTAATTGTTGAAGCTTAAATCACCCTTCCTGATTTTCTCCCCCAAATTATATTTGAACTTATATTTTATTATCAAATTAGACTTTATCTAACTACTTATTGAATTAATCACAAAAAACAAAAACTTTCTGATTTTTCTCTCCAATTTATATTTGAATTTATCTTTTATTATGAAATTTGATTTTATCCAACTAACTTTCAATTTGTTTAAATGTTTGTTACAATACAGTTGTATCTAAATTTTTTTTCCCATTATTTTGTACATATTGTTATCAAATTAATTTGATTTTTTTTCTTCATAGTTTCGATGTTTACAATTTTTCATATAGAAACACGTAAAAATGACTTGTTGTACTTAAAAAAAAAACATATAAATGGGAATTAAACATTAAGTGTTTGAAACATGTGCATGTATATATATGTGTGTATGTATTTTATGTTCATTTTATTATTAATATTAATAATAATATTATCATCATCATCATCATCATCATCATTATTATTAAAATAAGAAAACAAAAAAATCCTAAATCTCATCTTCTTCACTTAGCCGCCCCCAAAATCTCTTTTTCTCCTTCTCAATCTCATATCTGGGATTGTTGGTTCAACAACCCTTTCTTGAATTCCATCATTTTGGCAAGCTTTTGATGACCACCCTCGCCAGGTCGCCGATCTTTTTCGCTCGCACACATGTTTATGCTTTTGTTTCTACTTTGAACATCATTTTCAACAATGACGTTTTAGGACTGTTAGTGATTAAAGATGGCTTTCAAGATCTTATGAGCAAAATGGTCACATGGAATGAAAACGATGAAACTCCCTATAACAGGTTTTATGTCAAATGCAGTCATATTTCCAATAGTCATGTCGTTCTGAAGTTGCAATTCCTTTGAATACTCACTTGCCAACAACTTCACTCATTCAATTAACTTTGCTCTTTTTTACCTTGGAGGAAGTCTATCGTTGTAGACATCCATATGTTTCTAATGATCCTCATCGTCTGGTCGTCATCTTCCTTCGCATATACGCATTCTATAGATAGCTAGAAGCATTAAGGATCATATTGGATGATTTTTAATTTTTGCTTCTGAAATGTTTAGATACTGTGTATTTCTAGTTGTAGATTGTTTAAGTAAAGTGTGTTTGTGGTATTCGTGTTGTATTTGAAGCAGTGTATCTTTGCATTCTCGTTTGTACTTAATTTTATTGTTTTAGGGTATTTTTCCATTTACTAATTAGTAATTTTTGTTATATAAATTCGTTTTGCTATTTCCATTTTTCTAAATGAAATTTTAAAATTTACTATTTCTCTTGTCAACCCTATAATTAAATTCAAACTAGAAGATTTAGGATATATGATATGTTTGGAATAACTTTTGAAGTGATTTTTGGAAAGTTAAAAAAGTATTTTGCAAAAGAAATTAAGGTCTGTTATACAAAAAATAAAAAAATAAAAAAATAAAAAAAATAAAAAAAATAAAAAAACTAACTGATAAAGTTGGTCAGAAAAATCATTTTAAAAATCAGTTTACGACAATTTAGCAATTGTAGAATTACTTTTACACCAAGTGCATCCCAACAAAGTTGTAATTAAAATTACTTTTTACAAAAAAAAAAGAAAAAGAAAAATTAAAGGACAATTATTTCAAATGGTAAAATTATTAGAAATATTTCCAAAAAAATAAAATGCCACTGTCTATCGGTGATAGATATTGATAGACCTTTATCAATGTCAGTGATAGACACTATCTATCGGTGTCTATTGCTATCCCCATCACTGATAGTGTTGGGATTGGTGTCCTAATTCTCCAGAGTCTCGTAGTTTGTAATATACACATTATTATGAAAAAAATAAAAGTTATTTCATTCTAGCATTTACTCATATCCAATAAACAAAGCTCTATGGTTATCGTATGTAAACTTAAGCATGCATATGAGATATACAAGTGGATCATGTCTTAAGTGATAACCTAAATAGGTATATAGTAAAAGGATTAAGGTGGGATACCTGATCCTGGTGACACTAATAATCTTCTTTTTTTTTTTTTAGCTTAGACCAAGGCAATGTATACATGGCTCAAGATATACAACCCGCTTTGTAGAGGTTTGCAAGTGTTGTGAACTACTATAGATGGTAGATCCTGACCATTCATGTGGAGACATGCGAGCAAGGGTGTTCTATACAAAGAGTTTGTATAAGATCGGACCACGAGATGATTCGTCTTTGTATATAACGTCGTTGATACTGAAGACTTACATCTCACCTAAATGACCATAGGTGACATGACCTCAATCCTGAGTATTTTGGGAACTCCTACCTTTGAGAGCGGTCCTTTGATTAGTATGGGTGAGAGTGGCCAGATTTCCAACTTAACATGCCTACCTTTTTTAGGACTAGTCTGATTTGAGAGCTGAGAACTCAATTACACAAGATGAAATTCACTCCTTCCCCGTAGCAGGGGTAAGTAGATAGATTGCTCTCTTAAGGGCTGATTCTAGGGCTTAAACATAGTGACCATAGCTTCTCTTTGGAAGAGAGGATCCAGTCATAGTAGGACTATGACTTATGTTCATTAGAGAGATCAGTGGTACTTAAGGAGTTAGATGTAACTATAGGGGCATAACGGTTATTGGTCGAGCTGTACTTATGAGCGATATGTGAAAGGTTATTGCACTGTTGATTGGTTAAGATGGACACATAATATATCTGTAGTAAGGAGAGTTCAGCTGTCGGTCTTTACTGGAGTATTTGGCAGTTAACGGATGGTGAATCTCGTGACTAAAGATTTTAGTCAGTTATTCACGTACTGTTGGAGCTTCGAGCTACAGGTCCATAAGGTCCCCTTGGTAGCTCAATAGATTCAAGCCGAGGATCAGTTTTTGGTGTTGATTTGAAATGTTTAAATTGACGAGAGGTAATTCGATTATATATGATATGATCGGTATGATGTATGAGATACATCTAGTGTAGGGTTAATGTAAATGAGATTTACATTAAGTGCCATGAAATAGAAAAAGAGTTATGGTTTATATGTTTCATGAGATGAAATATTAAATCTAAAGGTTATAAATATAGTATGGTAAGTTGGTTATCATTTATACTTATAATAATGTTAATTATTAGATAATTATCTCTTTTTCTCTAACAACCAATTGAGTGGGAGGTTAATTGTTGGGGTTGATGCCCTAAAGTCTCATGTCCTGTAGTTTGTAAACAGTATGTATGAACGCTTGTGTTGTTCATATATGATACTTACTTCACATCTTGTATTTTGCTCGTTTAATTGTTTTAATTTGCTTTACCACAAACCAATGAACATAAAATCACTGGTTATTTGTATGTATCTCAAGCATGTATGTGGTGTCATACAAGTGGATTATGTCTTGAGTAATAACCAAAATGGTCTGTAGTATATGGATAAAGGAGGGAAACCTTATCCTTGTAACTCTACGGATGCGACCTTTGTGGAATGGTCACAAGTGTTGTGACTTGTCACAGATGGTCTGATCCTGATCATTCGTGTTGGAGACATGCGAGCGGGGGTATCCTATATAAAGAGTTTGTTTAAGACTTGACCACGAAGTGTTAGCGTCTCGTTATATAACACCGTTGATGACAGAGACTTCACTTCACTAGGATGACCATAGATAACATGACCTCAATCCTGAGTGAGTTGGGAACTTCTGCCATTGAGGATGGTCCTCTGATTTGTATGCGTGCGAGTGGCCAGGTCGCCGATTCAAACCTACCATTTTGGGGATTCGTCTAATTTGAGAGTTGGGAACTCAGTTACACAAGATGGAATTCACTTCTTCCCCGAGGCAGAGGTAAGTAGATAGATGGCTTCTTTAAGGGCTGATTCCGGGGCTTGAACGATGTGGTGCCACACATCTTCTCTTGGCCCGAGAGGTGTTCACACATATTTGGACTATGTTGTATTGTTCATTAGAGGAATCATTGGTACTTAAGAAGTGAGATGTAACTACAGGGGAAAAAAGGTAAATTGGCCCAGCTATACTGACGAGCATCTGTGAAGGGTCACCGTACTCATGATTGGTTATATCCGATGGACACATAAATATATCTGTAGTAAGAAGAGTTCAGCTATTGGTCTTTAGTGGAATGCCTGACAGTTAACGGATGGTGGATCTCATGGCTAAAGAGTTTAGTCAGCTATTCACGTACCGTTGGAGCTTTGAGCCACACGTCCATTAGGTCCTCTGGGTAGCTTGGATAAAAGTCGAGAATCAATATTTGGGTTAATTTGAAATGTTCAAATTTACAAGAAGAAGTTCAATTATATATGATATAATTGGACTGGTTAATTATATATGATATAATTGGACTGGTTAATTATATATGATATAATTGGCTAAATGTATGAGATACATTATTTTGGAGGAAATTAGATATAAATATGATTTATATCAAGTAAAGGAGAAAATACTATAGTAGATATGTGATATCAAACTATAGGATATAAATATAATATGATCATATTTATTAATTAATTAATTGACTAATTATATGATAATTAATCCTTTTTTCCACGTTCGGACGTGGGTAGCAGGTAGCATCAGTTATGGTAATTGATGAGTTAAAACTGAAAAAAATTTTCATTTTGGATCGTGCAATCGATATTCATTCTTCCACCCAAAAGATTTCATGAAACGATCGCCCGAGAGCCTATACGATAGTTGCTTCTCCGTTTAAATGATCGTCCACCTCACGATTTAACTAAACGATCGTACACCTTTTCCTAATCGATCATTCAGCATTTCCTACACGATCGTGTAGCTTCTCTATGCGATAAGCACTTCTGCTATACGATAGCATTGTTTTCTCTTCCACTTGCTTATCTCCTACATGACTAGTTTTTCCTCCATCCTCTACCAAATTCACCAAAGCCCACCCTTTGGCTTTTCGTGTTCGCATTGCGGCGTTCCTGTTCGTGTTGATCGTGCTGCTGCAGTCGATGTTCCCGTCGGGCGTTGGTAGATCGCGTGGAGGTTTTCCGCTACGTTGGAGTTCCGATTTGTGAAGACTGTCTTCAACTGGTATGGAACTCTCTCCCTTGTTATTTATCTTGTTATGAATATGCCAATAATTAGATTTATTTGCATAACTGTATGTGTTGAATGTATAACGTTATATTTCGATCACGGTGAGATCGAAGCGATCCGAATGCACTCATTGAACTCGTAGATATGAGATCCTTCAATTGGTGGTTTCATGGTAACCATGAGATAAAAGGAAAAACTAAAATATTTTCCTAATTTTAGTAAGATTTGCAAAATGTTGATTTGAGAATTCCAATCTCGGAAGTTACTCACGGAAAAGTTTTCAAGTAAATAAGATTTACTAAACGACAGCTTGGAGAGACTAGATGATCGTGGAGAGTTTCTGTATGATAGACTCTCAGCTGGCCGATGAGTTAAACGATCACATAGCTTTTGCTGGACGATCGTATAACTTTTTTTAAATGATTGGGCATCATCCTATACGATAGGCTTTGACATCTCCCAGTTGCTCAATTAATTACACGATTGTTGTCCTCCGGTATCTGCCTCTATCCAAGTCTACACAGAGCTCACACTCTGGATTCTCATATCGAGAATACCAAGGTAACCTGTTGGTGGTGTCATATTCAACTCGACACAGTTGAGGTTCTGTGGAGGCCATTCATGGTGTTCGAAGTGTTCGTGACTTGGAGATCTCGGTGTTCGAGTTCGCTATGATCGTGCAGTGTAGAGTTTGTAGTGTTTGAGCGTTCGTGTGTTGCCGTGTTGCTTTGAATGAGCGTTCGTGATCGAGGGATCTTGAAGTTGAGTCTTCAATGGTATGTTAATTCCTTCCCTTGATCTTATAGAAAAAGATGTTGTAATTTTCTGTTTTGCGTATAGCCTATTGTTTCCGTTTATGACTGTAACGGTGTATGTTCATATATGATTGAAATTTGGAAAGATCCTTCTGCTGCTCATGGAAATCTTCGTGCCCGATTTCCTTCAATTGGTATCAGAGCCAGGTTTGTCTGATATTCCAAATTTCAATTATATTTTTTTTAACTTCTTTTACAGTCGTGGTAGGTATTTCTTCATTGTGTTTAATAGTTAAATGCATTTGTGGATGAAGTTGATGGATGTTTACGGGTTTAATTGCCTCTGTTAAAGCTATCTTTCAAGTACAAAGTGTTAATTTGTAAGGACCCCTGTGTTTTTGGGCATAATTAATATGCTTTCGAGTATGTAATTCAAAATGTTTGAGTTAGTCGAGTTGTTCGTGATGAAGTTTCGAAGCATGGAGATGCGGTTCTCAACGAAGAAGAAGACTAAGGGTTTGTTGTGTCGTATAGCCACAGGTAAACGATCGTTGGGATTTAACTAAACGATCGCGTAGATTTTTTATACGATCGTGTAGTATTTACTAAATCATCGTTTAGCGGGTAAATCGTTTACTCTATCGCGTAGCTTGGTTGCTCGATCACGTAGACGCCGGAGGTAGACGATCTTAGTAAGAGCATATGATGCTTATCTTTTAGAAGAAGGTGCACACTAAACAATTGTGTAGTTAGCATACCTCATCGCATAGTTACTACCTACAAGATCACGAGGTATACGATACGAAGGCACTCGCTCAGCGATCGTTTAGATAATCATGCTTCACCGCATTATTATCAATTAGAGGATCGTATAAGGCTTACATTATGCGCGGCGCGCTAGGCGATCACGTACCTCGTGTTTCATCGCATAGTAAAAGGTAAACGATCGTTTTAGCTCTGGGAGCGTAGGTAAACGATTGAGCAAAGCGTTTATTCTTTCGTGTAGACGATCGTGGGAAGTTTGGTACACGATCAGTGGAGATGCGTTGCTTTGCCCGGACGGTTCAAGACACGGTTCGCCTGTTTGAACCATAGACTCCTTTGTTTTGTAATAGTTAGCTTTTTTTTTTTTTTTTTTTTGAGAAATTTGAGGCAATTTCACCCGGTCATCAACATTTTTTTTATATATGTGATGTATGGTGTTTATATGGCAAAGTGTTTGACATATCGTTTTAAACCCCACCTTAGGTTGTACAATTGTTCATGTATCATGTATTATAAATGTTATAATCCAACATGAAGAAATTACATGAAAGCATGCACATGCATTATGAAAATATAAGAGTTATATTTGTGCATGCAGTGAGCATTATCATGCATCATCTTTATATTATAAGTGTTATAGTATAAGGGTGAATGGAAGCATGTTTTGCTTGTTTCATTGCTGTTTTGTGTAAGTGTTATATAATTAGCAATGAATGAACAATGCATTTAACATGACACTTAGGCTGTTTATAAGAGTTATGAATGCCTTTCATGTATTTGCTTTGCATTGTGGTCGTTTTTGGTTATTTCTGTTGTAAGTGTTATAATAAAAATTAGAACTAAAATCGATAAGAAAGAGTTGCATGCGTACTTAGGGTGAACTCAATGTTTTAAAAGGGTTTTAAATATGGATTGAGATAGACCTAAGTTCAAATGGTTCTAATGATATTAGCAACCTAAGTAAATCAATTTAATAGGATTAAATTGATTAACATAAAAGATTAAAATATATTGAATCTATCTTTAAGGGACCTTTTGTCTAAGGCGGGTTTTGTCTAAGCTCGGGTTCTTAAGCTGACAAAAATGGAACACCCCTACCTGGGAACCTACCCGGAAAGGTGAATTAGATAGATTTTTTTATAAGCATGTGATAGTTGGTTAAAGACTCCGTTAAAGAGTTTAATGGATGATGACCAAAAGTTGTTTCAACTATCCAAGGTAAAAGTTACTCTTGGACAAATCTAAAAAGTCACTTAGTTAAAATCCTTAGACGTGTTTTTTCTAAGTAGACTAAACCCTAGGTTATAAAATACTCAGTGGGAGGAAGAGATGTATCTGACATGTCAATGATTCCACTCACGTTTCTCCCTGAATATTCACACCGTGAGATTCATGCTTGGCCTCGTGGTGTCCTGGGAGCATGTCCCTTCGGATGATGTTTGCATCAGTCAATATCAAGGTGGACAGAGAGAGTGTTTATAGTAAGTGGGTGAAGGGGGTGTGTCAACACGTCCTACGGTCTCTATCATTGGTTCACACCGTGAGATTAGTCTGTACTCCCTCGTGGCACCCTGGGTGCGTCCCCCTTCGGATGGGTTTTGTGCAGTTGAACATGATCAAGGTGAACTCCAGAAATGCATAGGATCGCTTTAGGTTTTGCCCCAATCGTATTTTTTCCCTTCGGATTGGTTGCTTGGGGCAAATCTTTAGGGCCTAAAATGGTGGGTCACACTTGCGGAGATTTTTAAGTAAGTTAATGATCTCTTGACCAAATCAATGATGGCTAGTCGTTATAGGAGCAAGAGTTGTTATGGTATTAATGACTGATTGAGATTTGCTCAATTCAAAGGAGGGATAATTAACCTCCCTTCAGCAGCTTTTGTCCTCAACTTTTGAAGCGTTATTGCGAAACTAGATGCCACACGGGGTTCATGTTAGTTTTACTAAACCTTATTGGATGTTGATTGTTTTTCAACGGGTATTTGCTTAAAACCTAACGTAGGTCAATGTGTTTTTCGTTTTCAGCAACTCGTTAGTATTTTCGTTTAAAGACTTTAATTTGACCGATTACATACAGTGGAAAGAGTCTTGTAAAATGTTTTTCATGGTAAACGACCTCGAATTTGTCATAGTTGAGGAATGTCCTCAAATCCCAGCCCTTGATGCACCGTGAAGTGTTCTTAATGCATACGAGTTATGGATGAAGGCTAATTCATTGACCCGACTTCACATTTTGGCTAGCATACCTTATGTTTTGGCCAAAAGGGTTGAGAACATGGTCATTACACGCGAGATCATGGACTCATTGCAAGATTTATTTGAACGTCAGTTCTTACTTTTCGAGCACAAAAGGATGGATGAAAAAAACCAGTAGTGTTAGTTCCCAAGTTAAACTCCAGGAAAAGGAAGCAATTGTTGCTGACTCTATTGAGGTTTATGGAAGAGAAATGTTCTTTAACATGCAACTTAGAGCTTATTTAGGTCCTGATACTGGTCCCACTACTCTCCAAAAGAGGAGGATGTCTAAAGACAGTAAATGTAATTTATTGGTCTTAGAGACTTATTTGGTAGAGAATGATGATTTTGCCTGGATCCAAGATTCGGGTGCTACCAACCATGTCAACTCCTCTTACCAAGGATTTAGTTCCTGACAAACATTGCCACAGGGAGAGATGACTCTTAGAGTCGGTACTGGTGAGGTTGTTTCAGCTGTTGTTGTAGGTAGGCTGAAGTTATTTTTGGACAAGAAATGTTATTTGTTACTGGATAATGTTTTCGTAGTTCCTCATATTAAGAGGAACTTAATCTCAGTTTATTGTCTCATTGAACAAGGATGTACCGTCTTCTTTTCTGATAATAAAGTGTTTTTTTTTCAAGAATGTCATGGAGATTGGTTTTGGTTCGATGGAAAGTAACTTTTATGTACTAAAGCCGTTAGTCATAAAATCCTTGTTTAACACTGAAATGTTCACTATGGCAACTACAGCTAAAAGACCAAAGGTTTCTCCTAAGGAAAATGCTCATCTTTGGCATCTAACATTAGGTCACATCAATCTCAATAGGATTGAGAAATTGGTGAAAAGTAGACTTCTAAAGAGTTTAGAAGAAAAATCCTTGCCGATGTGTGAATCATGCCTCGAAGGCAAGATAACCAAGCTACCTTTTACTAGAAAAGGTTACAGAGCCAAGGACGCCTTGGAGCTTGTACATTTTGATCTCTGTGGTCCGATGAGTGTTAGGGATCGAGGTGGGTATGAATATTTCATCTCTTTCATAGATGATTATTCAAGGTACGGGTATCTCTACCTAATGCAACATAAGTCTAAAGCCCTTGACAAGTTCAAGGAGTATAAGGATGAAGTTGAAAACTTGTTAAGTAAGAAGATAAAAACACTATGATCTTATCGTGGTAAAGAGTATATGAACCTCCAATTCCAGAACTATATGATAGAACGTGGGATTGCGTCCCAACTCTCGGCCTTAGGTACACCTCAGTAGAATGGTGTATCGAAAGGAGAAACAAAACCTTTTTGGACATGATTCAGTCTATGATGAGTTATGCTCATCTTTTAGACTCATTTTAAAGTTTTGCAGTAAGACTGCATGCTATATCTGAATAACGTTCCCTCGAAAAGTGTTTCTGAAACACCTTTTAAGTTGTGGAGAGGCTGTAAAGGTAGTTTATGCATTTTCGAATTTGGAATGTCCGACACATGTGCTTGTGGCTAACGAAGAAGTTGGAACCACGTTCAAAAGTTTGCCTCTTTATAGGCTACCCCAAGGAAACAAGAGGTGGATACTTCTATGATCCGAGTGATAACAAAGTGTTTGTTTCTACAAATGCTATCTTCTTGGAAGAAGACCACATGAGGGATCATAAGCCACGAAGTAAGATTGTTTTATGTGAGATTTCTAGTGTTACTGAGACTATTGAGGGTTCAACAAGAGTTGTTGAACAGGCAAATAGATCAACAAGAGTTTTTGATGTCGATACATCTAGTTAACGAGCTTAAGAGTTGAGACATCCTCAATGCAGTGGGAGGGTTATGAATCCACCGGATCGCTACATGGGTTTGACTGAAGCCCTAAACATCATTTCTAATGATGGG
This sequence comes from Benincasa hispida, assembly GCF_009727055.1. NCBI lineage: Eukaryota > Viridiplantae > Streptophyta > Magnoliopsida > Cucurbitales > Cucurbitaceae > Benincasa > Benincasa hispida. The sequence continues at coordinate 72,568,624 of NC_052359.1, read as the reverse complement.
ATTGAGGATCCGTTGTCTTTTAAGAAAGCAATGGAGGACATTGACAAGGATGAATGGATTAAAGCCATAAACCAGGAGATGTTGTCTATGTACTTCAATAACGTCTGGAAGCTTGTGGATTGGCCTGATGGGGTAAGACCTATTGGGTGTAAGTGGATCTATAAGTGAAAGAGAGGTGTAGATGGAAAGGTGCAAACCTTTAAGGCTCGTAGCGTGGCAAAGGGTTATACCCAGGTTGAGGGAGTTGACTATGAGGAAACTTTCTCACCTGTTATCATGCTCAAGTCTATCAGGATACTTCTATCTATAGCCACATTTTATGATTATGAGATATGGCAAATGGACGTCAAAACTGCCTTTCTTAATGGTAATCTTGAGAAGACCATCTATATGACTCAACCAGAGGGGTTCGTAGTTCCAAATCAAGATCAAAGAGTTTGCAAGCTTAATAGGTCCATTTATGGGCTGAAACAAGCATCTAGATCATGGAACATTAGATTTGACGCTGTGGTCAAGTCGTTTGACATTGATCAGAATGTTGATGAGCCTTGTGTATACAAGAAAATCATCAACAACTAAGTAGTTTTTCTGGTACTGTATGTGGATGGTATTCTACTCATTAGTAATGATGTAGGATATCTGAATGACATTAAAAAGTGGCTAGATGCAAGTTCCAAATGAATGATTTGGGTGAGACACAATATGTTCTAGGGATCCAGATTATTAGGGATCGTAAGAACAAGAGGTTAGCCTTATCTCAGGCATCGTACATCGATCAAATGTTGATCAGGTACAGGATGCAGGATTCCAAGAGGGGTTTGCTACCCTTCCGCCTAAAAGATTTCGTGAAACGATTGTCCGAGAGCCTATACAATAGTTGTTTCTCCGTCTAAACGATCGTCCACCTCGCGATTTAACTAAACAATTGTACACCTTTTCCTAAATGATCGTTCAGCATTTCCTACACGATCGTGTAGCTCTTCTATGCGATAAGCACTTCTGGTATACGATAGCATTATTTTCTCTCCCACTTGCTTATCACTACATGACTCGTTTTTCCTCCATCCTTTACCAAATTCACCAAAGCCCACCCTTTGGGTTTTCACTCCGAGAATACCCAGGGTTCATTAGTGGTGGTGTCATCCCCGTTGCGACTTTCGTGTTCGTGTTGATCATGGTGTTGTAGTCGACGTTCCCGCCGGGCGTTGGTAGATCGGAGGTTTTCCGCTACGTTGGAATTCCGAAGTGTGAAGACTATCTTCAACTGGTATGGAACTCTCTCCCTTGTTATTTATCATGTTATGAGCATATCGATAATTAGATTTATTTGCATAATTGTATGTGTTAAATGTATAACGTTATTTCGATCACGGTGAGATCGGAGTGATCCGAACGCACTCATGGAACTCGTAGATATGAGATCCTTCAATTGGTGGTTTCATGGTAACCATGAGATAAAAGGAAAAATATTTTCCTAATTTTAGTAAGATTTGCAAAAGGTTGATTTGAGAATTTCAATATAAAAAATTACTCACAAAAAGGTTGTCAAGTAAATAAGATTTACTAAACAACAACTTGGAGAGACTAGACGATCGTGGAGAGTTTCTATATGATAGACTCTCAGTTGGCCGATGAGCTAAACGATCTCATAGCTTTTGTTAGACGATCGCACAACTTTTGTTAAACGATTGGGCATCGTCCTATACAATAGACTTTGATATCTCCCACTTTCTCAAGCGTTTACATGATTGTTCTCCTCCGACGTTTGCCTCTAGCCAAGTCCACACAAAGCCTACACTCTGGATTCTTACATCGAGAATACCAAGGTATCCTGTTGGTGGTGTCATACTCAATTTGACACAGTCAAGGTTCTGTGAGGTCGTTCGTGGTGTACGGGGTGTTCTGTGAGGTTATGTGAGGTCGTTTGTAGAATTATGGAATGTAATGTTATGGAAAAAAAACCCCACCCATTGAGCTATATATGCGGTGATATAATCACATCCTCGAATTTCGGAGAAGATCAATTAGCTTCCTAAATTTATAAGTCGATGCAACAAAGTCCATATTGGATACCCAAGAAAGTGACATGTATATATAAGTGAGAATAATATTTTTTTTAGGTAAAACGACTAAAAAGGCCATTGGATATACAATTAGTTAGGAATATTGTCCAAAATAGCCATTTCTAGTTTTCACATTACAAAAAAAAAAAAACACGTTTTTTGAAAACTCGTTAAAAGAGTTTATCTCAGGCATTCTCGGGCGAGATGAGTCTGAGATTGAGTTAGAATTTTGATAGTAAACAATTGTCCACGTCTACGTAATTGTTAATCTAAAAGTAGTTTTACGAATATGCCCTCTTAATAATATTATTATATTACTATAATATCATTGTTTGAGAAACCAATGATTGACGTGCTCTACAAGGATGGGTTCTAAAAAATTTTTACAAGTGTTTATAAATCTTGAAACTCTCATAACTCTCACGATACATCTCTTTACAAAAAATAAAGAAAACAAGGTAGATATATCAATATTGTCTTTTATAAATATGTTTGAATTGTTATTTGTATGTTGTTGAGCCCAATAGTTACTGTTTTTATGGTTGTTTACGTAATATTGATGATAATTCAATCATCTCAGCCGAGATTTATTATATTTACCCTGAGATTTACACTAAGGTTTAAACTGTCGAGCAAGATATTGATGTTTATTCATTGATATTACATATTTTCCTTCAGATTTTGTATGATTTTATAATTCACTTGTACATCTGTATGATTATTTTTCAGATGCCTCGTATATTTGTTTGTTTTAAGGGCGAATTGAAGAAGAATGAGAAAGAATATGTTGGGGGATAGTTGAAAGTTTTGATTGTTGACATTGAAATTGCTTATGAGGAGTTTTTACAAGAAATATATAGAATTAGTGGGATAAATTCTGTTGAGTTTGGTTTGGTTATAAGGTGTTTGTACAATGTTAGGCCGAATGTATCTGGTTTTTTGATCAGTAATCAATAAGATCTTCATTTTTTTCTTAATTGATGATGATGTTTTTCAAATGTCTCTTTTAGTGTCGAAGTTACCAGTAGTAGTGCATAAATCTAGAAGTACGGTACCATCATTTCCAGTTCAGATGGCTTAAAATGTTACCTTATTTTCGTCTCATCTTGATTTTTATTCCTGAGTATATACAATATAGAATCGAATGATGTTCGATCATTAAGACCATTGAATGATAATGTATGTCTATTAGAATTGGGTGACGATATGGATGGGTTGTTGAATAGGGAGTATGTGGATATATCAGAGGTGGTTGTTAATGATGAGTCTAATATGATGTAAACAAGTCAATAGATTTTGATGTCGACATTAATGTAAAGAATATGGATATAACTGAGGTGGATGTTAATGTTGATCATGTGGATCATGTGGACTTGATTAGTGACTAGAATCTGATCACCACAGAGGTAAATTTGATGTTGAATGTAGAATCAAGGATTGACAGAGGATCGTTGGGTGATAGTATCCTGAAAACTAATGGTGAGCAGTGTACAGATTTAGCAATAACTAGTGAATTAGGTGTTAGCCGTAACAAGAGGAAGCAAAATTAATCTTCATCTCATCTGAGTCAACTATACAAGATGTCCAGGTTGATAATTTATTTTTAAGCAAAAATAATTTGACTAAGAAACTGTCTGTTTTTGCCATTAGGAAGAACTTTCAATATGGTGTTGATAGTGTTGGGGTTGATGCCCTAAATCTCGCAGGGTCCTGTAGTTTGTAATTGTATAGTACAAACATTTTATTTATTTAATAAAATATGAGATGTTTTTATTTGACATTTAGTAGCATTAAACCCAGAAACTAATAAATTAACACCCAGGATATCATCTGTAGCTTAAACATGTATGTAGAGACATACAGGTTGATTATTTTTTAATTGATACCCAAATGGTTTGTACTAAATGGATAAGGCTGGATACCTTATCCTTGTGACGCTACGAATACGACCTGCTTTTTAGATGTTACAATTGTTGTAAAGTGCTACAAATGATCTGATCCTGATCATTCATGTGGAGATATGTGAGCGGAAGTGTTCAATACAAAGGAGTTTGTATAAGATCGGACCACAAAATGACTAGTCTCATTATATAACGTCGTTCATAATTGAGACTTACATTTCACCCAGATGACCATAGGTGTCATGACCTAAATCTTGAGTGAGTTATGAACTCCTCTCTATGAAGGTGATCCTTTGATTTGTATAGGTGAGAGTGACCAGATCGTCGACTCAATAAGCCTACCATTTTGGGGATTCGTCTGATTGGGGAATTAGGAACATAGCTACACAAGACAGAATTCACTTCTTTTTCGACATCGGGGTAAGTAGATAAATTGCTCCTCTAAGAGCTGATTCCAAGGTTTAAATAATGTGATGCCACACCCTCTCTTGGCCCGAGAGGGATTTGGTCATAGTTGGACTATGACTTATTATTCATTAGAGGAATACGTAGTACATAAGAAATTAGATGTAAGAATAGAGGCAAAATGGTAATTTTGGCCTAGCTGTACTTACGAGCATTTTGTGATGGGTCATTGCACTGTTGATTGGTTATATCCAGTGGATACAAAAATATATCTGTAGTGTGAAGAGTGTAACTGCCAGTCTTTAATGGAGTGCACGACAGTTATTGGATGTTGAATAATTTAATTAAAAAAGTTTAATTAATTATTCAAGTACCATTAGAGCTTCAATCTACAGGTCCATGAGGTCCCCTTTGTAGCTCAACAGGGATTTAATGAGAATCAAATTTGGATTATCTTGAATTGTTCAAATTGAATGAGGGAATTATTTATATATGATATAATTTATTAATTTAATTATATGTGATTTAATTACTATAATGTTTTTGATACATTATAATATAAAGTTTATTTGAGAGGAAACAAATATTTGAATATGATTCAAATATTAATTATATGAATTTGATTCATATAATTAAATTTAATATAAATGAGATTTATATTAAATACCATTGATGATAGAAGTAAAACTATAGGTTATATTGTATGTGATACAATATTATATTATAGGTTAAATAATAAGATAATTTAAATTTAAATTAATTTATTTTTATTTTTATTTTGAATTAAAGGGAGGGAAAAAACTTCCCTACCCTTATCTCTCCTAACTCACCTAGTGAGTAGGAAGCGGTTGGGTGAGATTTTTTCTTCTTCACATAAGAATTGTGAAAAGTGGTTTTTTAATATACAGAAATCTCTCTGCAAGATTTTCCTGGATTCTCATACTAGATAATATAAAAGAAATTTTTGTGGTGGTAGCCATTTGGAGATCGATCGCGTTTTGTTTGTGACAATCTAGAGAAAGAAATTTTCGTGAAAAATGTTATTCTTCAAAGGTAAGGATTTCTTGGAACCTTAATATCTTTTTCTCTTTTCTTGTTCAATTGACATGCTATAATTTTAATCGAATTGCATAATTGTTTCTGTATTTGGTATTCTATGTAGAATCTAAATTGGGACTGATCTTCACGTTTTCGCTCAGGGCCTTCACAGGTTCTTTCAATTGGTATCATAGTGTGGTTTTCAATCCCAATTATTTTTATTTTCCATAATTGAATTACAGTTTTGGTGGGTGTTCATTTTGTAAAATTTATTCATGTGATGAATGTTTTGTTAAATGATAGTTTGCAATTTTGGATGTCTGTGGGATTAGACTGTATAGACTTATTGTTTATATTACAAATTAGTTTGTAAAGGCCCTTTGTTTTTGGGAATAATTTGCGACAGAGTCTATATTTGAATGTATTAAGTCGTTCGAGGTTGTTCCTGGTAATTTTCTGGAGAAAACGAGGCCCAAATTGGAGAAAATTCGATGAAGATCGCGTTTGTACAGTAGGCGACTGTACAACAACATTGCAACACTGCGAATGACAGACGAATAATCTTTTCTGTAGCGTTGCAACACTTCGAGACGGAAATGATGAACCCGTTCGTGCGCAGTTCGGTTCGTGGCTCGAGTGATTCTCGTCCGGTTCTCTTGGTTCTGGCAATTGGGTTCGATTCAGTTCGTGCGGTTCAAGCGGTTCACTTGTTTCGAACCGGTTTGGCTATTAATTTGTAATAGTTAGCTTTTTTAATTAATTAAATGAATATAAGTGCTATATTAACTTAATTAACTGTTTAGGAGTCCTATCCCATTTAAAATTATGCATTTGATGTATGATTTATTTTATTATTATATGTCAGAATGTATGCCATATAGTAAAAATCCCACCATAGATTATGCAAAATTTATGCATCATTTATATTATAAATGTTATAATATAGTTGTATGATTTTATTTTTATAGCATGCTCATGCATCATGTAATATAAATGTTATGGTATATGCATGTATGCATTAATAACATATCCATGCATTATTTATATTATAAGAGTTATAATATATAGTATGTATGTATGGATGGTTGTATGTTATTAATTATTTCATTTCTTTAATATATAAGTGTTACGTATGTTTAGTAATGAAATGAAAATGCATGAAGCATGACACTACTTTAGGTAATTTTATAATTGTTATATTTTATTAAGCGTGTCAATGAATGCAATTGTATGGTTTTAATTTATTTCATTTATTTTATAAAAGTTATAAGTAAATGAAATTAGAAATTTGTTGGATTCAGGAAGCAAGTAGCGAAAACAAAACAGGATCATAAGTATTCTAATTGATTAATTTTGGCTCCAAAAAGAATATGCTCATAAACTAAAATAGAATTTCAACACTAACCTTTGAAGTATCTTTGAATTACGAACTCCAGCTGCAATCCTTTGGATGTGAACCACCACTAGGTCTTTCCTACTATTCTCTTGTTGCCTTAGATTAAGTTGTGGGACTTAAAATAAGCTTGAATTAGGGAACAAAGGAGAAGAGGTCACTGATTTGCTTCGATTGAAGACCTTCTTCAACCTCTGAAAATTCTTAGCAATTTTCAGTGATTTTTATGCCCTTTCAACTCAGACCTTCTGAGCTTTACTGCATGAAGATCATGCAAACTGAATCCTTGCATGAATCACAGCTCATGCTAGAATAATTGAGCTGAAGAAAAGTGTAATTATGTGTGAGCTAATACAATTTGAAAGTGGAAAAATCCCACTTTTGGGATTTTTTCCATTTTCAAATTTCCTTTAGATTTACTTTTTAATTTTGATTTCCAAAATCAAAATTCAATTCAATATTAAGTTCTTAATTTAAAATTGAAATTTTATTAATTTTACAAAATCAATTCAATAATTATTTTTCTAATAAAATTAATAATTAATTTAATTTAATTAATTAGTGTCAAATATTAATTAATTTAACACAAATTCCACCTTCATGAATCCCTCTTCATGAAATTAATATTTAAATCATATTTAAATATTAATCGATTCTCCAATTCCGTTTAATTCCAAAATTAAACATGTAATTATATCACATATAATTACCAATTCCTTTAATTCTTATTTGAATGTTTCAAATCAACTTGTCACTCTACTCTAAGCTAATCCATTTGTGAACTAGTAGGGGGACCTAGTAGACCTACAGATCATGGGCTCCAACGATCTGAGATTAATTAGCTAAACTCTTTACATCGAATTAACCCTCATTCGTTAACTATTGGGTCACTCCACAAAAGCCCGTAGTTGCACTCCCCTCACTGTAAATATATTGTGTCCACTCGATATAACCTTGATTAGTAAGTTAACGCTTCACAGGTTATTCGTAATAATAGCTAGGTCAAAAGGCTGTTTTACCTCCAAGATTATCTCTTGTTCCTTAAGTCCCACTGATTCTCTAATGAACAATGGGTTTGTGATCCAACCATCAAATCGAGTCCCTCTTAAGCCAATGAAAGGGCGAGCCCTTTGTTCAAAACCCAGAGTTATCACTTAAGGGAACAACCTCTCTACTATCCCTGAAAGTGGGTAGGACTGAATTCCATCTTGCACCCTATGTCCCTAGCTATTTACTCGGTCTTACCCTTGTAATGGGAAGCTTATTGAACTGGCGCTGTTGAGCCAACCTTAACCTATGCAAATCTAAGGATAATCCCCAATAAACAGGAATTCATAGTTAGCTCAGGATTAAGGTCAACTGTACGAATGTATCAGCAACAACGGAAGCAACAAGGATCATTTAAGCACTCTAATTCATTAATTTTGGCAAAATATAAAGCATGCTCTTGTAGAAAACAAGTCGGTTTCATAACATACTTCTTGTAGAACCTCCTCAAAGCTCGATCTTCAGCTGCATCTTCTCCAAATCTTGTTGCAGACCACCTCAAGATATTCCCCACTATTATCTTAGTGCTCTAGATTGAGTTGTGGGACCCAAAACAAGATTGAATCAAGGGATGAAGGAGAATAGCTCATAGCAACAATCTTAGTGAAGAACTCTTTCTTCAGCACGAATTTTCTCTAAAATTCTCTCTTGATTGCATGCCCGAAATTCACTCCAAACTCTTCAATATATTGCAGATCATCATGCAAGGAAGAGTGCTGCATGAGTTGCAGCTCATTCTTGGAGTAAGACAAAGCAATGTTGATGGCTTTTGTGTGAGCAAGTAAAGATGGATAATGGAAAATTTGATTTTTCATTTTGTGTTTTTGTTTTTCAATTTTTCAATTTTATTAAATAATCAAAACTTGATTTTTCCAAAATCCATTTTGATTTTAAAAACTAAAAAATAAAATTAATTTCATAAATTAATTTTTTAAATAAAACTTAATTCATTTAATATCAAATATTAAATTAATTTTTACACACATCCATATTTATATATTTAAATCATATTTAAATATAAATTATCCTATTCTGTTTAATTCTCAAATTAAACACGTAATTATATCTCATATAATTACTAATTTCCTTAATTCTAATTTGCACGTTTCAAATTAATTTTATCACGCTATACTAGAGCTAGTCCGTTAGGAGCTAGTAGGGGAACCTCGTGGACCTACAGATCATGGGCTCCAATGATTTGAGATTAATTTGCTAAACTCATTAGACCAAATTAATTCCCATTCGTTAACTAATGGGTCACTCCAGTAAAACCCATAGTTGCACTCCCCTCATTGTAGATATATTATGTCCACATGATTTAACCATAATCAGCAAGTCAACCCTTCACAGGTTGTTTGTAATAACAGCTGGGTCAAATATCTGTTTTACCCTCGAGATTACGTCTTATTCCTCAAGTTTCTACTGATCCTCTAATGAACAACTAGTTTGTGATCCAATCACTAAACCAAACTCTCTCAGCCTAGTGAGAGGGTGGGGCCTCTTGTTCAAGACCTGGATTCGGTACTTGAGAAAACAACTTTTCTCCTATCTCTAAATTGGGTAGGCATGAACTTCGTCTTGTATCCTATGTCCCCAGCTATCTATTAGGTTTTACCCCTGAAATGAGAGTCTTTAGCCGGTGTTGTTGAGCCAACCCTCACTTATGCAAATCTAAGGGTAATCCCGAATAAACAGGAGTTCATAGTTAGCTCAGGATTAAGATTGAGTTACCTAGGTCATCTAGGTTAAATAGTCAGTCTTATACAATAAAAAACGTTATAAAGTAAGAGTGACTTTTTTCATGGTCCGATCTTATGAAAACTCATTGCATAGGACGCCCCCACTCCTCATGTCATAACATGTACGAATTAGGATCACATTGCATGAGTACTTTACAAGTCTTTGTAACAACTACAAAGTAGGCCACATCCATTGGTCTTACCAGAATAAGGTACCCAACTTTATTTATGTACCATAGATCATTTTGACTATTTACTTGAACCTGATCCACTCTTATGTCTCCATATAAAATTCAAATACTCATGTAATAGTCGTGTGTCTTATTTTATTGGATTAAGACTTTCATACAATTTATGAAATTAACAATAAGTTTATTGATTATAGAAAATGTTTATCATTTTACAAACTGTGAGTTTTAGGACCTGCTCGATCAACAACTCTTGTTGATACGTTTGTCGTTTCTTTAGATTTTCTTCTATTACTAGCTTACTGCAAGGTTGATGGTTCTTTATATAATCTTCTTCTAGGAAGGTTGCATTTGTTGATACAAACACTTTATCTTCCCGAGGATCATAAAAGAGACCATCTTTTGTTTCTTTTGGGTTGCCTACAAATAGGTATACTTTTGAACGGTGTTCCAGTTTTTTAGGATTTTGCACCAACACATGTGCTAGACAACCTCAAACCCTGAAGTGACGTAAATTTCTTTTACGTACCATCCAGAGCTCGTAAGGCGTTTCAGAAACGCTTTTCGAGGAAAATAGAACGAACTATGTCCAACAAGGTTCTGTTTCTCCTCTCTGCCACACCGTTCTGTTGAGGTGTGCCAGGGGCTGTGCGTTGCGATTGAATTCCATGTTTTATCAAATAGTTCTGGAATTCTATGTCCATATACTTACCACCTCGATCCGATTGAAGCGTTTTTATCTTTTTACCAAATTGGTTTTCAACCTCAGCCTTATACTTTTTGAACTTTTCAAAAGTTTCAGACTTTTGGTACATTAGATAAATATGCTCATACCTCGAATAATCACTTATAAAATTGATGAAATATTCATACCCTCCTCTTGCTCTAACATTTAGAGGCCCACAAAGGTCTGAGTGAATCAGCTCTAGGGGTTTTTTGGTTCTAAGACCTTTTCTAGAAAAAGATCTTTTTGTCATTTTACCCTCAAGATAGAACTCACATGGTGATAATGAACTGTCTTCCCACTTGTTTAGATGACCATTCTTAATCAATCTCTCAATCTTGTTGAGATTTATGTGACCTAGTCTCAAGTGTTAAAAATAGGCATTTGGAGAAATCTTCCTTTTCTTATGAGTCCTAGCTTTTTAAACATCTCTATGTTCAAAACAGCTTTGACCTCAGTTGGTTTTAACATGTACAAGTTGTTTTCTAATTTTGCAGAGCAAATTTGTTTATTTCCCATTTTGATGAACACTTCACCATTTTCGAAATAAACTTTATAATTTTGTTCTAGCAAACAAGAGACAGATATTAGATTCCTTTTCATAGAAGGAATATAATATACATTTTTCAAATAAATATACTTATCTCCTATAAATAACTTCATATCTTCCACTGCTTTGGCTAAAACAATCTCCCTGCCTTCTGTCAACTGTCTCCAGGAACTTGTTTCCTGTGATATAGTACATACATGATTAGCGGCACCTGAATCAGTTATCCAGATTTTATCGTTTTCTACTATACATGCTTCGATAACAAGTAGATCATATTTATCTTGTATTTCGAATTGTGCATTCTCATCTACATAATTCATAATTTCGGATGAGTTGGGAGATAGAGGACAATCCTCTGTTAAAACTCTGTTGGTGTAATCAACCGCTAGTAATTTGTTTGTTGATTTGATTTTACTGTTATATAATATCAGAAGTGAGTATTTTAGAATTCAACTTGCTAATAAAATAAAAAAAAATTATAATTAGCAAATTGTAACTAAATCCAAAATCAAATTTTTAACAAAAAGTAATAATGTACCCATAACAATTATTTATTTGCAACGATATTTTAGTGAGTCAGAATATGTGCTACCGTGGGGCAGTCAGAAACTCTTTCACTAAAACAAAAAATTTTAACCAAACACTATCCCCAGAATAACTCTTATTCCCATAGTCGTTTAGTTATCGTTTTCGATCAAGATCTTTACTAACAACTTAGTAATTCTTGTAAGTGTGACCCGCCATTTTCAGATCTTATAAAACGGTATGAACTTGCCTCTAAAATAGAAGATAATATACAAGACGAAACTATAAATTCTTATTCATTTTATTGAAGCCTGGGTTGTTATGAATCCTATGTTACAACCCTCCATAGGGATAGCCGTCGCTAAACGACTAGCAAAGGGCCGCTTAAAGCTAACCAACAGGGGCAACATAAGAATCTCACGGTTCAGACTAATGGAGAAGACCGTAGGATATATTGACACATATCCTTCACCCACTTACTATGAACTACTTCCTCCGTTTTCCTTGATATTAACTCATACAAAATACTTTCCGTAGGGAGGTCACTCCCAGAGTGATACGAAGCGTCATATGAATCTCACGGTGTAAACTATATGGAGACATGGCAATTGAAATCTATTTATCATATAATAGACTTATATTTGAACTTCCTATTATTCACCGAAATCTAGATTTAAGCTAAAAAAAATACTCTCCGTAGGGAGGCCACTCCTAGGGTGACACGAAGTACCGCTTAAATTTGCATTGTGAACTCTTAGAGACGTGAGAGCTAAAAAATAACGTACCGTATATGTTACTAATCTCCCACTGAAGTTTTCTAATAGCTCTATCATATAGAAGTTATTAAAATGACACTTAAGTGTTCTATTTTGGGTAGATTTATACTTAGGTTCTTTTCGGCTAATAAAACAACCCTAAGTCTATGTGGTTTATCCAAGTATTACGTTTATAATTGGATTTTAACCTATGATGTCTAGGTGATAAACCATTTTATTATCTCACATCACTCACGTATACTCATAAAACCGGTTACCAACGCTCAATTATTCGACCATAATCCCTAGTAGGAGGTGTTTCGTAACCCATAAACTTAATAACCCCCAGCCGTAGACAGGATTATAGGCCGGTTGAATTTGTAACCTAGGGTTTATAAGTTTTAACAATTAAAATAGGTGGTCAACCTACGTGAGCATGCAGCTGTTGTTTATGGATTTTAAATGTCTAACCCAATTTTATAACGACTTATAAAACTTCAGACATGCTAAACATTCATAACATACATGAGGCATTCAACATTTAATATAACATTTATATTAAATATGAGAAACTATAACATGTGTACTATATATTATAACAATTATAACATACTTTCAATGCATGTAACATGTTTCTTATGGTGGGATTTTAAAACTAAATGGCATATTATATGCACATACAAGATTTATTTAATTATAACATATATCAAATACATAAATAATTAAACACAGTCTGATATGGTTTTAGTTTTGGAAAAAAACAAGCAAACGAAATCTAATTATTATAAAACAGCTTACGAACCACTCCCAGACTGCTCGAACCACTCTAAAACGAACTCAAGTAGATTGATCCGGACCCAAATCATCTGAACTAGACCAGCCAAAAACCATTCGAAGCTGAACCAGACTAGACCAAAAGAGAACCAGTCGAATCGGCAGCCCTTGCACATGTTCAACATCTCGCTAAGTCTCATCGTTTAGTAATGACTATCATCGTCTTTCATTTTGTCTGATCATTTAGTAAATGTTTGATCATTTAGCAAAGCTACACAATCTTGTAGTATTTTCCTTATATTGAATAGTGTCATCATCTAGTGCCAAAGAAAGCCACACGATCGCTTAATGTCTCACACTATCGCGCAGGTCCATCGTTTAGCACAGACAATTTATTACACGATCACTTTCCTCCATCGTCTAACGCATGAAATCGATCGTTTAGCGTGCACCAAAGGCAAACGATCATTTAATGCCATCGCATAGCATTCAACGCATCGCCCAACTACCGCAAAAGGTATGCGATCGCGTAGTGCTACCACATAGCAATTCGACGCATCGCTTAGCTGCCACATAAAGGTAAACGATCGCGTAGTGCTATCGCTTAGCAACTCAACGCATCGTTTAGCTCCCGATCAAAGATAAACGATCGTAGTAAGCGATCGAGGGCTATCGTAATAGCTCTTCATTGCATCACTTAGTTCTATTCTATAGAACAAAATGATCGCTTCACACCATTGTCTAGCGCTCCATGTCATCGTTTAGTATCCGCCGTAGCTAAACGATCGCTTAGCTCCATAGTATAGAACATCATCGCGTCGTTCAACATCGTAGGTAAGCAATTTGTTTAGTTCCATCGCATAGAAACTTCAACGCATCGCTTAGCACTTCGTCTACACGATCGCTTAGCTCCGCATCTAAATGATCGCTCAGCACTATCGCGTAGTACTTCATCGCATCATACATCGTATAGTACCATCGTATAGTAAATTCAACGTATCGTTTAGTTCCCACACTAAAGCTAAACGATTGCTTAATGCTATCGTATAGCGAATTGAACATATCGTTTAACTCCCGCAGGTACACGATCGTCTAGCGTTCAATATCACAATGACCAGCGCCCATTACTATACGACCATTTAGCTTTTCTTCATATCGACTAACACATGAAGCTAAATGATTGTTTAGATACTGAAGCTCAACAACGATAAGAACAGAGGCTGATTTTCTGGAATTGCAATTCGGCCTCTTTGCTTGTTTCGTTGATTTACAGCTTAATTTCAACTCTAATGACTCCAAATAAATTACAGACTCTTAAGAACACATTAAAGCTCATCTAGAAAAAGCCAATTAGAAATTTAAATGAGAAATTAAAGAGAATTAAACAGCCAAAACTCAGAAAACCATATCAGTACACCAGTTTCATATTTCTCATATAAAACACCGACCAAACCAAAATTAAACTGAATTGAATGCTTATTTGATGCTCTAATACCAATTGTAGGAATGTATCAACAACAGCGGAAGCACAAGGATCATCTAAGCACTCATTCACTAATTTGGCAAAATATAAAGCATGCTTTTGCAGAAAAAAGTGAGTTTTAAGACATACCTCTTGTAGAATTTCTTCAAAGCTCCTTCACTAGCTGCTATCTTCTCCAAATCTTGCTGTAGACCACCTTCAGATCTTCTCCTCTATTCTCTTGGTGCTCTAAATTGATTTGTGAGACTCAAAACAAGCTTGAATCAAGGGTAGAAGGAGAAAAACTCACTGCAACAACCTTGTTAAAGAACCGTTTCTTCAACCCGAATTTTCTCTAAAATTCTCTATAGATTGCATGCCTGATTTTCACTCCAATCTTTTCATTATATTGCAGATCAACATGCAAAGAAAAGAGTTGCATGAGTTGCAGCTCATGCTTGGAGAAGACAAGACCAAGATATTGCTTCATGTGTGAGCTACTTAGATGATGGATAATGGAAAAACCTTTTTTTCTATTTTGTGTGTTTTTAGTTTTTACTTTTCCAATTTTATCTAAAATCAAAATTTAATTTTATAAAATCTATTTTGATTTTTAAAAAATGAAAAAATTAATTAATTTCATAAATTAATTATTAAATAAAACTTAATTAATTTAATATCAAATATTAAATTAATTTTAACACATATCCATCTTTGTATATTTAAATCATATTTAAATATATAAATTCTCCTATTCCGTTCAATTCTAAAATTAAAAATATAATTACATCTCATATAATTACGAATTCTCTTAATTCTAATTTGAACGTTTCAAATTAACTTATCATGCTATTCTAGAGCTACTTCGTTATGAGTTAGTAGGGAGACCTCGCGGACCTACAAATCATGGACTCCAACGATCCGAGATTAATTAGCTAAACTCATTTGACCAAAATCCCCATTCGTTAACCAATGGGTCACTCCACTAAAGCCCATAGTTGCACTTCTCTCACTATAGATAGATTATGTCAACATGATTTAACCATAATCGGCAAGTCGACCCTTCATAGGTTGTTCGTAATAACGGCTGGGTCAAATATTTGTTTTACCCCCGAGATTACGTCTTATTTCTCAAGTCCCTACTGATCCCACTAAACCAAACTCTCTTAGCCCCGTGAGAGGGTGGGGCCCTTTGTTAAAGACCCGGATTCAGTACTTGAGAGAACAATATTTCTTCTATCCCTAAATCGGGTAGGTGTGAACTCCGTCTTGCACCCTATGTCCCCAGCTATCTATCTGGTCTTACCCCTGAAATAGAAGTCTTATTGAGCCGGCGCTGTTGAGCCAACCCTCAACTATGCAAATCTAATGGCAATCGAATAAACAGAAGTTCATAGTTAGCTCAGGATTAAGATCGAGTTATCTAAGTCATCTAGGTGAAATAGTCAGTCTTAAACAGTAAACAACGTTATAAAGTAAGAGTGACTTATTTCTTGGTTCTGATCTAATGCAAACTCATTTCATACGATGGCCCCACTCCTCATGTCATAACATGTACGAATTAGAATCACATCGTATGTAGTATATAAATGTTATGTATGTTAGTAAGGAAATGGAATTGCATGAAGCATGTCACCATTTTAATTTATTATTGTTATAATTTTACTTGAGTATGATTTCACATGTAATGTATGGTTTTAATTAATTTCATTTTTTTTATAAAATTTATAATTAAATGAAATTAGAAATTAAAATCAATAATTTAGAATTACATGCAAATCGTAGGTTAAAATCATCTTTTAAAATAGTTTTAAAATATAATTCATATAGACCTAAGATCACTTTTCTAATGAGATTAGAAATTTAAGTTTTAATATTTTAATTTGTTTAACAGGATCAAATTGATTCTTAATTAAAAGATTACTTCCTTTTAGACATGGAGTTATATTGTCTACGAAACAATATCTTAAGACACCTCAAGAGGTTGAGGAAATGAGGCGGATCCCCTATGCATCGGCTGTTGGCAGTCTGATATATGCAATGTTATGTAATTGACCTGACATCTACTATGTTATGGGGATAGTCAGTAGATATCAGTTTAATCTAGGATTTGCTAACTAGACCACCGTTAAGAACATTCTCAAGTATCTACGGAGAACGATGGACTACATGTTCGTGTATGGTTCTAAGAATTTGATCCTTACAGGATATATAAACTCTGATTTCCAGATTCATAAGGATTCTAGAAAATTCTCATCAAGATCAATATTTATTCTTGATGAAGAAGCAGTAGTCTGGAGGAGCACCAAGTAGGGGTGTATTGCTGACTCCACCATGAAGGCTGAGTACATAATAGCTTGTGAAACTGGTAAGGAAGTTGTGTGGCTCAGAAAATTTCTAACTGATCTGGAAGTGGTTCCAGACATGTTAAGGCCCATCACCCTTTATTGTGATAATAGTGGTGTTGTGGCTAATTCCCGAGAGCCTTGGAGTCACAAGCGCAAGAAGCACATAGAGGGGAAGTATCATCTCATCTGAGAGATCATGCATTGAGGGGATGTGATCGTCACATAGATAGCTTCGAAGCACAATGATGCTGATCCATTAACAAAGGCCTTCACAGTTAAGGTTTTTGAAGGTCACCTGCAGAGTATGGTCTACGGGACAGGTCACATTTAGTCTAGGGCAAGTGAGAGATTTTGTACTGGGTGCATTTTATGCCCTAGTTTATTGCTTTGTGCAAAGTATGGGTCTACGGGACAGGTCACATTTAGTCTAGGGCAAGTGGAAGATTTTGTACTGGGCGCATTTTATGCCCTAATTTATTGCTTTGTGTACTTGTATATTAGTATGAATTGTACATTGTGCATTCTACTAGCTTTAGGACAAGTGGAAGATTTTTAGGGTTGATGTCTGAAATCTCGTAGGGTTATGTAGTTTGTAATTGTATTGTACAAACATTTTATTTATTTAATAAAATATGAAATGTTTTATTTGACATTTAATAGCATTAAACCCACAAACCAATAAACTAAGATCTAAGGTTATTATTTGTAGCTTAAACATATATGTAGAGACATACAAGTGGATCATGTTTAAGTGATAACCCAAATGGTCTGGAGTAGCTGGATAAGGTTGGATACATTATCCTTGTGACCCTATGAATACGACCCACTTTGTAGATGTTACAATTATTGTAAAGTGCTACAAATGATCTGATCCTGGTCATTCATGTGGAGACATGTGAGCGGGAATGTTCTATACAAAGAATTTTGTATAAGATCAGACCACGAAATTACTAATCTCATTATATATCGTCGTTCATAATTGAGGCTTACATTTCACTAGGATATCCATAAATGACATAACTTGAATTCTGAATGAGTTCTGAACTTCTTCTGCCTATGAAGGCAGACCCTTGATTTGTATGGGTGAGAGTGGCTAGATCGCCGACTCAATAAGCCTACCATTTTGGAGATTCGTCTGATTGGGGAGCTGAGAACACAGTTACACAAGACGGAATTCACTCTTTCCTCGACGTCGATGTAAGTAAATAAATTGCTCCCTTAAAGAATGTTGAATAATTTAATTAGACGAGTTTAATTAATTATTTAAGTACCATTGGAGGTTCAATCTACAAGTCCATGAGGTCCGCTTTGTAGCTCATTAGAGATTTAATGAGAACCAATTTTGGATTAATTTTATTTGTTCAAATTAAATGAGGGAATGAATTATATGTGGTATAATTAACTTAATTTAATTATATATGGTATAATTACTATAAAGTATTTGATATATTATAATATAAAGTTTATTTTAGAAGAAAAAAATATTTGAATATTAATAATTATATGATTTTGATTCATATAATTTAATTTAATGTAAATGGGATTTATATTAAATACCATTAATGAGAGAAGTAAAACTATAGGTTATATTATATATGATATAATGTTAAACCATAGGATATATATTTTATATCATGGAACCTATAGTTATATATATATATATATAGCCCTATTTAAATTATTTTAATTTTATTTTGTATTAGGGAGGAAAATAACTTTCCTCCCCTTATTTCTCTCAACTTACGTAGTGGGTGGGAAGTGGTTGGGTGAGATTTTTTCTTCTTCACAGAAGAGTTGTGAAAAAGTGGTTTTTCAATATACAGAAATCTCTCTACAAGATTTTTTTCACCCAGACTTTCCCTTCTCTCAATTCCTTTCAATCTACCTCTCTCTCAAAATTTCAAGAGCCCACACAACTCCTTGGATTCTCATCCTAGAGAATACAGAGGAAATTTTCGTGGTGGTGGCTATATGGAGATCACTCTTGTTTTGTTTGTGACAATATGAAGAAGAGAATTTTTTTTTGAAGAAGGTTATTCTTCAAAGGTAAGGATTTCTTGAAACTCTAATTTCTTTTTCTGTTTTCTTATTTAATTGGCATGCTGTAAATTTAAATTGAATCGCATAATTATTTATGTAACTGGTATTCTGTGTAAAATTGAAACTGAGGTCGATCTCCACGTTTCCACACAAGGCCTTCACAGGTTCCTTCAGATAGATTTACTAAGATGTTATATATTTTAAGATGCGTGAAATCAACATGCAAATGGAAGGTCAGGGCCATTAAAATGAAAGACTTTGATATGTTCAAAGTCACTAAATATGTTAGTGAGCACGCATGTCAAAATGTCTTAAGAAAACATGATCATAAACAAGCTAAGAGTTGGGTTATAGCTGAAATGATCAAATCGAAGTACTAGGATGTTAACCATGGTTATAAATCAAAGGAAATTATTCAAGACTTTAGCAAGGAGTACGGAGTGGACATTGGTTATGAGAGGGCATGGCGAGCCAGGGAAATTGCGTTGTCCTTAATGAGAGGGTCCCCTAGAGAGTCATTATGTTTGTTACCACGGTATAGGGAAGCGCTGAAGATTGCCAATTTTGGTACTCAATATGAGTTGGAAATTGATCCTGTCAGACATTTTAAGTATGTGTATATGACACTTGGGGCTGCGATCAGAGGTTTTCTGAATTGCATTAGGCCAGTCATTATGGTTGATGCTGCCCACATAAAAAGGAAGTAAAAGGATATTATGCTCGTAGTGGTGTCTGCTATTAAGCAGATATACCCGCTTGATTTTGGGTTGAGTGACAAGGAAAATGATGATCCATGGACGTGGTTTATGAGAAGGTTGCAATCAACTGTTAGTGTGGTTAATGGGCTGGTGTTTGTATCTGATCGACACAAAAGCATTGCAAAGTCCATTGCTACGGTTTTTCCTGACACATTGCATTCCTTTTATATCCATCATTTGAGTCTAAACCTGACAACGAAGTTCAAGAACGATAATGTGTGTGCAAACTTCATGTTAGCAGCCAAGGCATGTTGGAAGTCTATCTTCCTATACTATTGAAACAAGTTTGCTCCCTATAATGGTGTTCATAAATATCTTATCAATGTTTGGTTATCAAGGTGGGCTCGGGTATAACAAGGGGAGATGAGAAACGATCAGACGACCACTAATATTGTCGAGTGCATAATGTAGTATTGAAAGATGATCGATCCCTTATAGTCATAGATGCGATTCTTCTGCGTCGTAATATTGCTGCGATTCGACCACTTACCCTAGAAATAATGTAAATGAAATGTTATGAAGCAAATAACTACATATGAACATTATTTTATGTTACATACCTTCATAATCAACATCAATATTTCCTTTATGGCCTTCAGCTCAACCATAAATGGGGACTCCATACAATCCAACTTCCCTTCCAAGCACCGTAAGTGTTGACTATACTCACATGTCATCCGTGACCCACTAGCTGTAGTCCTCATTGGTGGAACTATCTTGAGCGGTACATGCATCTGAGGGCATACTACAGACGGCTCACTCACATGTGGATCAAAATTTGAAAAATGACCACTTGTCACAGTATCGTCACCCGTTGCAAATTCATCAACCAGTTTTTGACCCTCATTCTCAACTGGTCCATGAACCACATTCTTTGGTGGAAGATGGGGAGGTTCTACATACCCATTCGTTGTCGGAAGGTCCAATATATAATCGAAGTAGGCCTCCTCTTCCTCGATCGGAACAACACCATTTATATGAGCCTAAATGTAAACAACAAGAAATAAAAATTTAGAACCCTAAACCTGAAATCTTAAACCCCATAAACCCTAAACCCCATAAACTTTAAACCTTACACGATCATATAAAACTTAATGAAGAACGACTT
This sequence comes from Benincasa hispida, assembly GCF_009727055.1. Classification (NCBI taxonomy): domain Eukaryota; kingdom Viridiplantae; phylum Streptophyta; class Magnoliopsida; order Cucurbitales; family Cucurbitaceae; genus Benincasa; species Benincasa hispida. Next base: position 72,547,806 of record NC_052359.1, on the reverse strand, counting down.
ACCACTTGCGACCCAAAAAACTATGCCTGAATCACCCATGTTCAATGTGAATATGTGTAACTCCATCACATGATGCGCAGTATTGAATCAACAGAAACCCTACTTGCCACCCATCCACTAAAGGACAAAACTATCTCGTACGCCCAAACCTTCCAATTAAAAAAAAAAAAAAACACCACACTTCAATGCATGATAAATTCGGAATACCAATAACATGATTAAACGAACTTAACGAATTTGGAAAGCAAATGAAAATCCGTATAAGCTGTATGAATCAAGCGACTTACTATTTTGTAGGCTTCTTCTTGTACATTGCAACTTTACCTTTAAGTACACCTGGTAAGCTACTCAAAATTTTCATAAATATCATGTTGCCTCAGTTATAGCTACAAAAGCCTTCCCAAACATCAATCAACCCCAACATGGTCCAGTCTATTTGTTGCCTCCCCCATCATAGCCAACTCGATAAAATAGAATATGACCATCTTCATCGCATCCTCATCACTCTCAAACTCATAATCTGCAAAATCCTTATCCAACTCAGTTCCATTTATGTTGGACCTATCACCCAAGTACAACTTTTTAAGCCTAAAAGCTCTATCCTGATCAAACTGAACTACACGTCGAGGCCTATATCTCAAACCGTCACTATATCAATCTCCTCTTGCCCGAAAGAAACCTTGTTCCCCCAATAACTTAAAGGTAATGACATATTCCCTGTTCTCCTATACCTCCCTCAAAAGAATATAATGACATAGAGACCCATTAAAAACTAACTTAACATCCAAAAAATGACAAAAGAAACAGTATGCCTAAACATGTACAACCGCCTAGGTGTTAACTTGTTCTTAATATTTGAGACTGTTTTTGCCAGATAAGAGCAACGAGTCAAATTTTTCGAAAAATAGTTAGAAGTATGGATCTTAGTAACCAATGGCATCTATCACACAGACCACGAAACTAGAAATTAAACTGAACAATCAATTAGGCAAAACAACAACAAAATAAAAGAATTATATTTGAAATTTGCCATAAATCTTGGGGTAAAACTCGTCCGAGATTGTGTATTAATTATAAAGAACTTGGACCATTTACACCGACATGCTACGAGATTAAGATTTTGGTCCCATTCTGTATAAGATCTCAGAGACGATCTCGGCCCACACTTACCCCGAGATCATATACAAAATGCCCAAAACTTAATAGTTCACCCAATCTCGAGACACATTCAATAGATCTCGAACCCATTCATCCAATCTCGGTCGAGATTCAAACATATTTCACTTGAGATAGGATGAAGTATCCAAAATTATCATTAACTATAGACAAGATACACATAAAAAGGCACAAATATTAAACGAAAGAAAATATACAACCTAGATTTCTCATATATCTCGGATAGACTGTAAAACCCCAACCAAACGCTACTTTAAGATGAAACCATAGATTAAACGAAGGAAATAGCGGAATACCTCTACAATAACGAAGCTTAAGGATGCAAATAATCATGGAGACAAGGAAAATTTCAAATCAAATGCAGGGAGATCTCAGGTGAAGTGAGGAGCTGGAATGGTTTTCGTTTATATGAATGGGTTTTTCAACCAAGGGTATTTTTGTCCTTTCAACATGCTGGATAATTTGAATTCGAACATTTCAAATTCAATCTCGGGGTCAATCTTGCCTAAAAATACCTGAGATAAACTCTTTTAATGAGTTTTCAAAAAGCGTATTATTTTTGTAATGTGAAAACTAGAGAAGGCTATTTTGGACAATTTTTCAATTAGTAATTTAACTAAAAGCTTAAGTTGATGGGTGAAGGTAAATTTAATATGATATAAATATTCACATTGCAAAGGTTTGAACACAAGACTTATTGCTTTAATACCACATATTAAATTATCAATTGACTTACAAACTTAATTTTTTTTAACAAGACACTAATGGATATGGATCAGTAGGTGCATGAAGACATTTCAACGAGGTTGACATCTCTTTAGCACTCTCATCATATTAAAGCCAGTAGAAGAGCATTCATTCAAAAACAAATCAAAGAGATCAAGAGTAATTTACAAACGAGCTAGAGGATAACTCAAACCAAAAGGATGAAAGGAAAAGAAAAACCCTCCAGTTCAATGCAATGGTGGGAGCATCATAATTACAATGATTTAGTGCTCTAGAAGGCCGCCAATGGAACAATGTCATCCCACAATTGATTTTATGTTTTGTCGGCACCCTGAAAAGTCCTATGATTCCTTTCAAGCCAAATACACCAGAGAATGGTAAAGTTAAGCTTATGAATTATGGTAAAGTTAATTATATCAACATTTTAATACTTTTAGATTTGAAATTTGTAGAACGACCTACAAGTGAAAATCCATCAATCAAACAGTCAAAACAAGCTCCCTTTTATTATTATTATTATTATTATTTTGGACTTTATTAAACTCAAACATTGATATTAAATTAACAAACTAATAATAAGGTATACTTTTCAAATATTGTAGAATTAAACAGAAGTTGGGGAACAATATGATAGTTTATGATTCAAGAAGTATATGATTTGGGCATTTTGTAAATTTCAAGAGCTTAATTATAAAATATCGTAAAAATAAAAATGTGGTGATTAAAATTAAAAGTTTTGGAGCATAATTTTTGCAAATTTTCTATATATACATATACATATTTGATCACTACTCAAAAGTTATAATGACACTAGTAAAATGAAGTAATTTTGAAGAATGAAGAACCTGTTTGAATTGACTAGAAAAAAAAATATTTTTTTAACGTTAATTTCATTTCAACTCTTTCTTTTAAAACTATTTAAAATACACTTTGAAAATGTCTCGAAACACTTTAATTCTTTTAAAAAATGTCGTTATCTTAAAAATTAAATATTTGAAAAGTTAAACAAAACACACTTAAAAATTATTAGATTAGATTAAAGAAAAAGAGAAAACATTGGATTCCTAAACCCTAAGATTGACTGTGAGTTTGATTGGTCAAGTAGAAAAGAGGAAGATTTACCCAAAGCCAGTAAAAAAAGAAAAAACAAAGGAAGAGAATAAAGAAAGAGTAAAAATAGCTGGGGCCAGCCGATGAGAATAGAAAGTAGTGAATTTTCACAGCACATGAATAAATTCTCAAACAATGTGCTGTTTGAAGTGAAATTATTTATTATTTATTATTTAATAATTAATATTTATTTTAGTAAAAATAAAAAAATAAAAAAATACAAACATCCGTCAGAAAGAGATTGGTTATATTGGTCGGTAAGGCAAAGCCAAGTTGCTGATTTTCTTTGCATCGTTTTTTGAAGCTTCCCTAATCCACGTACTCACCATGCAGTTTTTCATCAACTTCCAACAATTTTTTTTTTTCTTTTTTTAATTCTCTCTCTAATTTAATTAAATATTACAATTTTAATAATATATTATTATTGCTTTTACTTCTGAGTGGACATTATTATTATTTTTTTAGTGAATATCTACACTTTCAAATTGAATATTATTACGTAGATGGATGAATGGAGAAATGAAGGATTTGGATGGCTTCATCTTTTCAAATATTTGTAAATATAAGAAAGATTTGGTCTTATATCGTGAAATTTATTTAATTTTAGGCTTTATATTTTCAATAAATCTTCAATTAAATATCATATACTAATTTAATTTATTGTTGATTTTTAATTTTTTTTGTTATCTATTAACATTTTTACTATAAATTTTGATAATATGTTTACATATATATTTCTTTGTATAAAATTTATTGTTATTATTTAATTAATTTGATAAGAATTAACTTTGAGGACACTAAATTAAAGATTTATTGAAAGTATATAAATTTTTTTGGAATAATTGAAAGTACAGAGATTAAAAGTGAATAGCAAAGTATAGGGACGGCGATCGTATTTTAACTTTGTTGGAAATGTGAACATTGTCTTATACTAAAAAAAAGATTAAAAAAATTTGAGTAAGAGCTACCTTGGTTTGTAGCCACATTTTAATTTGTTTAACAAATGGGGTATAGATAAAACTAGCAAAAGTTACTCAAACAAGTTAGGATCTTGTTTGCTAAAATTAATGAGGCATTTATAATATGTGATTTGAAGTTGAGAATTGATAAAGTGATGATTAAACCAATATCATATATGCAACTAGTTATTTATAGAGATTGCAATATGATTTGAGAGAAACCATTACAATTCCAAGAACCTAGATAATATATATATATATATACTGTCTCTTATACACATCTAGATGTGTATAAGAGACAGTGCCTAAATAAAGTATCATTTTAAAAAAAAACAAAATTAAGACCCGTTTGGTAATTATTTTGTTTTTTGTTTTTTGTTTTGAAAATTAAGCATATTTTCTCTTCATTCCTTACAATGATTTGCATCTTTATCAAGTACAGTAGTTGAATTCTTAGCCAAATTTAAAAAACAAAAACAACTTTTTAAAAGCTATTTTTTTAGTTTTCAAATTTTGGCTTGGTTTTAAAATCATTGATAAAAAGTAAATAACTAACGAAGAAATTTGGAGATAAAAGTAATGTCTATAGGTATAGGCTTAATTTTAAAAGCAAAAACAAAAAACCAAATGGTTACAAAACGAGGTCTAAGTAATTCATACATTGTATATCCTCGTGAGGGATTGTGAATTTAAAATTTTAACAAATATTTAAACTTTGCTAAATATAAATGTCAAAGTAAGCATAATTCAACTTTCATAAGACGTGTATATTCTCAACCAAAAGGTATGATGTTTAAATCACTCATCCATATTAAACTCATAATAACAATAACAATAATAATAATAATTAATAATTACAAGAACTTCATACTTGTATATACTAATCCTCCATCAAATTTTATTTCATATTAATCATGTAGTAACTTATTTGACTCAAAATTTCTTGTTCTCCATTAAATACAAGTATACTAATGATTGACCGACACAAACTCACCAAAATACTATTTTCAAATTCATATATCATTGTACTTTTAATATTTTATAATTACAATGACTTAATTAAAAAAATTAATCGAACGAAACTGAAAATTAAAAAGATTAGAGATGTGAAATTGAAAAAAAGTCAAAACATTAGAGGCTAAAATATATATAATTAGCTGTCTTAAGTACAAATACAATCCATAATTACTTTTTTTTTATTTTACCAAAAACTGCTCAGATAATCATAAAAATTAAATATTTTAATATGCTTTTGAAAAAAAAAAAAAGGAGAAGGAATTGTATGAGTTTGCTAACCGACAATAAGTTAAGATTGAAATTTCAAAGAACAAATAAATAAATCTTTAGGGTTAAGTCTTTGTTTTCTGTCATTATCTTGCCTTTGTCTGATACGAAAAATGTTTGTTTATTTTATTTGTATTAATCGAATATATTATTTTATTTATTCCTCCATTAAGATTTGAGATAGATGCTTTTCAAGAAGGATTATTGGTGATATGAGATTTGCTCTCTAATCAACGTATTATTTTAATAATGATAGTGGAAGTGCTTATACTATATGTATATCGACTTCTTTTGTTGGTATGTATGAACGATCGAAATGGTTACTTTCTAATATTATAAGGTTGAGTAAGATTTAAAGAGTGACTTTATTTGATAGGACTAAAGTTACTTTATATTTTTAAATTTTGAAAATTAATTTTGATGGTATGAAAAATCATATTTAAAAATATAATATAAAACATTAAATTGATTTTAAATATAATGATCATAGTCGTGTTTTCGAAATTCTTTAGATTTTTGTAGATCTGCCCTCAATACACTATGTTATATAGCACTTGAGTTAAGGAGTACATAAATAAATCAAGATTACATCCGAATGAGAGAGATTCTGAAGATATAAAAGTATGGTATTAATAAAAGCTTAAAATAAGTGAAAGTTACTACTTATATCAACAAGGTGCACATTCCTTTACAATGACTCAAACATAGAAACCCATAAGTGTGCTTAGCTTGAAGCAATCTTATGTGTAAGTTACTTCCTAAAATTTTCCTAAAAAACATGTGAGTGAGTACAAAACATGTTGAAATGACCTATGTTGGTTTGTGGGTTTAAACTTCTCTTAGAAGTAGTTTAAGATAAGCAAGGGTGACATGTTGTCGGGGCTATCACATGCCAAATATGAATTTCAAATTCTGGTCTGATTCCTGGACTTGAGACATTACATTATGAAAATCTCGGATCCCAAAGAAATGTAAGTGGTTCTTCATCTAGCCTACTTTCATGATCAGTATTAACACTGAAGATGGTCTTCAATGTCCCGTATGGATCAATAATGTATTTGTGTCATGTGTATGAATATTAAATATTTGAGATTTAAATGTTTGGGATTAATTAATGATTGTGTTTGGATATGCAGGATACTTAATCTCTTGAAGTTAATTATTTGTGTTTAATTCAAATTTTGTATATTTAACCAAAATTAAATAATTACTTAATTAAATGTAAGAGAACAATTAACGTCGTTATAATTTAAATTTAGTATTATTTAATAAGTTGTTATAGTAGTCAACTATTCAATCGCTTAAAATAAAAATAAATGAATTTTTATATCAAACATCAATTAAAATATTTAATATAATTATTCAAAATAATTTTATAATTATAAATTAATTAAAATACTAATAATTAATAATACAATTTTACAATAAATAGTTATGATTCACAAAAAAATTATTAATTATAAACATATTAGTTGAAATTTATTGAGTCTAAAAATTTATTTATATTTAATAATTAATTAAAAATTGATAATAATGATTAATTTAGGGTTGTTTCCATATATAGCAAAATGGACAACCTATTTATAAATATAACAAAATTACCAAAAAAAAAATTTAAAACATTAGAAAAAGTTTTTTTCTAGATTTAAAAATATTTTCAATAATTTTTTTATTTAAAATAATTTCTTAATTGATTTATTAATTAGTTAGGTTATATTTTTACTGTTTATCTACATGATATAAAAATTCCATCTTTATAGAGGATATTAGAAATTGGAATAAGATTATGTATTTAATAACATTGCAATTCATGACCATGTGTGTATATATTTTTATAAAGTACATTTTTGCTATTAATAGTGACCATATGTATATTGAAAATTATTATTTTAACACAAAAACATACCAAAAGTTGAGTTGAATTGAATATAGTTATTATTTTAATATAATGTTAAATTTGGTGGATAAAATGTGACTTTTTTTCTTATTTTTTTAATAAAAGAAACATAACATAGGAAAATAACATTAGGAAGGAACAAGATTTTTGTTCTGATAAGTAGGACCAAGAAGTCACAACGAATATCCATCCGCGCACCCATAAAAAAGAGCAAGTCTCTTCCATCTTCCAATAAGCTAAGCTATCAACTACCATGTTTAATTTCGATGAATCATGAATGTGATAAAACGTAACTTGTAGTACGTCTTACATGAATATATATAATTATGGAAGCGAGAATCACAACTATTAATTACATCGAGTAATTCTTTTTCTTTCTTTTTTGAAAAGAAATGTCTCATTCAGATTCCATTGACGAAATAAATAATTAATCTATATATACGTTATAAGCTTTATTTTCACGCAATAAGTAAAGCTTTTACATGCCCGAAAATAAGAAAGTAGGCACAAAAATTTATAACCCTTTTCAACCTTTATTGATCAGTATTTGATGAATAGAATTTGTGGAAGGTATGTGATGTAAAGAATCTATTATGTCAGTCGAAACTGTCATCAAATGTATTGTACTAATTAACATTTACTAATTGATTTGTATAATAATATTTACAAATCATTTAGGTGTATAATTTAACGATAATTGACGTGTACTATTTCTTTTAAAGTTGAAGGTTCAAATCTCTCATACATCATTATATTTATCGTAAAAAAACAATCAAGTTGCTGCAAATCAACCAACAAAAACTTGTGAGAATGAAATTTAAATCATATGCTGAAGTCTATTGAGTTACTGATAAAAGGGTAAAGAAAAAAAGCACACAAAAATTATGTAGAAAAATTCTTGAGAAAAGAATCATGGGTTGTGATAAGATTGGTGCTAAAGGAAGTGATGGTGAAAATTAGTAATATATACTCCTTTCATTCCATATTTGATTATAGCTTAATAAGTTAATATATATTTATAAATATATTAATCTTTAAAAGTGTTAATAGGTAAGAGAATAGAACGTAACCATAATAAAATGAGTTGTAAAATGAGTTGTAATAATGGTTGGGTAAGAAATTAAATTAAAAAATCTAATATTTGGACGTAATTTCAATTTTGTTTAAATAGTACTAATTTGTCAACACCAACATAGCTTAACTGCTATAAAACCAAAACCTAAACATTTGATACCTTCAGGAGGCTAGTTCAAGCTTTCTTTAGAATTGTTTTCGGTATACAGATTTTTGTTGGTTGTCTTGTTTGGTTATATAGGCACATATTGTCTCCCGCTTTCTTCATTCCTAGCCATTTTAAGTTGCGTTTAGATACAATTATTTCTTTATGGACCACCCAACACACAAAAAATGGACTTGACCTTCTGAATGTTATTATATCTCCTTTGTCTGGTCGGAATTCCCCTCGTCGAGTAATGGGAAGTGCGCTAGTCCGAAAATGCTATAAAAGCATACAGGCAAAATAGATACTAAATTGTTGCTAACCATTTTGGGGATTTGCAATCCAGGTAAGATCAGTTTAGAATCATAGGATTGAGGTTAGAGATTTAAATTCTCTAGTCCGGTATATATATATATATATATAAAGTTAATCCTCGCTGATGGTGAATGTTAAATTTGGTTTGTAAAAAATTTACGTAAAATAATAGATAGTTTTTAAATATAAAAAAATAAATTAAAATATGATAAATTTTAGATTTATCAATGATAGACGCTGCTAGACTTCTATTAGTGATTGATAGACACTGATAGACTTCTATCCGTGTCTATTTATCATTGATAGAAGTCTATTAGTTCCTATCAACGTCTATCATTGATAATTCAAAAAATTTGTTATATCTTGTAACTATTTTCAACCGTTTTACCATTTGAAATAATTTCCCTATTTTTTTTCTAATTTATTAAAATTACTTATGTAAAGGCCCAAACATTTTAAATAACCATGAGAAAATTGAAAAAAAAAATAAGCAAATTTAGTAACTAAATTAAACATATATATTTAGCCAATTTAAAAAATAATTCTTCTATTGAAAACTCAGCTAATAACATAGAAGTAATTTAGTAAAAAAATTAATTTTAGACTTGAAAAAGAAGACGATATTGTTTGGTAAAATATTACAAAATTATTGGGATTTAGCTATAACGACCAAAATAGCTAGATAATTTATTTCAAATTTTTGTTTTAATTTTAGAATGTGATTGTATCAATATTATTGTTCTGTAGATATTCTATTTTTTTTTAGGTTAATTATTTGAAACTTTATATGATTTAAATGTAATTTGATCTAAATTATTTGATAAGAGTTGATTCAATTAATATTGAGATGAAATTAGCTAAGAAAGAAAGAAAAAAAATATATAGAAGGATAGGATTGAACTTTTAAATGTTTATTTAGTCTTAGAGTAAGATAAATTTTTAAGACAAAGCTCTTAAGATTATGTCATATAATTATTTTTTACTATTATTACAAAACAATTCCAAACAAATCCTTAATCACGTTGTATATTAAAGAAGATTCCACTTATGATTGCTAATAACATGAATAAATACCTCTAATCATATTGAATAAAGTTGATGGAAACAATTCTAGAATATAGCTAGTTTAATAAATAAAGAACATTAATTGTCATTTCAAAATAGATGGTTTGATCTCTCAAATAAAAAAAGATTAAAAAAATATAAATAAGCTATGAATCCAATTCTTGCCATTCAATAGTTATTATGTCGTGCAAATTTATAAACTAGCCATTTTAACATTCATTAATAGTGACATAGAAACTAAAATTGAAATATATTGAACATATGAAGATAGAGACAACATATACATTTAGTTTGGGGTATTTGAGATGATGAGTGAAATAGTGAGGAGTTATGAATTTATGAAATCGAGAGATTTGTAAAGTTTTAGGCCCACAGTATAAGAAGTTGTTGTTGATAGATGAAATGGAGTATATAACAAAATTTTATGTTTAAATTAGAAAATAGCAAGATCGAAATTTAATAAGAATATTAGCAAATCTATAGTGGAGTACGTGATCTGACATTTTCTAATTCCTTATTTGCCCTTAATCTGGTTTGTAGTACATACAATGTAATTGTTGAAGACTTAGTTATTAACATTTATATATTCAATGTAATTATTAACTATTGAGTTATTTGTTTTCAATTAAATAAAAACCAAAAGCAAATATATTTTTGTATTTAAACAAATAATCCTTCTTAGTTTTGCCCCCCAAACATCTCTCTTCGAATATATCTCAGTATTTGATTAATATATATTTCTATTTAAACAAATAATCCCTCCTGATTTTTCTCCCTAAATATCTCTTATGTATTTTTGTTTTCTTTGTAGATTCAATTTTATCTAACTAGTTTTTTTTTTTATTTCTTTTTGTTACAAGACATTTGTTTGTATTCTTATCATGTTCTATTTCATATTATATTAATATGAAGTTATGAGATTTAACTGATATATTTTTATACATATATGCAATTATAGTGTGAAGTTACGAGGCTTTTAACCATCATTTTTTATGATTCCTAATTATAACACTATATTGCATCTTCCTAAAACTCTACTAATATCAATATAATCTGGTAATTAGCTATATAATATACATTTATAAAGACAATGTAGTAATATAAAGTTATTAGATTTAACTTATTTATCTTTACATATACAGTACAATTATAATGTAAAGCTATGAGGTTTTATGTAACATTCCAACCTTTTAAAAATAGTTATTTTCAATCAATTCAAATATAATTATAAATTTTGTCTTTCTTATTTATTTTTAGAATAAGTGTGGTTCGATAAAATCAAAATTTGGCTTAACTTGACTTTAATAGATGTCTGAGATCAAATAAATTTAATTTACAATAGATTAAATTAAAACATTTTAGTTTTCAAAATTTTGATTAGAGATTTCGAATATAAGGCTCATAACTTTGGAAGTTTAATGTATTTATTTTAATTTTAAATTTTTAAAACCAAAATTTGAGTTTATTGAGAAAGATTATCTTATAAAAGATATGGTAATATATTGATACATTTGAAATTTAAGATGGAAAAGAGAAACTTATTTTTATTATTATTATTATTATATAAACATATTTAAATAAGTTTTTTAGGGTAAAATAACATATAAAAAATAAAAGAAAAAAAAAATTGGAGGGAAAAACTCTAGTTAGCTAGCACAAGGCCCTCACCCCCTCCCCGCGAGCCCCTACCTTATCCTCTTCCTTTGCGTGAAGAGCACACCATCATCTCTGCGATTTCGTTCGACTGCAATCCACCACACGTCATTGATTGCCTCTTCTGATCTCTTTTCCACCGCTATTTATAGATACCATCACTACTGTCACCGTGTGGTCTTAAGAGGAATCGGCCAAAAGTATTTAGGTGATATTTAGGTGAGTATGATGGGCTTTTTTTTTTTTGTAGACTTTTGTTAAAGTTTTGGTTTTTCTATGATATGATTGGCTTCAATTAATTAAGGATTTGTTTCCGAGTTTGGTGGTAATTTTGGCGGCTCTCTAACAAAGAGTATTTGAGGATGTCTAATTTAAATGTAATGCAATATTATAGTGTATTTGTACAATAGTATAGTGTATTTGTGTTGAATTAGCTTTTTTGGATTTGTTTTTGTTTGTGATGTTTGAATTTATCAGGTTTAGTGTGTATGGATAATTTGGATATTTGCTAATTAGTATTTTTTATTTTAAAAATTGTTTTGCTATTTTTATGATTTTGAAAACATTTTTCTATTTTTCCAAATAAAACTTTAAAATTTGCTATTTATCTTGTTAGCCCAAGTTGATAAGATATAAAATTGATATTTTTTAGTAGCCCACCTACTCCTTGGGCTAAATAAGAAGTGGAGTTTAATACTCCTACTTCCCAACCCTCGACTTCCCTACTCTATGGGCCAAAAAATAGTATCAATTTAGTCATTAATAATTATGGTAGGTAGGGGTGTTCAAAAAACCTGATGACCTAACAAAACCGATCAACTCGAAAAAAAAAAAAAACCTGGGTTATCAACTCTTTTGGGTTAGGTTAAGTTCAAATAAATGAAAATTTTATGGGTTGGATTGGTTTATGGGTTCACCCAAAATAAATCAAACTAACCCGAACTTATTGTTAAGTTTAAAATGTATTTTAAACTTAACAATAAGTTCGGGTTAGTTTGATTTATTTTGGGATATATTTTTTTACTTTTGATACAATTAGATATACATATATTTTTTTAGTTTTAATTAATTTCATTATTTTTTTATAATTTATTCTTCATCAACTCCTAAAAATAGTTTTTTTTAGCACTTTGGAGAGAGATTTACATTGTATAAATTGAAATTGAGTTGTTAATTTTAATTCAATGTATGAAAGTAATTCAATCAAATTGTTATGTATTAATATTTTACTTCCTTTTAGAACATAAATTTAAATAAATAACCGAGTAACCCAAACCAACCCAACCCAAATATTTCATGGTTGGATTGGGTTGGGTTCATTTTTTCTAATGAAGATTATTTGGGTAAAAGGAATTTACTACCCAAACATTTAAGTTGGATTTAAAATGTTCTTCAACCCAATCCAACCTAACCAATAAACACGTCTAATGGTAAGATTCTCCTTCACTTAAATCTTTTAAAAGGCATATGGAAAATTTTGTATGTAGGCAAAAAAAAAAAAAAAAAAAAAAAAATCAACATCTCATATTTAACAAACATTTGTAAGATTTGCCTTGTTAGATAATCAATTAGGATCTCATGATATCATGTTGAACCAAGGAATTGTGAAGATCAACAAAATATAATAATAGGGTTTAGGGATTTCAACGATGTAACATGGAAAACATAGTTTCCAAGTTGTGAATGATATTGAATTTCTTATTGTGGACATTTTGAGAAAAAAAAATCTAAATAATTATTATATTATATTTATTATTTATAAAATGAGCATAGCTCCATTGATATGGTATTGGTATGTTTTTAAGAGTGAAGACTATCCCCATAAACCAACACGAGATACTTTCTAGAAAAATTCCTAGGAGGTTACCTAACATAGAATTGCTTGAAGCTAAGCACACTTAACTTTAGAATTCCTATAATTAAGCTATCAAAGAGGAAGGTGCACCTTCTTGATATAGATAATAACTTTCAAATTCTTTTAAGCTTTTTCAATCATACTTTCATATCCTTAAGATCACTCTTGTTTAGATGTGATTCGGTTCATTTATATTCTCCTATTAAACTCGGAGCATTACCCCCTCACCCCACATATTTATTTTTTTTTTTAAAAAAAAAAAAACCTTATTGTAAAGTCACAATTAATGATATTTGGACACCCAATATGATTATCTTAATTATTTGAAGCATGACTACATATCATAATTAACTTGAAGGTTCGTTACATTTCTATTTAAATATTTTCATGCTTGACCGAGAACAAATTTACATCTTTGTTATATTATTCAAACTGAATATTTTGTTAGGCGTCATTTGATAATAAATATTTTTCTAATATGATTAAACTAATTACAACTTCTTTTGTTGAAGGGAGTGTTTTCTAAATTTTAATAACATTTGTGAACGGCCTTAACGCAACCTATTAATAAATATACCAAAATATTACTGTCTATCAATGATAGATATTAATAGACAGTGATCAGACATTAATAGATGTCTATCACTATCTATCACTGACACTATGTTTATCAGTGTCTATCACCATCTAACACTGATAAATAGTAACATTTTGTTATATTTGAAAATATTTCTAGCACTTTTACCATTTAGAACAGTTACTCTAGTGAAATATGTCCTTTTAGCATGGATCGATGTCCTTTTAGCATGTTTTGTCTTTGTTCACATGCTTTTTAGAAAAATTTCTTAGATGTCATCCAACATTGAATTACTCCAAGCTAAGCATGCATGTTTAACTTTAAAGTTCTTATTTTTGGTATAAGTAGTAGCTATCAGATGATCTTTTAAGATTTTAATTATTAACCGTACTTTCATATTATCAAGATCCCTTTCATTTAGATCCCGTACCTCTTTTTTATCGAACATTACCTAAGGAGGGGCACATAGTCACTCTAAGAAACCATTCAAGATAAGTCAAATTAACCAAAGAATCATGTCAACACTCCAATATCAACGAAAAGCTTCAATTTTTAGAACTATAAAAAATCAACTAAAGTTAATTAGGTCTCGCACCTTCCCAACATATAAAACCAAAATTACTCATGTAAACCTTCAAAAAGATCATGAGTTGTATTCCATATATACAAATGCAATAAAAAGGGTTCTATTCCTTTTAGGGTTTTGAAAGAAGCAAAGAAATATTAATTGTCTCCCATAACATACACCAACCAAAACAAAAAAAGAGCCATATTTATGTATACAAATATCCAAATGGGTATGCTATAAACTTTATGATAAAGTTTTTTTTTTCTTTTTTTTCTTTTTTCATCAGATCCAATTTCCCAAAGAGAACATTAAAAAGTGACCAAAACCCAAATTAAACATAAACACCAAAAATAAAATAAAAGGAAAAAGGAAAAAGGCAAAATATTTGAAAAAACTGAGATCTCTTTTGAATTTTGTTGATGGTAGGTGCTGTTTCTTGCTGGTGCAGCTGCTTTCTTTCCTAACTCATGTTGGTCTTGAAACCTGTGAGACCAAAATTCCACACTATATAATCTTAATCATCATTTTGTTTTTCTCTTTAGCCTTTGTCTTGTGTTTTTTTTTTTTTTTTTTTTGGGTCATTCATTGAATATGACCATAGTTACAAAATTAAACAATAGCAAAGATCATATGACATCCCACTTCAACAAAACATTTCAAGTTTCCTACCCACACATAGACAAACTTCAAGGAATCCTGGAAAGTTTTCTTTTCTTGTCAAACATATCACATTCATGTCTATTCCAGTCAATTTTTCCTCAAATTTCTAGCTTTCACAGGTTCGAGTTAGCTATAGCTAATTCAATGAATCAAGTACTTATTACCTATTTTGAAGTTAAAAGTTCGATTCTTTACTAAAAAGAATTATGGGTTTGACATGGTATTTGGAGTTTATTAGTATATATATGTATCTATATCTATATGGAATTCAGATCTCGACAATTTTGTTAATAGTCTTCTAGATCTAAAACTTTTGGAATTGAAGTGAAATAGATAAGGGCCAATGTGTTCATATGAATATACTTTCAATTTCAAGTTTCAAGTTTTGTGGTTTGATACTATTTTATGTTGATTTATATGTTTTCCTTTTTTCATTATTTTCCTTTCCAATGAAAAAGATTCCTAGTCAATTAATGCACCTGGTATGTACTTTTAGTCCTGAAATTGAGGATATCATTTGGATTCATTTGCATAAATTTAAACCCAATTATGGTTTGTTTTTATGGTACTTTTATGAGTATATAAGTGTGTTTTTTAAAGAGTATATCAAATATTTAAGTGTTTAATTAACTAAAATTGCTCTCTTCCTATATATCTTTGTTTTCTGTTTGAATATTTTATTTCTGTTACACTTTTCTTTGTATACATTATATATTTTATTCACTTTTCAATACATTTTGTTGTTGATGTTTTTGTAGACAAAAACTTTATTCTTCTTCTCTCTACACATTATTATCTTACTCACAAATTTATGTCTTTTACATGCATTATTCTTCTTTCTGACTTCCTTTTACAAATATATTTTCTTTGGTTCATTTTACTACTTCTCTAACTTTTCATTTTTTTTTTATTTAACAACACAAGTGAGGTTGGAAAATTCAAACCTCCGACGTCTTAGTCGAGAGTGTATATATATACACACACATGCATATCTTAACTTGTTGAGTTATACTCAGGTTGATTTTCAACATTCTCGAACATTCTTATCTATACACATATTTTCTTTCATCTACCTATTTCTCTACCCCCACATCTATATTCTTTTCACTAATCCTTCTTTCTACTCATACTTCCCACTCTCTTTATAACATCATATTCCTCCCAAATCTTAATCTATCTTCCATCTAAATTATCTCTTAATTCACAAAGAAAACATTGTACTACATAATTCACAAACCATTCCAAAAACCCTCTTAGTTAATTAATTGATTTTCCATCAGTTCATCCAAAAAGAAAACCATAGGAAGAAACCAACAACAAAACTACACTAATGCATTGAACAATATTCAACAATACATAACCCCAAAAACCTTAACTCACACTTGTAAAATACTAAAATCTCTTTGATTGTTAAGCATATGATTCTGTTTGTTTCAATTGTAAAACACATTGATAAAAGACTTAGACCCCAATTTTGTTTTTGGTTTTCTAGCTTCGAAATTAAACATTTGAATAAAAAAAAAAACAAGTATTTAAAAATTAGAGTAATTGTAATGGACAATAATTAAGTGTATAATAACATCTTTAAAGAATTGCAAATATAACAAAATCTATCAACGATATGGTCTATCATTGATAGACTTCAAGGCCTGATTGCTATATTTGCAATTGTCTCTAAAAATTACTCGATTCAATTCAACTTTCAAAATTTGATTTGAATTTTGAACACATTCGTAATACGTCGACAACAAATCGAAGAAAATCAAATTGTTATGAAACGGGATTTTGGTTAGAAACAGAGAGAGAGATGTGGGGGATAATAATTACCAGAAAGTAACTTTCACCATGCTGCAAAGTGTGCAGAGAGATTCCAAATTCATTGGTAAGAACTGGGAGTCCTGATGAATGAACTAACACTGTCTCTTGCCCAAACATTGCTTTCATGTCCATGGGTCCTTTGGGAACTTCTGTTGGAACTCCATTTATGAATATTATAATATAACCTTCAAAAGAAAAAAAAAAAAAAAATTGAATTAAAACCTCTCTTTTTATTACCAAAATTGATATATATTTTTTTAATTTCTTCCAATTTTTCTTCCAAATTTTAATTTTTGAAACATTCAGATCGACAACCGAGGCACCAACATCAATTTTTCAGAACTTCTCCCGTGAAGTGTTTTTGTAATTAAAAAAAAAAAAAAGAAAAAGAAAAAGAAAAAGAAACACAAACATACATACAAAGTAATTTTCTTCTTTTTTGAGGTTAGTGTTCAAAAATTTCAGCTCAAGAAGGAACTGTCACATCATCGAAAAGTTTTCAAGTTTATGTTTGGTTTTGTTTCTTTAGTTATAGAAAAAAATGAATCCTGAAATTTATGTCGGCTTAAATTTTTAAAGTTGGGTAAAATAGGATATATATTAATAGAGATAATTATCATTCGATTGAGTATGTTAATTTAAGCTTTTGAATTGAGTGGCGTGGAAACGAAACAAAGAGGGTTTGAAGAAAAACATGCATTAACAATACCTGATTGAAACTCTAAATTTGAGGTTTCGGAAGGGCAAAATGACGGAGTCGTTACAACCATTTGTTGATCAACTTCAGAGAAACCCATAGGACCTGACATCGAGAAACCACCGCCGCTACAATCTCCTCCAACCCCAGAAGTGGAGGAGGACGAGGACGAGGACCCTCCTCCGAGATAAGAAGAAGAAGCCCCACCAAAATTCATAACACCACTGTTGTAACCACCGCCAGTACTGACGCTACTACCATCGTAGTGAATTGCACCGCCGCTACTAGCGGCGGCTTGCAGCTGGCGCTGGCGGCGGCGAGAGCGAGAGCGGCGGTTTTGAAACCAGTAGAAAACATTGGCATCCCCAACAGAGCCAAATTTTTCAAGAAGCTTTCTAATTCTGACCGTCTCATCTTTTGGAGGATTAACCATTCCACTATTGAAAATGGACTCCAAAATTAGAATCTGCTCCGGCTTGGGAGTCCACCGTGATCTCACCGGCTCCGCCCTTTCGCAGCTGTGATTTGGACTATTTGGGTCATCACCATGATTTTCCATGACAAACTTACAACAACACACACAGTAATACAAAAAAATTTGGGAGTTGCTTTTTTTTTTTTTTTTTGAATAAAAATGAACTCTTTCTTCAAGTTCTTCTTAAAAACCTAGAGATCATAAATATATATAGATAAGAAGAGATTTTTATGGTGTGTGAATATATTGGGTAAAATTAATTATTGCCCTTGGTGTTTTGGAAAACTATAATCTATGCAGTTATACTTCCCAACAATATTCTTGATTTTAACAAATTAATATTGGATTCCTTGGATGATAAAATTGTCTTTTCACTATCCAAGGGCTAAGGTGTGTGTGTGTTCTCTTTTTAAAGTTCTCTTATTTAAATAATTTGGGGTTATATTATTCTTTTGAGAAGTGTATAAATATCAGTGAGGTGAATGAAAGGGGGTGTGTTTTTTAATAGGGGAGTCCGAACCACAAATTTCATGATTTCTAGCACATTCAAATGTTAATTGAGTTATGTTCGGTATGGCGAATGAAGTGGATAGGTGAGGTTGAGATTTCTTTTGATTTGAACGAGTTTGAATTTGTTATATGGTAAGATCTTAATTATGAACAATCAATTTTTTCCTTTTTTAGAAATAAACTAGTATTAATGAGCACTAATAAGGTTGATATTAGGGTTATCTTAATTTAATGCAAAAGTTTTGTGAATCTGGAAGTTGGTTTTGAAATTTAAAACTTTTCTTTCTTTGTTGGTTTAAACCAAATTTCACTTATGGGTATTTGGTGTCTAAATCGGTTATTATAATATGTGGATTATAATAGTCTATGTTTGGTATATAACAATTTTGGTATATGTTATAATAATGTGTTTGGGCTATAAAAATTTTTAGTATGAGTTACAAAGGAGGAGAGAGGATGGTTACAAAATAATAAACACAACAGACAATAAAGGTTTTCAAATAATTTTACTGTAGCTAAGTGTGCGTTATTATAATTGGAAATTTCAACTATTATAATGGGAAACCCAAATATTGAGTTTAATTATCCAATTCCACCCAAGTAAGTTGGGACCAAATACCTCGTTAAGGGTTATTTTATCTAAGGTAAATAAAAAAATAAAATAAAATAAAACTTGAACGTTGTATTATTATCCTTTGACCTTTTTAAAAATATTTTTAAAATATCAAATTAAAAATTTATTAGAATGTTAGACGAAAATTAGGACGAGAAATAATGCAAAGGTAACTTGATATAACAATGGGAGATCAAACATTGGCGCCACCTACGTTGTAAGGCTTCAATTTCTATCCAATATTTCTACTACAATGACAGTTTTGTAGAATAGAATTACCTCTAAACAGAAGAAAATTAAAGTGTTTTTTTTTTTTTTTTTTGGATAATTTAGCCTTTATTTCATCAACTATTTTCAAAAGTATATTTTTCTTAATATATTAGCATTATCCACTTTGTCACTTGTTTCACGGTTCTTAATATAAATAAATAGCTTTCAAGGTTTAAATTAGAAGTTTTATTTATATTTGTTTTTATTTAGCCACTAAAATTTGGGTGTGATTATACCAACACTAATGCATCGGATCTCATCACAATTCCATAGGTGCACTTGGACGAGAGTGGTACTAAGTTGGGTGATCATATGGATCGAAAGAAATAATCGGACTTTTGAGGACAACAACAAAAGTTATACTCAACTCTGGGAAGATATTTGCTCTCTTGATAGATGTTGGGCTTATAGAAACAGTTCCTTCAAAGATTATAATCCTTTCATGATTGCTCTAAACCTTAGTGTTTTTTTTTTTTGTATTTTTTAACACTTTTATCTCTATTTGAGCTTATCTCTAGTCCTCTTCAAATTCTTTGTGTCTCCTTGTGCGTTATTGAATATACATCTGGGAGACGATAAAAGTGCTAGGAAGGTGTCCACCTAATGGAGATGTTTCGGTGCACCTACTGATCTAATCCGTATCCTTTTCTAAAAAAGTTGGGTGACCATATAGGAAGTTCTCGTGTTGCACCCATATAAATATAT